>NC_089981.1:57597267-58197267 GCF_036417845.1 Apteryx mantelli
AAAAAAAATGAAGCAAATTAGTTATCATTTTTTAAAAGAAAAGGTAAAAGAAAATTATTACAAAGAAATACAGCTGATCACGCTTTTTAATGCATTGTGTCTGTTTCAAATGTACAATACAAAGAATTAAAGAGAAATTAACAGGAAAATCATATTTATCAATCTCCCACACAATATACTGCCTTCAGCTTAGTATGTTTCAGATCCAAAAATTAAACAAAAGCAGATATTACACCAGTATGGAAAGATTATCTTAGATTGTATCAAAGTGAGCGTTTTTATCTGGTTCCTCTCCTTCCAGGCTAATATAGCAACCCAACTTTTTAGATAAAACCTGCCTGAAATTCTTTTTCCTTAGAACATCTGTAGTAGTAGTAGTAGTAGTAGCAGTAGTAGTAGTAGTAGTAGTAGTAGTAGTAAAAAAACTTGGCTAAAGCAAGTATGGTATAGTGCAGACAGATAATACAGTTGGTCTTGAACAGGACATGATACTGATTGTTCAACACATCAGCTACATCAGTATATAGAAATTTGTTATGTGCTACAGTGTATTATTCAGCCTATGCAAATGAAGTGCAGCAGAGAGAGGGTATCTAGCTGCTGAAGATTTTGAAAGAACAAAATATGGCATTTGTACATGCTATCACCTCTAGTGAAATGTCTTCAAATGAAAGGTATTTCCCTAGAAATCCTACATTTCCTTGTTTAAACAAGTTTCAAACTGATACAACTTCATTAATGTCAGCAGATTTAGTTCTCATTCACTCATTGCTGTGAGTGAAGAATGACACTCAAGATAAAAATTCAACATTTATACATTACTTTTTTTAGCTTTTGTTTTCTATGCACATTTTACAAACATCTTTCAAAGTTTTAATGTACCATCTGTCTCATGATGTTGAATTAATGTGACATTTTATCTTCACAAGAAAACATTTCTAGTAGCATACTGATATCCATTCATCCAGGTTTCACAGACTATATATTTGGGGATAATACTTTTCAGTTGTCAATCTTTTCACCAAAATGTTTCATCTAAAATCTCAGCAACAAGTCAATACAAAATAGAATTAAAAATAGTATTTGCAACATTCCCATGTTGCCACTTTATTGTGAAGTCAAGCAGCTAATTACAAATAAAAATGCATGCCCTATAAAAATAAGCTATTTCTGGTCATCTTATCCATTTCAGATAATTCCAGTTGTCATGACAGTGTCATAACCAACTCTTTGAAAATCCAATGCACTTAAAAGTTGGGAAAGGTTTATATTTTCCACTTAAACAGCATGTACATTAAAAACTTTTACCTACCATATTGCATTTTACACTGAACTGTTCTACAGCTGCTGTCAAATTCTTAGTTTCTTTAGAATATCATTCATCAAGTTCCCTGACATCCAAACATGATCTATGAAATAAAATAACTAAAAATATTAGGTTCTGACTTATTCTAAAGGTGACATAAAAGTATGGTATTGGAAAAACCTTTTGTCCATCCATATGCTAAATAACCTTATTAATAAAAATGCAAAACAGTTCAGTGTATACATATACATTTTTAAGTCAGGACACCTCATTGTCATTTCAAAATGTAGCTTGCCCTATTTGGTGATCTTGAATGAGTTGCCTTTTTTTTTGAGCCTTGGTTTTCCCATCAGGAAAACAAGGAAACAATTCTTAGATTTGCTTGGATATTTGGGATCTAGATACAAAATATATAAACTAATTGCAAATATTATGAATGTTCAGATTTGTGCTAAATATATATTTTGTGATTTTTTTTTTTAACTGTCCAGAAATACAAAGTTACCTTGCTGCAACACAGAGTCAGGCAAGAAACTCAATACAACTTTTAATCTTTTGTTGCACTGCACAGCTTTGAAGATTATGATTTTGTGCCATATGCTATAGAAAACACTTAC
Source organism: Apteryx mantelli (assembly GCF_036417845.1). Classification (NCBI taxonomy): domain Eukaryota; kingdom Metazoa; phylum Chordata; class Aves; order Apterygiformes; family Apterygidae; genus Apteryx; species Apteryx mantelli. The sequence goes on from NC_089981.1 coordinate 57,599,191, forward strand.
CTGACTGCACTGATTTAAGAGACACTAACAGCTTCTTTGGGAGATATTGACAATTGTAACTTGCCAGATCCTGCTTGGTATTACAACCAATGTGCATAGTTCTGATAAGTTAGTCACCTACCAGAGTGAGGGGTGTAACATAAGAATTTAAGAACATAAGAGTGTATGAAAACAGATGATGGATTCAGAAAAAAATAAAAACAAAATCCATATTCCAAACAAAATTAGAGAAAAATACCAGAAGTCTTTCATAGAACTCTGATTATTGAAGCTGGGAGTGTGAATCAAGCTGAGTGGTTTGAGTGGGCGTGTTTACTGTCTTAGTTGTCAGTGTTTTGGATTTTTTTTAACATCCATACAGCAAGTGACTTACTAAACCATTTGATTTCATTTAAAATAATTTTTGCACTTTTCAATAAATTATACTTTAGAATTCTTAAGAAATCTGAACTTAGGTCAATATAGATGTACTTAATTTTTGTAGTACTGTTATTTGCACCTATTTACCTAGCCTTGATATTTTAGTTAGTTGAAAATCATTTCATTTTGTATTATAAGTTTCACTTGCACACAAATATTCTTAAAGTATTTTATTTTCTTCCAGACACGGCAGTAAAAAATGTGGAAACTTTTTCTGAAAAAAGTATATAGCAGTTTCCTAGGAACTATGGGCTATCCATTTTCATATAATAAGTTTGTAACTGTCTTTCTAAACTCTAGCGCAGCAAAGGCAAGCTGAATCTGAAAGTGAAATTGAGCTCACTCTGGAGATAGCAATATCACCAGTGTAAGGCTCTGAAGACACTCTTGCCTTCCTTTAACTATAGACACTCTTGTAAGCAACCATACATATGACTGCAGAGGTAAACTGAGCACTTAATTTTAGGACAGCACTGTTATATATGTACTATCACAGCTACACATGTAACATACATGAAAATCCAGGTCAGTACAATATGGCTAGGATTACTCTAAAGGACTAGTAGTAGTAAAAGAGGAATAATGGTTTAATTTAGCCACAAAATTAAGAAGATAAAGCTCTGAATGCAAAAAGAAAGATTTTTCTAATAAGTTATCCCTTTCCTCACTTGGTATCACAAAAATTTATTTGGTTCACCACTAAAAGCTCTGGTTGTCTCATAAAATCATACACCTAGTCAGAGGAAAAATAAGCAACAACCTCCTTCCCCTATCCATCCACTCTGCCCTTATTTAGAATTTTTTTGTACTCAGCAATATGAACAACATTAAAATTATGATGCACTTTGGAAAACAAATCTGGAATTTACTAAATAAATTATATGGTTGTCTGTTTCTGAGGTAAATAAAAATACACTTTCCTAAATATCAATTTTAGAATATCAGATTGTGTGTATTAATTGACAACCCTGTTAAATTGTTTTAACACAGGGATATGCTATTATTATCCTTTGAAATACAAACTTTGCAGGGTGGATATTTCACCAATTAAGATATACCCCATCTTTCAGAAATAAAGATACATATATTATATTAGCTAATATGCACAATGTTTTATACAAAGATATCAGAGAAAACATATTACAATCAAAATTCAGTTTTAACAGAACATAAATACATCTTTATGTATTTTGCTTCAAACATAACTAAGTAAAAGTTTGTTCTTGCTGAAATGAAAGGCAACATTTCCATTATTTTGAGATATTAAAATTTAAAGTGTCTGTATTTGCTATCATTGCTTGAAAGTGTTATTTAAAAATGGAGATAATTTAGTTAAAAAAACTAAACATATTTAGGTTTTTTTTAATTTAGGTCATATTAATCTTGCTATTAATTTGTAATTCTCCACTTGTTTCCTTGGCTTACATACTGAAATACTCTTTAAGGCAAACACTGGTTGTGTTGTATACTAAGGCTGTATCTTACATGATAAGGCATGGACCTCTAAAGGCCAGTAAAAATGAAATAATGCAGATATAAAATATACATTTTTTTATTCTCTGTTGAAGCCTAACATTCATAAGGTCACAATTAGTTATCAGGTATGAAAAGATACAGTAACGTTCTTGATTTCAATGACTGTTACGCAGACAGTAATTGAAAAACCAAAGACTTAATATCTATTTGATTTTGTTACCTGAACCACAACCAGTTTTAAAAATACTTAACTTTCAGTTTTTCAGGGAATTGCACAGTGCCATTATTGCCCTCTTATGGATAAGATGTTCAGAGAGTGATTTGAATTCATAACTGAGAAACCTAAATACCATCCAAACTCAATGCTCTGAGCTATCCATTGAAGACATCTTCGACTATGCAGGAAGTTTAGGTTTATAGATTAGTGTGTATGCTCCTGGCCATATTGAAATTTGTGCTGCAAAAAGGAGAGTGAGTAACCAATGCAGTCATAAACATAAGTTTAAAAATACATATGCAACTCAATTTTTTTTCAAATGCTGTAGGAAGAAAAACATGGAAGCAACTGAACCTTTATTTCATGCAAAACAAATCTTATAAAAAATAAGGGCCACAATCTCAGCATTTGCTTACTCAGAAAGCAAATCAATTATTTTCACAGGCATCACACTGAGAGTATTTACATTAGTGTAAACGAGGTCAAAATCAGGCTCAGAGAGTAAAATACTTCTTCCCCCAAATGGATCAAACTACAACAGAAATAAAAGAAAGTGATTTTATTGCATATGTTTTCACTGAGACATTATTGTGTCTTTAAAAACCTTGACAAAGATAATATTTGCAACAGTCTAAGAAACTGTGGTGTGTATGAAGGGCTTAATCCTGAGAGCAGTTTACTGCCTTCAGTTCCCAATGAAGTCAGCAGAGATTTGATGAAACCCTGCACTTCAGAGGAAGATGATCAGTACCTGCAGGATCTCAGCTATTGTGTCCTGAGGACACAACTCAAATTGCTTTAACTTACCAATATTGGCTCACATTCACCCTTTCATGGGCAAAATCCTAGACTTAAACTCTGTACCAGCTAATTCCTTCACCCCTTCCCTTTTACTGACAACCTATTTGCACAACCCCATGCTACACACAGCTATCACGCCAGCATATCCTACATTACAAGTCCTCTAATCCACCAAACTAAAAGCTCTGGCTCAGTTCTGGGAGCTGAATAGTGTCTACTGTGGAATGCCAGATATTCAGTGAATGCTATACACCACATCCTCTCCCTTATGCTGCGTGGAGAGAATCTGCACTCAGCAGCAATGAGTGTGTATCAACACATGCAAAATATCTTCATGGGGAGCAGAGTGAAGGTCAGCATGACCTGCACTATTATATACACTATAAGCTCATGTCTTGTCTCCCCAGTCCTCACTCTCACTCTTCTCAGGTAAATGCCTCCAATTGCCTACAGCAAGATTCCTAACCCTTTAACTTTTCTTATTCCTATCCCTTGCCCTCCCTCTCTGATGACAAGCTCTCTGGTTATGTTCTCACTTCTCACAGAATTTGAAGGTGAAGGGATGGCAACTACAAGCTGTAGCAACCTCTGTGCCACCCAGCTAATACACAGTATTTACCTGGCAAAAGAAGTGCAAGGATGAAATATAAGCTGACTGGCTGGATGACAAGAATTAGCACTTGATGAAATGAGGCTGTTATGCCAATTAGTGTGTGAATAGCAAAGGAGGCCAAAAACATTGCTTTGCCTAAAGATTTACATGCTGTATGTGACATGGGCCAGCATTAAATTACACCAGAAAAAAATGTCACTGATCACACAAAATGCTATCACAACTTGGAAAAAAATAAAAACAACAATATGGCAATGATTTTATTGCATTATCCTCTGTTTCTTCCACCTCATAGGACTGTTTCTGAAGAGACCACATATAAATTAATGAAGCAAGGAGCTTTTACCTGCTATTCATTCAGCTTTCTTTTTCCTTTTTCTCTTATTTTAACTTCATTAAGTTTAATTATAATTCATGTAATGAAACTTCTCTAATAGTTCTTTTTTTTCGTTACTATTTAAACCTTTCAACTACTTGTGTTACATTATGCTATCATCTTCTCTTAACAGAGATACATTTTTACAAAGCAGGTGCTATCTAACCTGACAAATTCCTCCTAATTTGACACAATTCCACATCATACTCTCCCTAAAATAAATGATCTTTAAGGGAATCTTTATTCCCTTAAAACTGTCTGTATTTAAATTTCCATATTTTATTTTATCTTCTTTTTCCGTCTTCAGCACTCATCAATTCCTTTAAACTCCATGTTGGCTCCGGATCCTATACCTATCAAAATTTCATGCTGTCTGTATTTTAGCTGCTCACCTGACTATAGGCTTGGAGTTGATGAGAGGGTATTCTGAAAGTACAAGTTCCTGTAGGGAACAGTCAAGGAGAAGTAAGAGCCATTCACTATTATCTTGGTGGCAGCCTAACACACCGCTACAGTAGGCTTGTATTGGTGTGAGAGCAGTCCTGTGCCATCCATCCTTAAACCAAAGTGCCAGTATGATGAAAATTTGGGATGAAATCAGGGTCAACAGAGGATGTGATAGAAGTCAACCGGAGTCAGGCAGGGAGACAACTAATGAGTATATTACAGGCAAGAGGATACCTGCACCTGAGCTGCTTAGAACTTACTGCCATGCTCCATGGTACTGGGCAGCTCTTGGAAAGTCCCTGGCAAGCTACAAACCCAATGCCAAGCACAACTTCTCATATCAAGGCAGAATGAGCTACTGAGAGGTCACGGCTATGCTCAAGTCACCCTATACATACAACAGGCAGAAATACTGGGTTAATTTGGACTGGAGGTGTTCGTTCAAGTCAGACTCAACTTAGTATTTAAAACAGAGTATAGGTTTATACAGCAAATCCCTACTGCTTGCATATACGTTAGGACTGTACACAGAAGTTACTGGAACGTGTCTCAGTGATTTCAATAGCTCTGGGCTGGGTTCCATGTGTACATATGGTGAAATATATAACTTCTTTTTTTTAGAGGTGTGCCACACTAAAATTCCTGGTTGCTCAGTCCAAGAGCAACTAAAAGGAATGTAGGGATCTTGCTTGCATACTATCTGATATTTATTTACAAATATAAGCAGATACCCATAAAAAGAGAAGCAGTTTTGACAATTCAGCTTTAAACCTAGATCATAAATTAGTATTCCTTCCCTGTTTATGTTTACTTTTATTTATTTCAGATTCTCCATATCTTTTGATAAAATGATGTCTAGAACTGAAACAAATATTCTGTGAACAAGTGCAACTGCATTATAGGAAGAGATTAACTACATTGTTCCTCAATATAATGTACATAACTTTTTTTCTGGTCATGTCCATGCTCCTGAGATTTTCTTCCCCCACAAGAACCACGTATACTTGTAGTACTTCTTCCATATGTTTTACCTTCAATTATTGCAAGATGAATCTCATTTTGTTATTTCTCTGTATTGCCCCTTCGTGATATTTTTGCCATCATAACTTCTATTTCTTCTAAGTCAACTCAAAGTTAAATTAAACCACTAAAAATATTTATTGCAAATAAAAGAGGTCTTACTCAAGTTATAATCATACTGGATTATTAAAAATATGATAAATTAAAGTGACAGTGCAAACAGATAATCTAAAATATTTATTTGTACGTGCTAGCACTGTGCAGCAGGAGTTTAACCTAAGAACATAGGAGAATCTTTACATCTGAACACATTACAAACTGTTCCAGTTAGGCTGACTGATTCCTGTTCTACCCTTTATCACCAGAGTTCACTTTGTTCCAGTTGACCACCTCTCAGCCGAAGGAGCATTTCTCAAGGGCATTATTTCATTTTAGTCCTCGTAACTCTCATATAATACAAACCTAATTTCAATTTAAATGCTCAGAATTATTTACTTCTGAAATCAAGAGGCTTTGAACCAAGCTGAAAGCTGGAGAAAGATTTACTAGAGGAAAGAATGTATATGGATTTTTTGCACAAATTGCTGCTTTGGCTTAATTCTTGAGCATTTTTCAATTGGTGTTTTATACTCAGCCTTGACTCATTGGGGGACTGAGAAAAGTACCTACCACTTCTCTTAGTTACCACCTTAAATATGCTTCTGCCCACTTCAAAGTAGGAGCATGAAGATATTTCTTTGATCCTTTTAGCTGAAGTTGCAATTTGGAATGCAAAATTCTCACGGCAAGGAATCAGCAAATCATGACAAAAAACCCCCTCTGGTCTCTGCTTTAGTTGCCGTTCTCTCCGAGTGTGTGTGTAGGCCTTAACTCGTAAGTGGAAAGGCTATCTTTTCTCGAAAACAGTTTTTACTAAATGTGTACATATGCAAGTTGTATATGGAGAAAGCAGAGTTATTAAAACTGTTATTTACATTCATGGTTAATTTTATGAGATTATCCAGTTCTGAACAAACTATTATATAAAATTTACACACACACATATCCAGACACAAAAGTCTATAGGTAGTTTCTTCCTCCTCATGAAAACATAACCCAAAAGTGTATAAGTGGAAGAAACAGAATCCTACATAATACATAGCTTTAATAACATAGGGAGGAAACTTAACTTTTCTAATTTTTTCTGTGTAGCATAAAAACAACATTCCATATTTCAAGCATTAATGTTTCATGAGTTTCAAATTACATTTGCAGGGAAGTGTAATGTATTTTGAGTAGTTTCATTTATACTTTTCACTTTTTCATAATTAAAAAAAGAAAAAATGAGCTGGTTACATACTGAATTATACAACAGCAAAAAAAACCCAGATTTTTACTCTGTTGCAGAATATGTACCATACATGGAAAACACACTGATGATGCCTTTGTTCAAATGAAACATCTTTTAAAAAAACAGAAATACTAACTGCTCTGGCCACTAAAGACTGAATGACACTTTCAGTGATAGCAGAATGTTAATTCTATTCTCCAGCTAAATTCAAAATAGTTAATTTTTTCCCCCTACCTAAATTCTCCCTGCAATTTTAGCTTTCTTTTCCTCTTTCAACTAATTCATTGCATAGTGTTCTATGAACACCTGCAAACATTCCACACAGACAAGGATGGGTTTCACAAAAGAATAAATATTTACAGTATTATAGAGTACAGTAATTTGGGATGCTTTTGACTGAAAGACACCATGTAATTATAACGTAATATCATTACTGGAATTGCTGGAAAGACACTTCTCAATACAAAATAATCTAGAAAAAAAGTAGCTAATGTATACTCTTTCAGAAACAAATCTATGTCTCACTGATGGTACCAAGAAAACTCCCACTGGTTTGCATTAGACAGATTTTAACTTAAAATCTCATAAAACTTGCTCCAGATTTCAGAGAGAAGTAAGCTTCCTGCAAGTTATTGGGGCACTGGTGCTGCATCTCTTTCTCTACACTTTCCTAGTCACAAAAACTATAGGTGTTAGTTTGGCTATCGGCTCATGGCTTTTAACTCATTGTCCAAATACGCACTGCAAACTGGCTGCTTTCAGGAAGCATATTCAGACCAAAAGAAGATAGGTACAAGAACTGCAAGGACATTTCTCCACTTCTCAAGATAAAACTTGAAAGGTTGTATCCACGTGCTTTAAATGTACTTGCCCGTAATAGAGCAGCTATAAACTTGTTCTGACTGATATGCTATATTTCAACTAGAAATCTTATACTTGGTGAAAGCAATCACTGGGAGAAATCCTATGGCTTGAAACATGCAGGAGATCAGATGGTGTTAACAGTAAATCTTGGAGTTATGCTTGATGGCCTACATGCACAGACACTTAGGAACCCATTTACCATTGATTTCAGGAAGATACAGGTTTCCAAACTTTTACATGGCTGTGGATCTGCAAGACTGAAAAAGACCTAACAGTTTTCTTAAGTAAGCTTTGGACTAGAGTAAGAATTTTCAAATTAAATATGCAACATTAAACATCACAGAACATCACAGATACTCATTACAAATAGTGCCCATTTTTCAGTACTAACTCTGATAAACATGTGGCTAAAATACATGATGATGCGCTTCTAAAACAAATGAATACAGAAAATTATATGAGCTACTTATTGCACTTAATTCAAGCCAGAGGAAAAGATGGTCCGTAGATATGTGCAAAGGAAACTCAACAGCGTTGTGCCAATGACACTTTTCAATGAAGCTGACTGGAACTTGAAAGCATGGAAGTCTTAAAACAGGATCTCAGAAATACATTGTGGTATTCATCCTCTGACACAGCTGCCCAGATTACAGCATATTTTAATGGCATAGCAAACTTCATTCAAATTTGTTTAGGATTTAAATCTGAATTTAAAACAAAATCACAGTCCAGAATTCCATTATTTTTTGTAAAGAGAATAAACATCAATTTCTGAAAACTGCTTTTTAAAATGTATCTATTTAGCTATATGACTAGACAGGAAAAAAGGACACTAACAGCCCTATTTTTATTTGTTGGAGAAATACATATATGTATAAAATAATTAGCAAAAAAAGTGATAGAGACAGAGGTATTATACTTTATCAGTCTGGAAGTGAAATGTTATGCTGCTAAACTTGACAAACTTTTTGATTAACAACAGTATTAGGGGAAAATGAATTCTGTGCTTAAATATTAAAAAAAAAAGTCCAAGAAATATGATGCATTTAATTAATAAAATGAACTGTAGATCAAAAATAAGGTCTAAGCTACTGTGCAGTACCTTCAGCATGTTTTGTCAACATTAATCTGTCTCTAGCATATACAGCTTTGCCTTAGTGCATATAGGCATATATGCAACAACTGATTTTTACAAGATTCTTAATGCATTCATTAAGGACATTTGGCAATTCAAAACAAAATTTAAGTTCGCAGTCTACACTATATCTATCTATAGGAGGCCTCCCTTTTCAAAGCTTTGGAAGACTATGATTCAGCAGAATCATTTCAGTTTTACAGTATAGAAAAGTAGGATTTGTAAAGTCTATCAAAAAAAGTAAGCTTCCTTCTCAAAGCTCACTGAGATCTTCTTGTGGGAGAAATACATGGAGAAATACAACATTTTAAAAACAATTTTTTGTGTTAGCTATGGTGAAAAATTCTACTAAATGTAGTCCAGTTTTGACTGATGGCTGACACAAAACAGCTAGATTTTGATCACTTCAGTTTGCCAAAGCTACTAAAAGATTTTAGGACCTTGCAGCAGTTGCTTCTTCTGATCTTTGCTTGGAGCTTGTCAATATAGAGATAAATATCATTATCGCTAAGATGTAAGAATCCTCAATTGTTTCTCTAGTAACAATAAAAAACCCTACATTTCCATAATGTCTTTTTTTTTTTTAAACACAGAATATTAATATTCTTGAAGAATTCCCTCAATTCAACTTTCAACTGATCAAAAAAGTTATTTTTTTTGAGACACAGGACCCTTGTAAGAATTTCCTAAGTAAGGCTGTTTTGATACTAATTGTTTAAAAGCAGCAAAATTTAATCCTGAATATTAGGAAGACAATCTCTGTGATGAAAAACACAGCTCCAGACGGGATGGATGGAGAAGTAGGAGGAGGGAGATTAGGGGGAAACAGATTAGAGAGTCAAGGGAATACACTGCAGCTGTGATACACCACACCACCACTGCTGGGAAAGCACAGAGAAAAGGTAAATGTTCAGCCAGTCAGTACTGTTAACATGCCGAACAAGAGTATCACTGATCTGATCCACGTCACTGGTATCACTGATCCACATCAACCTCGTGAAAGTTGTACTAGACACTGCATTGGATTTACTTGTTGTTTAAGAAAAGGAGGGTTTTATACTATTTTTTTTTACCTGAAATTTGTATTATTTATCAAGTGTTTTAATTTCTGTCCTGTGTAATAAAAAAAATACAATTACACTTGTACCTCCTTCAGTATTTATCTAACTTCACTTTTCCTTTACTGTGTTCAGGTAATAATATCAATATTTTGTAACCATTACTTATAGAGGACATTGGTATCTATATATTAGTATTTATAATAGGTAGGTACAAATTCAGACAAAGATGACTTTTTTTAACGAAACAATCCACAGTTCTATTGATGGGCACTGGTCTGTGGGAGGGCTTGATCTCTCAGTACATTAAGTGGCTCACTGGCACAGAAAACTCTTATTGGTATAGTTTGATATCTAGAACTGGATTCTCAATTAAGCAGGACAGATGTTTGAAAAGAACAGTTCTTATGGATAGAAGGAGACAGGTGGTAAGGAAAAAGCTGCACTTCCCTTTCCAGGACTCTAGAAATATTCTTTGCTATGAAAGAAGAAATGAACCATAATTTAAAAAAATGCATGATTAAAGTTAGACACCTAAAAGCTTATTTAAGCATCTTAATCCAAAACGAATGCCGCATGTTCAGCAATCCTGAAAACCAAACCATTTATTTAGATGATTAAAAAATAAATAAATAAAAAAAAAATCAGGCATTCATTTAAAAACTTCCAGTGATGATATTCTTTGCCAATTTTGAATTAAGGCTGCATGCCCATGTCCGTTTTCCTGAATGTGTCCTTAACAAACTTGTAACATGAAGAATTTATGAATTGCTGATCAGGGAAGTGATTACTTTGTGCAAAAACTTATTCCTTCTCAAAGTCCATTGATACAAATTATTATAACATGAAAAAGAAGGTCCAAAGGTACCTTGTCAGGTTTAGTCACCAAATTGTAATGAGAAAATATTTTACTAAGAGATATATAAATACAAATTTTCTCATGACTTACTCATTCCATTTAGTAAACAACAGTCTTCCTTCAGACATAAAAACACAGTAAGATGGCAGAGCCAAATAGTTTTTAAAAGGAGGAAGATGGTAAACACTCACAACATCTAACTAGGCACACAGTTAAAAATAAGAAAAGGAAAAGAAAGGAAAATCCTTATTACTGTTTCCACTGAAATAAGCTTTGTAACAAAAGCTTAGAGAAAATACATGAAATAAATCCCAAACCACAAGAATTTGTATATGTGACTCTGTAATACTTGGTTACTTTATGCAGAAACAGTCTTATCACATTTAGCATGTAGCAAACGGCTCCAGAACAGCTAGAGAGCACAGAAGCTACATTTTGAGCAGTGCCTCTTTAAATCATTTGTTCACAATTCAGCTGGTTCTAAAAACAATAATGAAAAACAAAAGCAAATGAGTCCATATGCAAGACATGCACATTTTCCTACTCTATACAGACACAATGAATGAAGCCAGCCCTTCCCCCCAAACCCATCATGTCTTAGAAACTCACAGCTGCAATAATGTCATACATTAGTGTGCTCACGCACAAAAACAAATGAAGGCTCTCTATATTACAAGACCTTGGAAGAAGAAAACACTCTGTTACAGAATTATTTCAAGAGATTCTCCAGTCTTGTCTTTCAACCCAAATTTCTGCACCAGGCTCATAACTTAACAATATTAAGTGATATTAACAATATGGCTTTTCACTGAGAGAGGTCTGTTTTATTCAGTCTACATTTAGTTACACATATAGAAATAAGAAATAAGAAAAGAGCACAACAGAGGATTAATGATGAATACTATAGTTCTGATATAACCTTGCACCTATTTTGCACATGCTCTTTACTTGCAGACCACAAAATTATAAGGTAAAATGAAAGATAAAGCCTATAATATCATCTACAACCAATATGCATAAAGTAAACATGGTGGAATGATAAATTACTTGCTACATTTATTACTGTAATGACTGTGGCAAACAGCAACAAATATAGATGATAGAAAATGAATGTACTGCATCTAAGTGAACACTTTTGGATTTTTATAGGCAATAAAATAATAATAAACCTTCACATCTCTTGTACATTATTTCTAATTACAATCCTGGGTTAATTATACTGATCTCTATTCTTTTCAGCAAAAGAAGAAAGGGGAGACACATGTGAACTAATGTTTCTGTGCTCACCCCATTAAGGTCTCAGCCCACTGAAAAAAAGAGCTTCTTTATGTTCTAACCTACAGCTTGTTCTGTCTAGCCTCACAGAGTTGTCCAGACTGCTGAGAGTATCTGAAAAATGCAGACACCTAACCAAATCCTTTTGACACACCTTTCATCAGCAGGGCCAGTTTGCTGTTCTGCAGAATGAGGAGATTCATATTTTTCACTGTAAGAATGGTGAAAAATGACAACCAATGTGGTTTACGCAAAATACATCTGGTCTGTCTAGATTTCAGTGGTATCAAGGGCTAGAAACCCTGATTTTATTGGCTACTTTGAGCCCTGATTTGCAAAAGAACAGCAGCTGAGAGTTGATCCTTCTTGTGTTGACTGTTGCTTAACTATAAAAAAGGATTTTGGACAGCAAGAACTACTCAACTACTTCTCAGGAAGACAACTTCAGAGATTAATTTCAATATTGTTTTCATATGAGGAAAGTAGTAAAGGATAGTTAAAGATAAAACATTTAAATATCCATATCTCTTTAGGTCATAAAAATTGTAATTAGGAGAAACTTGTATTAGAAACAGGACATAGTTTCACTAATGGGTGGATGGCTTCAAACTTAGTAAGCACACTGGATTGAACTACAGTGCTATGTAGCCCTCTAATGCTAATAAGAGTCTTCTGACAAGTCACTCCAAACACTTGCTCTCGGAGGCTGACATTGTGCTCTCCGCCAAGGAACAGAGAACAGAACAGTGTAATAATACCAAGCTGCCAGTCTAGGCAAATGTATCACCACTTATGACTAAGCTAGGGCTGGCTTAGCACTTGGCATTCATCCAAATAAGTTTGTATGTATATGCCTAATTTACATGTATATCTACTTTCTGTTTTATTTTTTGTAAACTTGTAATTATACATTTTTAAATCAAGATAGCCACAATAGAACAGTGACTATTGCGGGCAGACATAAAAGAAAGAGAACCCTGGAATAGGTAGAGGCAAATACAGAAATTAGTAATTGTTGGCATAAACATAAGCCAAAAGATTTGTAAGTGCTAACATAAACCAGTGAGCAAAGCTAGCCTAACTCATCAATAAAAGCAGTAAGTACAGGAGGCAATTCAATGTACAATTGAATACTTTCTTGTGAAATGTGTAGATTCTGAATTTAGATCATATTAAATTTAGCTCAGTAGGAAAAGATACAGATATTTATTATTAAACTACAAATTCGTAGAACATACTATCTCCACACATCCACACTCTGCGCTATATTCCTCCCATAATGGGAATCTGTGAAGCCAAATTTCATTACGGAAAACAATGTATAAATATAAGATAGAAAAGGAAGTAACAACTTTTCAGGTTTAATCAAGCATTAAAAAAGCTAGGCACAGGCAATAATTGAATACAGATAACTTGCATGTGTTAATAATTTTGCCTAGATAATCAGCTGGTAGAAACCCGCACATGGAAAAAACAACAAAAAAAGACTCCTTACCAAAATGGGTGCTGGGGGGCACAACTGTTATGTAAAGCTGAACTTACACATATATATCGGGTATTTTTATATTCAGATTAAGCATGTGTAATTATGTGTGTGCATTAATATGTAAAAATAGCTTTCTAAGAATAAACTTGGAGTCAGCATACTCCAGTGTTGGATTTATATCTTATTTCTCTTTTTAAAGTTACGCTGGAAAAGTATTTGTGTGTACCTCTTGTCCTGACCTCAACTCCTATGCACAGTAGATCTCAGCTCCTACACACTCCTATGCACAGTATATACATGTTTTTCAGCTTCAGTGGATTAAGATTTTTTTTCATTTTCTTTGAGAGAAAACATAATGATAAATATGAAAATAAATTAAAATAACACAAAGAACTGCCTCAACATCAGAGAGAGAAGTGAGGAAGTCAGATTTACTAACCAGTTTTGATTTCATAATAAATATTTCCCTTTATACAAATGCTTGTTGACTGTGAAGTTCACTATAGTAAGCCAAAGACTCTTTTTTAGACGGAGCTCAATATATGTATTAAAAATTATTTATCAACTCAGAAAGTTTCCATTATAATTTTTATTTATATTACTATGAAATCTTATTGCCAGCAATAAGCTTTATGATTTCAACTGTAGAAATAAATTGTATTTCAACTGAAAACATTCTTTTATTGTTTTTGAAATGCTCATTTTGATGTTCAAAATCACTGATTTTGTCGGGCTCTCCCATAGTTGAACTGACAAATTTATACTTTTTTTTTCTTCATTTTTATTGATTTATTTCCTCTTACTACCAAAATGAAATTCAGGCAGGCCAAAAAGAAAGGCTTTCTGAATTAGTAGTGTAAATAGTAGGACAATGAATAGTAGAAAAATTTTTATATTTCACAAGTGGTGTATTCAGTTAACGTCTTATCATACCATATTATATTTAAACTATTGTCATGTGTGTTTGAATAGCAAGTACAGAATAGTACACAGGTTATGGAATATAATTACTTTTATGAAATATCAACCATAGCAAGAATATCAGTAGCTAAGGCATTTTATAGCTCATGTTTTGTAACTAGACTCCTTGTTAAAAATAAATCCAACAGAAAGGTATCTTTACATTCAAAAATATTTACATAATAAAATATACATAATATGTTGGCATTAATAATTTCTAAATTAAATTCTTAAATTCAGACTTCTAAAAATAACTTTCATCCCATCAAAGCTGTCACCTGTACATTTATTATACTTATTCAGGTGTGTTATATTAATGTAAGGTAAACATAATTTACAATATACTTAGAAATTGCAAGTGTTAAAGGCAACCATCAGTCTATACACACATATTGTGCTGTTCAGCTACTAAATCTTCACTGTAAATGTACATGTGAAGTATAATATGAATTATCTAACTACTTTGACATAACTAAGAATGGATTTATATAAAATAGAATGCCTCATAACAACTCAGATACAGGTGAAATCTAATCTGCGAAATGTCTTTAACAAAAAGTTAATTATATTATTTCATTCTGTTTCTAAAACAGCATGTGATAATACTGTTTTTGTACAACATTTACATAGATTTTTACTAGATATTTTAATGATCAGTTTTTTATGATCAATGATAGTCTTCAAAGATTGGTGTATCTTTTGACTCAATTTCTTTTTTCTACCTCAATTATATATGAGCATTGGTCTGCAGAAGATCTGTAAGGAATTCTACTCTGCTTCAATACTCTTTAGTAAAGAATGTCATTAATCAGAGTTTAATCTATTCCATAAACCAATTTTATTTCATAAGGCAATAACACTTTAAAAAAGAGCTTAAATGGAGACTGCATTTCAGTATCTCACGGGTAGGGGGCAGATGCTAATTTAGTATGACAATTATTGCAATCACTATTAAGAAAACAAGATGGATCAAATTATTCTTACTGCATTTATGATTTGGGTAAGTGAACAATAACAATAACCATAAAAAGCTTTAGAAGCATGGAAATAATGTGTTAGGTTACTAGAAACATAAAAGAAAAATTTAGAGTGCTGTAGAAACTGCTAAACTGGAGGCTTTCAGAATCTTTCAATAAATAGATACTTAAAGCATACTTTTCTAACCCCATCCAAATAACAGGTTCCAAGTTCAAATGAATGAATAATTGGGCATATAGAATTGTATTATCGCTGAATAATGTGAGAAAAAGAAAGAGCCCAGAAAGACAGTCATCTCTAAGTCTGCATTTGCAGAGGTGTCATTTGAGAAGTAAGGGGAAAACAGAAGGCCAAACAACCAGTAGTCACTCTATACCCCCAGACGAATACTCTTTAAAGCTATAAACAACAGAATATCAAAGTTATATCACTGGAAGATAACTGTAATGTCATGCTGGCACCTCACAACGTTGTTAGGAACATTCTTATACAGAAGTATAGCTGAATTCTCTTACCAGTACTGACACATTCTGCTCTATGCCAATTGTAGCCAAATTGTGAAACATCTTTCTGAGAATGATAAAATATATCATGTGCATTACCTTTGCTAGCATTTGCAAAATACAGTCCTATAATGACAAAAAGGTTAGTTTAACCTTAAAGCCAAGGTAACTGAATAATTTAAATACTTGAAAGAGAGTATTATCTGTGTACTTTCAAAAACTGATGGACCAAATATATTTGACTTTCAATACAATGCAGTAATGAAAAGGAAACAGAAATGGCAGTTTATAGAGTATTAATTACTTATTATTTAAAAGCACTATGCATTGTGTTAGGAAGCATAGCAACATTTAAGGAAACCTCTTTTTAAAAAGAATTTACTATTAAAGTATACAATAAACTATTCTTAAAGTCAGAAAATATTTAACTTAAAATTTTATAAAATGCAATGAAATCGTCGATAGGAAAATAGATACAAAGCATGAAGAAGTCTATATTCATAGTCATCTTTCTGAACAGAACAACAGAATGTTTCTAGTGAAAGCAAAATTATAACTGGTTGTTCAGAAACATCTAGTACATTTAGAGCACTTGTGACCAATTATCTGGAAGGTGTTCTCAAGAAATCTCAATACAATGTAGAAAACAAAATTTTTGCTTTACATGTAACAGTGGACTCAGCCCCTGGGCATTTCTAAGGATGCTTATTACAGTCTGTGGTCACAATCTTCCCACTGCTCCCCTGTTTGCAAGTTATGCCTCAGAATAACTGTTAACACCCATAGGAAGTCTAATTTATTTTCACCAAAAAAAAAAACCCACAGTGAAAACTACTACCTGCACAAAGTAGGGGAAAATACTGCTTCTGAATAAGATGCAAGTACATATTGTTTTGGCTGCATGGTAAAGAACATAAACAGGTATTGCTTGACTATCTTTAACTCCTGGATGTCTCAACATATACACCTCATCTCTAGAAGAGGAAAAAATCCCCACCTCTTATTCCCTATAGTGCAATGAGTCTACCATCACCTTTTTTGATTTGTACACAAAAAATAACCTCCTTTTTTATTCAAGTCAGGCAGGCACCTATTTTCATTGATGGGTGTGTCTCACAGCTACCTATGATCTATCACCATCTGATGCAAAAGAATGCAAAAGGCAGAGGACAAGTCTGGCATACAGTCTCTCAGAAAGCACAGCAGTGCACTATCCCTACAAACAGCTTGGAAAAGTGAGAATGTTTCCCCAAGCCAGATGGGCACAAAAAAAAATCAACTATTACATGCCCACTGCATGGTATTCTCTCCATGCAGAAACTTCATAATGAAGCTGGGCATAACTCTACTTATCTCTGATATGTCAGAAAACATGGTACTGCATTTTTTCTGTTTTCTGTGCCATACAGGATCTGTTCTAGTGTGACAGTAAGTTCTCTAATGTAGATGTCACTTTCTAGATTCTCATATAACTCCTGACTATATAATTTCCGAACTCACTAGGAGCTGTTATATTAAATTCTAAATAGTTGAAAACTTAGAGTCTGGTGTTCATGTGACTGATATGGTACACTGCAGAAAGAGGCAATAAAGTCATCCACATTTGCCTTCTGGAAATTGCTCTGACATTCTGCTTTGTCTGGTTTCCTCAAGCAGCAAGTCATCAAGTGACTCTGTACCTAAGAATATGGGCAGCTTTTTCTTCCAATACTAGTTCTGAATGAAACAATGTCACCAGATCTGAGTATGAGGGACTAGAAGTGAAAGATAAACTTGGTTAGACAGCAGAGTTATATGCTGCCAACTTTTACTCTAGCTTACATGAGATGGAATTTAAACATGGAAATATTTGGCACTTTATGACATGCTATTCATTTTCATTTTGCATTGAAAAAAAGTATTCTTGGAATAAAAGAAAATTAAAGGATTAAAGAATTCTTTGAACAGGATATTAGAAGACCATTAGTGTACTTTGACAAAGAGAAGAACATGTATTCTCCAAGTTTTATGGTTTTAATGATCCTTTTTCATAAGCAGATAGAGCTTTTCCTTAGTACAAGGACATGGAAAGATGCCCAAACCCACATATCATATCTAAGGATATCCTTAAATGATATAACAAAGTTCTACAAAATCTTTAATTACAATGCAAGATTTTTTAACTCCTCAGCAACTTGAATAAGATATCCATATAAGTCTAATGAAAAATCCATGAAATCCAGAAAGCATTATCTCTTTACATGTTCAGTCTCAAAAGATTTTCAAGTGAATACTGGAATTTACAAACCCTATCTAAACTATATGTTAAAGCGACACAAATCATAAGTGTACTGGAGAGTGTAACAATCACATTTCTCCCACAGCTCAGCATGTTCACAGAGGACTCAGAAGTAACACTGATTTAAAAATAATTTAATGAGATCAGAACCAGGCTTTAATTTTCTCCCAAAGTCATACTGCATAAAATTTATAAAATGCTTACGAAACCATCTTCGATAGTATGCTTCCAAAATTCTACTTTTATTGACTCCCTTTAATAAGATTTAAAACTAATGATTAAACTAAGGATTAAAACTAATGATAGGTTAAGTCTCCTTAAATCAACAACTGGGGGTGACCATGTAATATCTTGTTAAATGCGGTTCAGTAGAACAAAGAAATGAAGTCTATGGGCTCTTTGTTTTCTCATCATTTCTCAAGCTTTATTTTTATATGTATTTCTTCCTTTTTGTTCTCATTTTTGTCTATTAGAAAAAACAAACCCAACCCAACCACCAGAGTTCAAAACATGGGGAGAAACTGATTAATTTAAGACAGTTAAGTTTATCCATTTTAATAGGAAAGGTGGTAATGATGCCCATTGTACTGAGAAGGTGTATCATTTTGAAGAGGGGATGAAATAGGAAGCTAACTGATTCTAACTGTATCCAAGCTTAAAATCAAATCAAACAAAAAAATCCAAGTGTGGAATCATATTTTTACTTACAGGACAGCAACTGGCAGGTTATTCATGATGTCACATGAATGATATGCAAACAGTGTTCAAAAACTTAGCAATGAGAAGCTACATCATTCCCCACATCTCATGACTGCCCTTGATAACATTTCCTCAATATTCAGAAAGGAACAACAAACAGCAACCCCTAAAATTGCTCTGTCATGGGAGAGAGGAGAGGAAAGTAAACAAGTAAACCAATGTAAAGCAATACGAATACTAAGATTTACCTACTTGTGGAGGGGGGGGATAAAAAGAAAGAGTAAAAAATTATACTGATTTGCCTATAATATTTTTTAAATTAGTATTTAATGCATCAATATAATATCTAAAAATGCTGCTTTAATCCATAATTGTTTAAGTAGACATTGCAAGCAAAAGCACAACCTATGACCTCTGGTTTTGCAAAATAAAGGCAAAGAATGATCATACAATAAAAGAAATCAATATAACAAAATAAAAGCCATGAATTAACCTAAGAAGCAGAAAAAAATGTCTACAGTCAGTTTGGGAAATATAAGTTAATTCTGCTCAGTGTTTAGTCGTGAAATGAAGTCTTTCAATACAACAGCAGCAAGAAAGGTTAACTTTGAAGCACTGGAACCTCTACTTGAGTCCTCTCACTTGAACAGGGAATAATTCTCATTAGCCCTTTCTAGATATGTTATCTCAAACATTATTCATTACCTGCTATCCACAGTACGCCATAGGCAACTTGTGATCAAAAAAGGTAATCTACCATCTTATTAAATTGAAACAAAAAGGTCACTTTAGAGTTATGAATTAACAATCCATAAAATTATCTATACATGTGGAATATTAAGGGATTTTTCACACTACAAAGTGAAGTGTTTTTTCCAAAAAGTGTAGGCATATTCATTTGACCTTGTTACTATGCTTAATGTTCAATGGGGAGTCAAAATTATCACTTGGTAACTCCATGATACCAATGGCAAGTTAGGTTTCTAGGTATAGAAAAAAACCCTCATAATGTGAAGTTGAATAACTGGTAAAACTGAAGATGAAGATAAAAATCCTCACCGAGACTTAACCAGAAAGATATGCTATTGTGAGAAACTACGTGAAGAAATTTTTTCTGTAGGAGACAAAAGTATACCCTAAGCTTGAAGACTTTCCAGAAAAAGTCAGTACAAAATATGCAAAATACAGTGCTTATTTTGCAAAATACAGAGCCTATTTCATCAACTCTATTCCCCTAAACATCATGCTGAAGTTCATACCATTATCATACTGTTCTTCACACCTCTGCCCCATCTACCCACTCTAACTTCTCACAAAAAACTACCTAAGCATACATTTTGAACAAGTAAATCACAATAACAACTGTTCTGTACTTCTACAGCACCTTCTATCAGAATACTGAACAATTTTATATTAACTTTGCTTTTAAGTACATGGAATTAAGGTTTGGAAAGATCAAATGATATGTCCAGGATCAGTCAATCCATGACAGAACAAAAAGAAAACAGTTTTTCTCAATACCACTGTAAGAAATGACATTAAAACTGTGAAATTAAAATGAGATGTAAAATACCAGAGACAGAGTATCTTAAATATCCCTCACATCAAACTGTCAAAAGCAAAGAGAGATAGTATTTTGATGACCTAAAATAGCTATCTACTATCCTGACATCTTCATTAAAACTCACTGTTTGAACTTCAAGATTGCTGTATCGACAAAGACTTAACCATTACAAGTTCAGTATGGTACAAAATTTCAAAGTCCATGTCCTAATGATAATAGAAAACTAAAAGTTTTCTTTCCTATTTTTCTTCCATTTCCTACAACAAACTAGATATGAAGTATAAGTGAGATGAGTTCATCAACTCTTTAAAGCTGTGAGTGTGCTTTAGAGACTGCTTCATAATATTTATTTTCAGATTTATCCCTCTCTATCAGGAAATAAAAAGTTATACTTCTGCAAGTCATTTTACATACAGGGATAGGATTGTTTTTTAAAGTCAAAAAAAGAGAGACGACCCAGCTCAACCAGAATTTTAAGGTAGCAAAAATAAATTTGAAAAAATAAAAATTTGGAAATTTTTTGAACTGAAAGAATTATTTGCTATAAATGATGTCAGTAAGATGCTTATAAAAATCATTATTATTTTATTAGGAAGTTAGAAAATCAGAAAATACACTAAAGTCAATATTTAGAAGGTATAGTAGTGCTGAATTATTTGAAAACCAGGATGAGACCTATTATCCTTGATACCAAAACTCTGTAACAATAATATGGAATATTTAGAATTTATAGGCATCAATTAACTCCCTAATCTCTAGTTACATATGTACTATTATATCCCACTGCAGGCTAAATGTCTTGCATAAAATAAATAGTTAAGATAAGCCAAAATTACAAATTCCTAATACTAAGATGGTAACTGTCACAGGTCTGTGATGTACGTATTGGATGCAGGCAGTACCCATAAAATTGGCTCAGTCCCATCATGTAAAATGTTAAAAGTATATATATTTTAGCAACCAGGTGGCAAAGACATGCTCCAAAAAATAGTAAACATTGAGGACTGAATGGATAAAATCTGAACCAATTTGCACTCCCCAGAATTTACATTACACTGTACTATATGATAAAATTGAGCTTCAGGTGTAACAACAAAGATACAAAATATAGGATATAATGATAAAAATTTAAATGGCATTCAAAATAGTGCATTTAAAAAAAAAGCTTTAAATAAAAGAAAGTTTATATAGTAAATTAATGAGACAAAGTTTGTGACGATAAGTCCTATTACGTTATCAAGCTTAAGCCTATACAAATTAATAAGGAAAGGGAAAAGGACTCCTCTTCCACACAGCACTGCACTGACTCATTTGTAAGTGGGAACATGTGTTTTGGCCTTTAATTTTTTTACAGCCAGTAGTAAAGGTCAGCACTAATATCCATCTCATTGAAAAAAGGAGTATCAGAGAAGGAATCCCTTATTATGCACAAATTCTTTCTGCACTGCTTTCTTGTAGCGTTTGGGATTGCACTTAGAGGTGTACATCAAATGGACAAAGAAGAAATATCAAGTTGAGCCTTATATCATTTGTGGTTTTCCCTCTGAAATAATATTGGCATCAGCAAAATAGATAAGGAAAAAAAATCTTGTAAACAAAGGAAAACAGTATGTAACAAGTTTAATTATAGAAATTCTTGTCTATCTACTATCAATTAGAATAAGTATTAAAGTAAGTATTAAAGCTCATATCTTCAAAAGCTACTAGAGAGGAAAAACAAGTTTGTTCTACATGATGTTCATGGTGTTATTCATCCCTTTGAGATGAATTTCCCACTTGAAGGGTACTGCTGAAAAGTAAAATTGATTTCCTTCTTCTGGTAAATAAAAGTAAAGCTATATTCTGCCAATTTCAGGGGCATATCAGTTTACATATAGTTTTTCCAATACAGTTTTTCCACTATATATCTGCCAGTGTTTCCATTACAAGCAAAGCTGACAAAGTTCACAAGGAGGAAACACTGAAGTTCTCATGGTAAAAGTACAGGAAGATTGATTTGGTCTTTTCAGGGATAGGCAGAGAGAAAAAAAAAGTTATCTGAAATACTTTCTGAGTGTCCCTAATTCCATCACATCTCTGGTTCTTTTTTCCCTACTGGAAGTCTGCAGTGGATGGATTTTTAATGTGGACAAACGGCCATGGGAGTTCTAGTGCAAAAACAAAAAAGACATTTTTAACAATAGTATTGACAGATATATAGCTTTCTGGAACACAAAACTAAAGCAAAAAAACACTTAAGGTGTGTAGGTTTCTGTTGTATCCATGGCAATTCCATTAACACAGCACAGAAACAGTTTTGAAGGAACCGTTTTTTTCACTATATAAGATGTTTTAGAGACTACCTTCTTATTCCTGAGAATCATAAAATGAGCAGCTTCATGAACACTGTTTTTTTTGTTTTTTTTTTTTGTTTTTAACTACAATTGCCAAAATTGCCATAAAAAGGGGTTATGGCATCATCTGAACAGAAGAAAAGCCAGCCATTAGAAGGAAGAGATAATACAAGGCAGATTTCCTGCCCAGCTTCCGCAGACCTCTGTTGGCAGAACTAGTTTCCTCTTGCGGAGCAGAGCGTGCCTAGCAATTGTTCTGGCCGCTACGCAGCTCGGTCAGCAACACGGTGGGAGGGATCCCGTCGCCAGGAGGCAAGCTCAGTTACACACATCCTCCATGCTTCGCTAACTGGAATGACTCAGAGCAAGTCCTCAACCCAACTTAAAAATCCCACTTGCACAGTAACCATTGTTTCCTAGCCTTAAGTATTGCTCAGACCTTTCTTAATCACTCTATTAATCTTCAGTATAAAATGAAGTCACTTGACCCAACTGAAATATTATAGAAAATTGAATGATCTCAAGTCTGACAAGCTACTATACACACACAACATGGTGCATTGTGAATTTATCTTCAACCTTAACACTAAATTTCCTGGCTTCTGTCCAATAAGCTCCTTCGTGTTATCTTTACATAACATTTTGTGACAATACACATATCTGAATAGTTTTTCTCAGTTAAGAATCATCTTACACAGCTGTATATCAAAATAAACATTCTTTTTGTTCTCTAATACTCTCCTATTGGTTACTTACACGACTACTGACAGGTCTGAGATTACCGTGCTGGAACCTATTTTCGTGTGACAGCCGCAGTGCAGATACTTGTCGATATACTGGTGCTGAATGTTAATCACTGCTACAGTCTAGGAACAATTGCCAGCTACGTCACTTATCACTAGAATGAACAGAAAAGCCTTAATTGCCTTATCTTGTGCTACGTGCTTCCTGCTGAAATGGTTATAAACCACGAGGAAATACTAGGAGGGATAAAATAATTATAAACTAATATAAATATTAAGAGTTAATGATAAATGCAGTTCCTAAAGTCACTTAAGGAACTCAATAGTCTTCTTCACTTATACATTTTTAATGCTGTCCAAAGGAGATCTTGATTATTTGTATAGGCATTGAATTGAAAAGAATAAAATGCATTAAAAGATGTAATGCGGAATATGGGCAGGACACAATGTATACATACTTTTCCTTAAGTTTGAATATTTAGCTAAATCACTTGACAAAATTCTCATAGAAAAACATACTAAAAAAATCAATAAAATATTTTTACCTATTAAACAGTTTTTTTTTATGTTACACTAGAATTTTGATAGTTCAAAATTCATAGAACAGATGCAAAGTAGGTACTTCTGATGCTAACTAAACAACATACCTGAAATAATATTTCCTGTTAAATAAAAACACTTCTTCCTTTTTTCCTCAATAACAATCATCAGGCTAAACTTGCCTTAAAAAAAAAGTAGAAGGAAAAAGAAAAAAATAGAATATTTTTTAAAAAGACGTGTGCGCTAAACATTTTCAAAATCTTCTGATTAAAATACACAAAATAATAAGAAAGCAGAAATAAGTGCTGAACAGAGTGTTCATATTGTAACTCTAGTTGTCTGCAAAGATTTCATCTTTGTCATGTGATGATGAAGCCAAACAACCATTGCTTGAATGGAAGAAGGTTGATGCAGAAAGCTTTCAAATTGAAGTGGGGAATGTCACAACACAGACTTTTCTTAACAGCTCTTCTGAACAATTTTTCTTTAAATTTGATTACATACTGTACTAAATATCCCTTTAAACAAATTGCCATGTGTTGACCAAAAATATGATATTGTTTTAATATGCTCATGTCCTGCTGTATGTTAAATTGGTTATTTATAGAACCAGCAAGTTCTAAGCAGTTCACAAAAAAATCAGAGAATCACTAATTAATAGCAA
Organism: Apteryx mantelli; assembly: GCF_036417845.1. Lineage (NCBI taxonomy): Eukaryota > Metazoa > Chordata > Aves > Apterygiformes > Apterygidae > Apteryx > Apteryx mantelli. The sequence goes on from NC_089981.1 coordinate 57,623,830, forward strand.
GGTTAACTCCAAGGAAAAATTAGCCTGTTGTGATGAAAACTTTTCTGGTTTTACATCTAATTGTGCAACATCTGATGGAAGCATTCAGCTAACTTAAACAAATAGATTGTGTGTTAAAAATTGTTAACACACACTAAACATACATTATTAGAAGAAAACTACATTAAGTTCGACAGCAAATCTTAAATATATATATATATTTATTTATTTATTAAGCATGAATCTATTCTAAAAGCATGGTATGAAGTAACTTTAAAAATTTCCATAAGTAAGGAAAAAAGATACACAATGTGGTGATTTGCAGACATAATGAACTGGACATGTTTTTTCCAGTTAAAAGAGAAATATATGAGTGAGATTAAAATGCTACTAAAAGTACAGTATATGCATTTAAAAATAAGACATAAGTTAAATTTAGCTAGATGCGTTTAATAAGTTTCAGAGATTTAATGTTAATTTATTCGTCACCAATAAATTTTCATTTCTAATCTTTTTTTTACTACATACACTATTTAAATAATGCCCCTATGTTATCATTCATGAATAAATACACTTCAAACTTCTTTCTTAAAGAAATAAAAAAAGAAAAAGTCTGTACGGCATTCCTAGCAGGATATCAGCTAATTAAGCATGGTTTTAGGGGTCTTTCCATTTAATTTATAAATGTTCCAGGAAGTAAATACGTGTGTGCATATATACATAAACATACATACACTGAGAGTTACTCTATCCACAAGCACAACAGTATGCATCCTTACTATTTATTAATCACATTTTAAAAATAAATGAAAAAGACTATTTTACATGATATTTTGCTTTCATCAGAGATTTACAGAAGACAAGAAAATAAACTAAAAGAAGAAAAATGTTTTCCATTCAATTTACTAAATTCCAACAAGTGTTACATATCTATGGTTATGGGTGTATATATGTGAATGAACGAATAAATCCTTAACCCACCATATCTTTTTCTCCAGTTTGCAAGCTGTCACCCGTGAAAAGTATGGTGTAGATGGTAGGATGATACTGTACCTGATTGGCTCTGGAGGTGGTCATGGGATCAGATGGAGAGGACTTGGTGGTAGTTGGGGAAGATGGCAATGTCTGGGAACAAAGCAGTTCAGGAGCAAATCAACCTTTACAAGCCTTAGACTGAACAGTTAAAAAATAAATAAACCAAAAGTAACATAACTAGAAAATTAAAATAAATAAAAAATGCCTAAGACAAAATCTTTCTCCTACTCATTAGAACTTAATGGAATTTAAGGTCAATTGGATAAATAATGCATGTAAATATGCATGCTTATGCATGTAAAAACAAATTCATGACTTGAAATCAAGATGGTAAACTCACATAAATACTAAAAAGTATGCTGACCACATGAGGAATATATTCTTTCCTCTCTCCTTCTCTTGGGCAAAACGAAGACTATAGTAAACACAAATTCCAGCAAGTTCAATGAGCACAAAAAAAACAGTTATCAGGATATAAACAAACAGGGCCGACATTTGAAAGAAGATAGTGAAATTTACTTTGGCACCTTATTATGCACCACTCTATAGCACAGACTACAGCAAAATGATTCCATAATAATTTCGTGTTCCATATGTTAAAACAGTAACACAGAAGCTACGGAGTTTTTAGCAATAAATTAACTGCTAATATATTCATTGTTATTTTTTTAATCAAGAGGCACATGAAAAAATGTAAACATCAATCTCATGATGCATGACCATGCAACTAAAACCTTCACAACAAATTACTACAATATATTTATAATTAGTGTTAAAAAAAAAATCATCATTTTTAATTGGGCAAAGGTTAATAACATATCATCAGCCTGTGTTCAAAATAAACACAAAAAAGAATTAAGTCATATTTATTGATCAGGTTTTCTAAATAATATACATATGCTTAACATTAATTCTTGAACACATCAAAAAAGCACTGCTCTGTTTAGAACTTTTATATACACATAATTTTTTTTAAAGATTAGATCCTAACAGAATAACTCTTCTTTTCCTTTTATAATGTAGTGGAAATTTCAGATTTCAATTTTCAAAACATAACATACAATACTCATTCAAAGCATGTTTTTCGACATCTTTGTAAAATATAAATAATATAAAATATTTGAAATTACACTACTTTTACGTTAAGAAATAAGACACTAAATGCTATACAATATGATGTATCATACGGTCATATAATTACTAACCAAAACTATTTAGAAATAAAGGAAGCAAAATTTCACACTTTCAGCAGTTCTATTACTTACAATCATTGACAGTCCTAAAAGGCAAAGCCCACATTTTAAAATAGTTGTACATACTTTTGCACTAAAACTCTTAATGTCCATGAGAAAGCTGAGACAATGTGAATGCATAAAGCTACGTGTATTGATAAAATATGGGCTTGTACATATGCACACACAAATAATTGAGCTGTATGTTAAGCAATATGAAAATCACTTTTTTCATAGTTTGTACATAAACAAAGAGCCAAAATAGAAAAAGTCATAAGAAACAGATCTTTCTTTCATGTTTTCAACTTGTAACTCACATTGTAAAAAAAATAAAAATAAAATAAATACAGTTTAAGCATCAACTGGGATTCCTTCAAAAGGTGCAAGTAAAAAATACTGCCGGGTTAAGGGCATTAGAAAATATTACATGGCTTGGCAAAATGTTGTTGGTGAGCAGACATGATAAAGGAGTGTCCCATACTGTTCCATACAGTATGTGTATGGCTTCATTTGCCAGTGGTTGCAATTATTTAAAAAAAAGAAATGGCAGATTCCACTATAGTACAGGACTAACCCTATTCAATTATAGAAGTTATTTCTGATTTTAGTGGGATCATGCAGTATGTCTCTTGTTTGAAATTGCAAAGAACTGATTTTCATCATATAAACTTTAACCAACATAAACAGAATGGAGGATTTTAATATATCCCAACAGGTTTTCTTTTTTAAAGCTGAATATTACAGTCTCATCCTAAACTAAAAAAAACTAATGAGCTTTTTTTAAGATTCTCCAGAAAAACTCAGAAAATACATTTGGACTAAAATATTCCAGACATCTGATGGCTTGTCTGATCAACATCATTGCTAATTTGGGGTCTATTGTTTTGGTATGTTATGCTAATTAATTAAAGGAAAAAATAGGTTGCTAAACTGAACTTTCTTCACTGGTGTTACTAAGTCTAACTACTGGTTTTATAGGGAAATATGTTGAACACTTCAGCACCGAATAATCACCTATTCACTGATAACACAAGTAATATAAGCAGTTGGAACGTATAACAATTTTTTATTTAACATCAAACTTCCTAAAGCAGAAAAATGTATGGCTGTGATGAAAAAGGATTGCCAATATTCATTTCAGGTGACTATTGAACTATAACATCCCTCAAGTAGAAGCATTTCACTATTTCATTTTTAGCAAAAGCTTGCTTAAAAAACAACAGAAAAAAGATAAAAACATTCTAAGACAAAACAATTGTATTCATGAACAAGAATCAAGTACAGGCATACACCTTTTTATCCCAAATATACATACCAGTGACAAAATACTGAAATTAGTAAATTGTTTTACATATCAAAGTATTTGTGTCTGAGGCTCAAGACTCTTTTCCTTTGTTTGCTGTCATAACTTTTCTTTTTTTTTTTCTTTTTACTAAATAGGAAAAAATATAGAAACTCTCAAAGTCTTAGGATTTCTTATTTATGCAGCCTCCATTTTTGTCAAACATTTTTCATTTCAAAATGCCCAGTTCTGTATCGTTCGGACTGATGGAAGAAAGATTGATCCTGAGTGATCTAGCTATACACTACTCATTAACTTTAATTGTTTTTCAGAGTATATTCTGCTCAGCTGCTTCATGAAGAAGTGATCACTTGTACATATATAAAAATCAAATATATCTCCCTTTTAATGCTTCCATATAAATCTGTAGACACGTGAAATATGAGTTACCTATTTATTTCTTCAATATTAAAGTAGCAAAACTTATTTCTCAAAAACATATAAAAAAGGCTTCTTAAAGAAAGTGTGACAGACCTCAATAATTCTTATTTATTATGCAGTGTAGAATAATTCTTCAAAATTTATCAAGTATATTGCATTAGGCAAGCACTTGAAATTAGTTGTTTTTAGGCTTCTGTGAATGAGACATATAAAGTGGTTAGAAATCATAAGATGAATTCACATTACAGGTTTTTAATTTTCCAGATTGAAACATTCATACTATAATTGCAGCTTTCCAGAAAGTATAGGTTGCCTAGCTACAGAAAAGGCCAGTGAGAATTCCTACTCTACACCATTTTTAAGACTTCTAAAATTTTTGTTAAAAAGCTATACCTTGAATAACACAGCCCAAGCTAAGGTGAAGTTGGCCTTCTCTTTCTTCTTAAATATTATTTCCTTTTATATAATTTATGAGCAAGTGAATGGAAGACAATGTTTACAAGGTAACAGGTTTTTTTTCTCTTTTAAGCTTCTAGAACAGATGTTTCGGGAAAACATATTTTAAGTAATAAATGAGCTTACTTGTTAGAAGTAAGATTTGGTTTATGCCATATTTGAGCTATAGTATTTTCTGAAAGTCCAAGAAAATACTTTTTCCTTGTCTTCTCCACAAAGAATTTATTATACTGTGAGAGACTGTTCTCAGGCTGCACAACCTGCTAAAGTGTGCAGACAGATGGCCAAAGCATGACACTTGCATGCTTCACATTTTTGGAGTAACAGAATGAAGAGATAGGCATATCACAGCTGTACAGAATATACACTCCCTCCACGCAGTGTTCCAGAAGGTTTTCTGAGACCTCTTTCCTATGACTTCAAGGATCGCTGAATGCAGGGCTATATAAAAATGACAAAAGTCCCACCCTTAAACCTGTACTAAAAAATTAAATATTTACACACTAAATAAATATTGTACTGAGACAACTTTTTTGTATTACTCTAATTCTCAGTACATATTAGTATATTTAATATATAGAAGGGCAAAAAGAAAAGGCAGAAAAAATGAAATACAATTTAAAAATGTGGTGGAGAGATGAAAGCATTATGAAGGAGGACATTCAAATGTGAAGCTGAAATTGCATATATCTACCACTTTCTAGTTTCCCTCTTACAGGGCTTGCCATGCAATGGAAATCTTGGTAAGAATACTACCCATGTATTTATTATTATTATTATAAGCTAATATAAATTTCAGTCTTGCACGTTAATATTGGTTCTTTTAAATTACTGAAATTAAAGTGATGATAATAATTTGCTTATGCCAATATTTTTATACACTTTAAGAAAGGGTGGGGTTTTTTTGAATACTATAGTATTCAAATAGTTGAATACCTTCAGCAGCTAAAAGGAGAAAGAAACAAAGAGCTCTGCCAGATCCCATAGTGCTGAACAACATAAAAGACTAACTTTCGAGACTTTCACCAATGTCAGAAATGGGCCTTTCTAAACAGACTGCTTGCTTTGCCAAATACAGTCTACTTTTCCATCTGCTGTGAACTCTTTTAACCTGTAGCTTTTATTAGGCATATGATTATCTCAGTAATGACTATAAAAATATGTAATATATTTTAAAAATACATGTTGAAAAAAATAATTAAGGATTACTTATTTAATTACAGTCTAGATTGTAAAAAGGCTACTTGGATGACTTCCTGGGTCTAACCTTGCTTGCTACCTTTTCACTTCTATAAAAAACAGAAAATACTGACATTTTAATGATATTTCATAGTCTGTTCAGTTTTCATTTTTCTTTTGTGTAAAAGACTATATAGGGCATAAGTCAAGAGAGAAAGAGTAAGAAAGTTAGCGTATGTAGACAGAACACTCATTTATAGGTGTTTACAAAGGTAATTTATATGCGTTTATGAACTCTTGAGGTCTTGTCCTTGAAACAGAAAAACTGGTAAGTATGATGTAAAAGAAAGATTATCTCGTGTTTTGGCTGGGGACAGGAAGGGTTAGGTAGCATAAAGCCAGTCAGCGTCTGCCACTTGGATCTTAAGAGCAACTCTGGATGGAGGAAATGGCTTAGGATGAAGATTGCAGTAAAACGTACAAAGAAGAATCATGACCTTCTCTTTCCTCAAAACTTGTCACAGTAATACGGAACAACTACAAGATCTGGAGGTCTTCTGTAGAAATACCAGAAAACTCAAGTTAATAAGCAGACACAGGCAATGGGCAGTAAAACATAAAAGAAGTTTCTAAAATATGGGTCAAAACACTCTGAGGCCTAGAAGGAAAGAAAAAGTCACCTTTTGATTCTGGGCTACTTTGGGGTCTGGAAAAATATCACTAAAACCACAATGCCGCTAGAAGCCCTGAGATAACTTTAGGATTGCCTTAAGCATCAGAGCACTGTCCAAAATTTCTGCAATTCTGAATGGTACTGTTTATGTCTCAACACAATCTTCTGTTCTCATTCCGCTTTTGAAGCACGTACAATGAAGAGTTAATCATCAGCTACAAAGAGTTAATTAACTGAGGTTCATAAAGTGTAGTTTCACATACACATCAAGATTATATCCAGCACTGTTGAAATTAAATAGAAAATGAAAGTAGGACAGTGATCTGGCACCAAAATTAAGTCAAGGGCACTTGAGGGATAAAATACAGTAAGTTTTCTTTTTATAGAATGCTAAACTTTTGCTGTGGGACCTAATATAAAGAACCGTCCTAATATTCGCTCTAGTAGAGGATGGCACATCTTACTTCTCATTTTTGCTTGTCCTGACAACTTGTAAACAACTTGTAAACTGAGTATCATCTTATTCACTGCAGAATGGTAACAGGTGATGTTCCTCAAATATATTCAAACCTGAGTGAAGTTTATGAGAAACTGTTGACTAGATGAAGAGACAGTGATCTACACAACTGCTTATGTTTATCATTTACCTCAAATGAAAAATCTAGAGATATTTTTTCACATTCGGATTTTTGTAAGGTTGCCCTGCGTGACTAACTGTTGGGTTAAATGGATGCTAAAAATAAGAAAGGCTAACTGGGGGGAGAGGCATTTTAAGAAATCAATGAGGTCTACCAAGTCCCTGTAGTCTGTCAAAACATCGATTAAAATATCGATCTAAAAGTTTTAGAATACAACTGATTTGAAAATAGTTTAAATTAAACTCATATCTCATACTTCAAAAAAATTCCTCTATTTAAGCCAATATTTTCAAATCTGGATTCTTGAAGTCAGGGTTTATTTAAGCACTTCAAAGTAAAACCATCTTTTATTTAAAATCGATAAGTGTTTCTTTTTTTTTATTAACATTTCTGAAGTAAAAGTAGTGTCATTTTCACTACAAAAATGTGAATTTACAAATCTGAATACAGATACTCAGGTTTTCACATTTTGAATACAGTTTCAGAGACCATGATGAGCAAATGGAATGGAAGTGTAAATTTAAAAATTGCAAGAGGTTACTTATCTACTGAAAAAGCTGAAATGAATCTGGTTCCACTGAAAGTATTAATCAGAAGTTCTATATATGAAAGCTGTACTCTGTATTTCCAGAAAAGAAATTCTGAAACCTTTGTTCATGCTTTGCTAGCCAAACATTTCACAAATCATAGAATGAATGAGATTGAAAGGGACCTCAGTAGTCCAGTCAGTGCAAACTCCTGCTCGGAGCACGGATAGCTGTAAGATCAGCCATCCTTCCTTCTGTATAATACTCAGTTCTGCAATGACTGTCTGTGATTCCATGTGCTTACCAGATAACCTGCTGCAACTCCTGCTACCTATAAATAACTGTAAAAGCTGGAAGGAAAATTCAGTTAGCATATAAAGAAGCTGCAAAAGTTTCTGAAGAAGGTGATGTGATAAGAGCACATTACACAGCCTTTTTCCATTGTTTATAATAGCTGCTATAAATTTTTGAGGTAAAATTTAAAACTCTCTGTGCTAACTACAAAGCCAAGCTACTCAAAACATCTCAGGCTCCTGACCTCTTTATGAAAACTATACTCTATCCCCCTGGGTTACAATATGGTCTGATAAAGTTGGTGTGACACTTTGACTAATAAAGAGAGAAAAGGGAGGTTAGATGCTCAGAGCAGTTTCTAGAAAGTAGAAGGGAACAGGAATCTCTTGGTTATTGTCAAATGATACATAGAAACAGCAGATGGCTGGCATCTACAAAGAGATTGCCCTGTGTTACATACAGGTAAAAGATTCAAACAGCTGACAATTAAATATCTATCAGATCTGCTTGGAGGACACAGCTACCTGGTATCTACAGATAAGTCTACGGGATCAGGAAATCTGCAAAAATACAGTGGAGAAGGCTTAAACTGAACCAGATAGACTTGCCTGTGAATCTTCTGAGGCTGAAAAAGCTTAAGTTAAGGAAACCATCAGAATGTTTGGACAGTGACTTCAATAGTAAGGAGAAATGCCAGGCCAGACAGCCTCAGTGTATACCCATGCCTTTCCTGAACATGTTGCAAGTGTTGAAATTCAAGTAATCAGTGGAAGGTTTACCTACAGACTTTCTAAACTGAAACTGCAGCCAAAAGATACTTCCTTTCTTGGTTCCTCTGATGGGAGCATTTATAAGAAGATCAGGACAGAGAAATGACAATAGGGAAATGAGAGATGCATAGTCATATAGACCTGGATGGCATTGCAAGGTTTCACCTACAGGAATCTTCATTCATAGCTCCTGCATTTTGGTAGCCACTGCTAAAAAGCCATTAGAAATCTCTTGAAGGTGCTTAATGAAGGCAAAATTTACAGACGTGTTTATTATTTCAGACCTACTCTCAATCTCAAACACTAAGTCTTCTTTTTTCAGTCTGCAAAGTAGGACTTGGGGTCACAAAGTTCTTGGGTAATATTCGAAGGCAGTAAGAACCACATAAAAGTTTGTGCAAAAAGAAATTTTAATTCACAAGGCTTATTTTTCACAGGTCCGTAATGCCTTGTATTATACATTACTCTGACCCATTTATTAAAGTTGTGACCTGTCTTCTGTAAAAAACAAAAAACAAAAAAAAAACAACCCCCCCCCAGAGTTCTAGGTCACAATTACCTGTTATAAAATATTATCCTTTAAATTTCTTAAATAGAGGTATTTTATCTATTAGACAAAGGATATTCTGACATTGGAGGATACATTACTTCACTGCAAACTCTAAGAACTAAGCTAACAATTTCACATCTTGGTGAAAATAATGGATTTTAGAGTTATGGAGTCAATATATATAGTGTAGGAATTTATCAGGAAAAGATGTCATTTCATTAAATAGAAGTTAAACAATTCATTGTAGTTAAAACTGTCCAACGTATGCACACGCACATCTCCATATATTCACAGTCATATTATTATGCACCTGTATGTACAGGTAATATCTTTAAATTCTAAAATGCAGAACCAGTCAATATATTGTGGTCTTAAAAGTGATACATTGTATTTAGCCTGTGTCTTAACTTCAGTAGCAGTAGCTCTGTTCACTAATCCATCCCTTCAGGATTTAATTTAATATTTTAAACATGGAGTTACATTACAAAAAAACAAAACCAAAAAAAGCCCCTGACAACTTTACAAATAAATTTTCCAGAGAAGTATTTCCTCCTCAGGTCCCGTGTGGAAAAAACGTATCAGCTTGAGATACAAGACAGGAAATATTTAAGCATGTCAGCCTTAACAGCCCTGTAATCTAATTTTTCATGAACTTACTGAGCTAAAAATTAGTTTCATTTCATTGCAAAGGGGCAAAAAAACTTTCCATTGTAATAAAGAAAACTCATTTCCCATTGGGTTAAGAAATATTGGCATAAAATCTAACATTTTACATGCAGAAAAGCCATTTAGGATACCGATCTTTTCTCCAGCTTTTTCTCTCTACCTCTCAGACATATTCATTTTCATATCTAATAACTGAGAAAAGAATCCTATAAAATTGGAGCTTTTCTTTTAAGTAATTTCTTATAAATTACCTAGAGGTTTTTTTTGTGGAGAAGCATAGCGTATACAGAATATATAAAGTAGTACTAATTATTAGATATCATATACAATGGCGTATGCACAGTTTCACCCATCTAAAGCAGTGTGATCACTCCAAACTCATCCTGTTCAACTACATCATCATATAAGCATTCTGCATATGTCATTATACACAAAGCGAAATAATTGCATGCAGTTATCAAATTACTTTATAGAACACTGAACCTTGCTAGTTGAGAAGTACTACACTATCTTATCCTATACAGGGCAGGAGAGAAACTAAAATCTATCCTATATAGGATAGGAGAGACAAGGTAAAATTCCACTAATGTTCATTCATTTCTGTCTTCAACTTTTTCTTATTAAATAAAATGACAAATGATTTATTTAAAAACCTATGTGACATATTTCACATTTTCCATACAGTATACCCCTTTTTCAAATTAAAATTGTTTGGGAAAATGTAATGACTTAAAGAAAATATTAGACCATGATACCTTGTAAATATATTTTGCATCACCTACCGATTTTAAAGGAAGTCAATGTAAAACATAGGCAAAAAGATGCCACAAATAGCATAAAATGAAATAACAGAAAACATTCCAAGCAAGTTATCCTCATGTTTTCAAATTCTGACATATAAACTTTTAAAGTATGTGTTATAGGATCTAAAGAACAATTAACATTTTTGGTATTATTTTATACACATAAGAGTAGGAAACACATTCAGTTAATTCCTTGCTTTTTAATAACTCAAAAAATTTACAGAGAGGTTCATATTTTAAGTTTAAAATTCAATGATCCTTTCTAGCTAAAACCTAGAAGTGCATTCCCTGAGACAGAAAGAAAATGAGCTTATAAAGGAAACACATTAGTGTGGCACTGGAATTTATAAAACACAGTCTAAAAGAACTGCTGAGAAACATGGAACACAAAAGTATAAGGAAAAAGAGGACCAGCAAATTATTAAAATGTAAAATAACATCATCTTAAAGAACATGTTATGTTGACCCCTTGCAGCCTTGAAATTTTAAGGTTTCTTAAAAAAGAAGTTAATTTTAAGGAGCTGATGTGATTCTTTATTCCTAACCAAAAACTCACTTGTTTGATGCGGTCTGGATTAACAGTGGTCTGAGGCTGTAGAATGCTGACGGGCTCTGTCTTGGCCACATTTTGAGGCATTTCTCGAATCTTTTCTGCAATGAAGCCATGAACTGCATTTAGCGCTTCAACTGTTCCCTGGATCAGACACACCCGCTCTGTAGTACCTGCAAAAACCAAAAGTTGGTCTGAATAGAAAGGATTCTTGGAGGTCTCACAAACTGCTTGAATTGCGTCATAAAGGCAGCACTCACCAGCAACCTTCCAAAAATAACCAGCAATACCTCAATAAGCATACAAAAGACATTTCCAAAAGACAATATACTGATGATCTGAAGTTGTTTTACATAACTTCTTTTTACGTACATCTTGTACTTATGTAACTTTCTGGTCCTATCCGAGTCCAAGACCATATATACAAAGCATAAATTAGAAAAAAATTAAAAGAACACGTTATTGGTTGGAAATAAGCAAACATGAGAAGCCTGTACTGAATACATGTCTTTTAAATCATTTTGGTCTAGTTCTAGATTATTCTGAAATCTTATATAACCTTTAGTTAACACAAGGATGAACATAATAGCCAGTATTACAGAGGAATATGAAATAAGCTTTTGTAATGAATACTCTATTGCAAATACATTGATTTAGTGTAGACATTATTAAACCATTTCTTAATACAGCTGCAAATTGTTATGGCAAGACCTTTCAAGGCCAATTGCTCTCATATATTTGAGCATCCAGTTTGCCTTTTATACCACTCGCATCTTACACATCCACGTAATAACTATAATTATTTACTGAATATATAAAGGTATAATTAATAGAGTTAAGCTGTCTTAAACATGATTTAGCAGCTGAAAACTGTGAAAGCCTGTACCACATAACCAGTCACTATTCCACAAAATACGTTTCAAGAACTTCTGTTTAATTAGAGTTATGCTGAATATCGCTCATGTAGGAGGTCTAGACTCCACATGACTAAGTATCTATATTCTAAAGTCACGGAAAAATATTAATACATATAAACTATATCTGATAGGTTAAACAGATATTTATTCTATGTATAAGAATACTAGGCCTTTGGTGGCAATGAGAAGGAGGAGGGGACAAACACACCTCCTCCCTATTGTTAGTTATCATACACATAGGACAGACATTTAAGAAAATCAGTCCTTAAACCTCATTGCCAGTGCTCATTGCCAAAATCTGTAGCAAGGTGTAATTCTCTGTTTCCTGTCATTTCAGTCTCACCCGGCTTTCAGTTCTCACTGTTCTGCTCCGCTGAATACCACTTTGTCTAATTTTCCTCTCTAGTCTGAAGCATCATCTTTTTCGCACGTCGGTTGCCACTCCCTTTCCCTTACATCACTTGCACCTTTAATCTTATTGTCTCTTATAGTGAGTTGTGTAACCCTGCAGCCTGCAGAAAAACACTCTGATGTGCCAGGTCTTTTATTTTATCTTTTGCGTACTGCCTCAGAGAATTTGGAATTCTTTGCACATTACTAACAAACATTAAATAATTAATATAGCTTATACTACAATCCTCTAGAAAGGCTTAGACAAAGCCTACGCTGTCACATAATCCATGTCCAAACTGAAACAGAGCTCTGTGTTAAAAAATCCACCAGCTCTTATTTGTTTGATTTCTTCATTTTAAACATTTACAGGATGGCCAAAGAGAACTGCAATTTTTCCCCTGAGGAAGGGCAGAAAAGACTGCATTTAATTTCTATTATGATTAAGATAGTCTTTTGTACAGCTTTACTGCTTAGCAAACGGGTGTTTTGTTTTGTTTTTTTTAAAGTCTCAGTCCTAAGGATAGAAATATGACACTGTACTGAAACAAACCACACACATTTCTTCACTCTGTATGCCATATACTAAACCATTTACACATGTCCCAAAAAATCAGTTTTGACTTGAAAAATGTGGTTGAATGGGAGTTTATGAAAAAAGGGAGACCTTAAAGGGGGTGTTTACCTTCCACTTTTGTCCTGCAAAAATAACAAAACAGGACAAGCTAAAGATCTCAATAAAATTGCTTTGAAATTAAATGTACAATATATTTACACAAACATATTCTGTAAATATCCAACATGCTCAAATGACTTTGATCACTTTTTACCTTCAAACAAAACAACAGTAGAACAGTTCTAACAGAAAGAAGTATACCATGAACTGTGGTGATTTTAGTGTATCGTTGAAAACAAAACAATACTTTTATGCAAAAATTTTGCATTTTATACCAAATGCAAATCCCTATTCAATGCCAGTGCACATCTTGCTTCAAGATCACAGGGGAAAAGTGGAATGATAAATTTTAGCCATGGAATTACCACAAAGAAAACTACATTTTTTTAATATTGCCTTATTTGTAGCAAAAGATTATTGACATTGTCACGCATAAAATCCAAAGCTTGAATCTGTTCTGATGAAAAATTCATTCACTCTACCTAAATAAATGAAAATTACAACGTAACAATGTGGCAAATACTAACACATTTGAAACTAATTTTGAAGTTTACTGTTACATGTCATCTGGCCTCATTATCATTTTACAATCTGCACAGTATCACCAGCAATACATAGATGGAAGAAATGTAACACGTTCTTAAAATATCTTTCCTGTCAATTTTATGTGTTAGTTATTACCTGCTCTCACTAACCTAAGTTATGCTCCTTACAACACAGCAACCTATAAAAGAGAATAGTACAGTAACTGTAGTCACCTGCAACAACAAATTGTCTTAGTAAAGGCTTCTCATCTGTTTCTTTGAATGCTCTCTAAAGATTAAATATTTCATTATCTAAAGATGAAACAGAACACTAAAAGCCCTGCCTGATCATTAACAGAATGTGCTCATATACATTCAAAATCCTGCAAAGACCTTTTTTTTTTTTTTTTAAACACAGTATCAGGCAACACTGAAATCTAACTTCCTGAAAGTAGCTCTATGGCAAAACTGACATCATGATAAGCAAACAGTATCTTTTCTACTAAAATATTTTATAACGCCTTTTCAACAAATCAACTTCAAAATACAACTAGATTTTTTTTAACACTCCATAAAAAAATGGAGTTTGAATGACATAAGAGTGGTACAACAGAAAATGAAACAGAACTTGGTTCCTAGATTTAGCTTTCTTAAAGCCTTCCCCCCCCCCACCCCGTATTTGGCTTCCTCCTCCTTTAGCACACAACTCCTGGGGTTTCTGTGTAAAGCGATCCAGCTCTAAGAAAATGCTCTGGGGAGTCTTTACACTGCAGTATTAATTGTCTACTAAATGCTGAGATGTGATATGGATTGATCAGAGTAGCTAATGCAAGTGTTCTTCTCTAGGTCAGCAGTCAACACACTGAAACAAAACACGGATCAGGTTACATCCATGCTACTGGAGCCTACGAGCAAAAGCACTTACGAGATGACTACTGTCAAAACACTTGAAAGGAAAACTGTCAATGCTAAGTAGGAATTTCATTAGAGTTGGCACTGAGTAACTAAAGGGTATTCTGCAATCCATGTTATTTTAGAACCTTCAGTATAATAAATACATATCGTGTCATACAACAGGCCAAACATACTACATTTTAGTATGTATAAATCAGGATGTAGTATATGGAAAGCACTGTTCCATGAAGAAATACAACTGTGCAAAAATACATTTCACACAGAGTAAGAGACAGTTATAAAATGCTTCACAATAGTAGCACATTTTCTTTGAGGATTACATTTTAGGATTTCCACTGAAAACAAAAAAAAAGAAAAGAAAAAGAAAAAGAAAAAAGAAGGAGTGTGGAGAGAATGTACACATGTACAGCTGGGAATTGCTTTAATGCTTTGAAGTGATGTTGTCATGTTCTTCCACACAACGTTAATGGCTTTTCACTTAGGTAACGGAGTGCAGCAATCAAGAGAGTCACACAAAAGGGAAATGGCCAGTGCTGTGCCCAACCTGTGTAACAAACGTAAGTCTACGAATCCCCAAAGTTGGTGAGATTTTTGTCATTTCAAAAGCTTTTGGACTCCATTAATATCTAAAATAAACTATTAGATTATTTATAATTTTCAGTCGTTTAACTGTTATAGCCACTCCTTTTTACACATTTCTGCTGAAAACAGTTTCTGCTATTTATACACGTACTTAATATCCTTGTCATATGATTTGAAAAACAGAATTAAAACACAATCCTCATTTTGAAATAGTTGATTCAGAGAAAGTGAAATTAGCAAATAATCAGCATCTTCTCCATTTTTGTGCAAATATTTGCCAATATAAAATTATTTTTAACTATTTTTTAACTACTGATGCTTCAAATCAGAGTTAGGATCATGTATTGTACATTTTCTCTTGCATATGAAGAGATAACATATATACAAAAGAAGAACAGTTTTGACAAATAAAATGAACAAGTGTTGATTAGGTGGTCATCATCCCTGTACATTCAAAAAATTGAAAATATTTTTCTACATGTATTCAGTAATACTTAAGTCCATGACAGAAGTTTGCTACAAAATAGGAAAACCAGCAGCTAAATATATGCTGTAGTTGATATTGCTACAATCATTGTTTGATACTTTTTCTAAGGAATCCAAGGAAATTACTCAATATTTGTATGTGTTCTACTTTCCTTGAGTAAAATGTGATTTGTTTCCTCTTATATATCAGAATTACAATCCAATTTGGAAACATAAAGTGTTTTAACTTTTTCTGTAAAACATATGAGGCAGAATGTAATTGTACAAGAGAACCTGCCTGTTCATACTGCTCACCAAAATTATATTTCTAAGACTACTGGAAGACTAAGACTAAGACTACTAAGACTACTTCTAAGACTACTACTTTTTTTTTTTTTTTTTTTTTTTTTGAGGAACATTTATAGGCTCTGGTTTTTGAATAGGAAACCAGAAATGCCTTTATTTAATCACTTCCTTTCTCTGCAGTCCCATGAGGGAGGGAAATATGAAATCATTAAGAGCCATCAGCCAGTTTAAAAGTAAATAAATAAAAACCTGGTTCGAAATATAAGAAGTTACTTAGGCCTAAGAGCTAAAGAGCTTGCAGTAACTTTATTTTAATCGCTCATTTTTCCTTCCACCCCCTTTAAATACCTAAAACATTCATTCTGGCAAACAACCGTGGCAATTATATTGCACTAATTTTATAAAGAAAATTTTAAAGGCAGTTGTGACACTTCAACAGAACAGACAGCGAGCTTTTTTTCTGAAAAGGTTGTTACTTATTAGACAACTGACACTGCTTTTGAAACAGCCATTAGAATAAATGCCCTAAGATGCAATAGGATTAAGGACACTCAGCAACTTGATAGTTCTGATGCTTTTATGTATATGCTTGACAAGTATACGAACATATACCTGTTTACAGTTAAACTTGCAAGTGCTTCCTTTAAGGCTCTGTTCTACCATATTGACAGAAGCCCTAACTAAAAGTTAAATGTGCTTCTGTATTTTGAGATCCTTAGTGGAAACCTCTGGGAGAACGCACTGTACCTTTCAGAAAGGACTGTCTGGCATTTTTAAGATTCTATACACTTTTCATTGTGTTTTTACAACAATCCTGAAGAGCATTTGAACAACAGAAAAGCATAATGCATTACCAGCACAGGGTAATCCCAAGACACCTACTAATTACATGTCCTTAATTTTTTTCAGGGTACCATGTCAATTTCTTTGAGCGCGAAAAGGAAAACCTGACAGAGGAGCTACAGCAAAAAGTCTCACTAAATTAAAAGCTAAGCCGCAATCTTTTATCAGCTGATTTATATTAAGCTTTTTATTTGATAAATCACAGTACAGCAGTCTAATAACTTTGAAGACCTATAGGTTTATTTTTTCAGCTCAGGATCAAACTACTTCAGTCTAAAACTGTACTTGTACAAGCTGCTGGTAAAATAGCAACTCAGCTTTCACACCTTTCCCGAGCAATGTAAAATAACCAGTCTTCAGTAAATGGTCAATAATAAGCTCAACATGAAAATCAGATAAACTCTTCCTTGTGTATAACACTTCCTCTCTACAATCACATAAATCCTCATCAACTAAAAGTCAGAGAATAAAAATAGTTTAATTAAAATGCATTTACAATATTTTAACACACCTCAAATTTAAACAGATGTGAAAAACCTCTATCACATAAATGACAAAATGTACACATCTTTAAATGCAACACACAAGAACATCCCACTTATGTGCACTGTGCAGTAGAGATCTCAATATGACAGTTTTCTACCTCAGTCCTTACCTCTGTATGGTGCTTGTGTATTTGCTTCTTGAAATAGAAATTACGGTCTTAATTTAGAACTTGTCCCCATACTCCTCACAGACAGAAAGGCTGCACTCTCAGAGCAAAGCTTGATGTCCAACAGACTGCCCAAATTAAAAAGGGAAACAAGAGCTGGTAACGATTACCGACCATTTATGTTCTGGATATGTTTTTTAATCTACAAGAAACTAAGTTGGAACTGTTCACACAGAACACACAAAAACCCCTACACAAATAGGAAGTAAAACCTAAGCTTCCCTGATCAAGCAATTAAAATAGCAGTATCAGGGAGAAAAAGCTAACTGATATACAGCATCGAAAGGAAATAAATCACGGCCCTATAAGAATCTTCCTGATGTCTCTGCTATAAAACCAGGGCATCCTTAACTTTGATTTTAAATTTTAAGTAGAGATTACTGATTAGACACATTTAGCTCAAATAAAGCTCCATTCCTCTTTCACAGAGAAATAAATTGTTCCTTTTAATGTTTCATCTGCAATTACTCCTCCTGAAGTTCCAACTGTTAATGTTTTCTACATTAATATTATACTTTACATGAGTCAAGCATCTAATAAAAGCCAAAAGTTAAATTATGTATGAATAAGTGGTCTATTTCTTGAAACACATTAACAGATGTGATGAGTACCACGCACATGCATCAATGCATGTGATTTCCTGAACTCTGCAAAAATACACTTTCGAACTTAGGGTCTTCTAATATCAGTCCTCTAACATTCTTTAATCAGGTGTGCTGAAAGTTCACAGGAAGCCTCGCTAGCCTTAGCAGAAGAAGCTGTCTGCTGAAGCCGTACTGACCATATGTTGTCCCTTTAGGTGCCGTGAGAATGAAAGTCTGGGCACACAAGGGGCCAAGATGGTCAGATACTCAGAGTCCAGAGAGAGCCCTGCAGCTCTAAATCCCAATTCCGCTTCCCCAGGTCCCCACCTATGACTAACTGTGAACAGGGGAGTGCAGCCATTGCAGGGTGCGCCCCATTGCGGTGCCTCAATGGGAGGCAAGAGAGGGCCCCAGTTTGACTCATAACTTTGCAATTTTGAGCAGCAAAGAAAAAATCAGGCCAGAACCCTCTGTTATCACAAGGGCCTGAGCATGATGCATCACATATTAAGTAGGTGTATCAAAATAAAAGCTTGAGAACCCTATGAAACTTTACAGCAATAAGCTATAGTAAAGTTAGAATGAGAAAATATGATTAGACACATTGATGCATGTTCAAAAATACATAAACTGTTACTCACAAAATGTCTCAGTAAGTATTCAAGGTCTCCATAACAGAATAAGCTACTTTATTGAGTAGACTGGAAGGTGAAAGCTTCAAATTTTCAGTAAGCCTATTGAATCTACTGAAAAGAATATATATTTGCATACATATATGCATATTTATGAACATAAATATGCATAGTCAGGTACACATATGCACACATACATATTCATACACACATATGTACCAATTTTTTTCTACTCTTACAGATTTTGTGACCTCTTAACTAAAATTCAGAGCCTGAAACAAATCAAGTTAAAACGTTTTGTAAAGTGTAGGAACTGTATGAGTTTTTGGAATTATATGGAAGCTTGAAGCGTATAGACCATTGTACTCAGCTTACAAGTCTGAATTGCACAAATCCACATTTAGCGCAGTTCTGAGTCTGAAGAAATGTATTATTCCCACATTTGTGAGATAGAAATCTAGGGAATTAAAAACAAAAAACAAACCAAAAAAACTCACAATTATTAAAGGCTTAGAAGGATTGATGAGTCAGCTTAAAAAGCAAACAATCCCTCGAATATAAATTGTTTGGCTGGATATCAGCTAAGGATTTGATTCAAAATTTACAAATACTTAAATTACATGAAGAGTGATGAGGAATTATTGAGTATTATACTGTTATGAGTAAGACATGAAACATGGATTATAACTACTGTTCTTTGTTTACAATTACCTTAAGAGTTATTCGTGTAGCTTCCACTGCAAGAGCGGGTAAATATCACCAAAAACAAAGGCAAATAAGGCCAGAGATTTCCTGGGCTCTGGTTTTAGGAAGGATGGTTACTTAGATGAGAAGCACTCAGAGAAAGCACGTGCACAAATTAATGGCAGAGTGCTGCAATGAAAGTGAGCATGGCCTAACTATACTTTGGAAAAGCAAGCATCTGGAAAAGAAAACCTCTGGGACTGAGAAAGATCTCAAACCATGGACAGAAACTATATATTTTTGCTTTATTTGTTCAAGAAAATGGTTGCTTTCCTATATGATTTGTAACACGTTGTATAAATATTAACATTTAGTATTTGTAGTATATAAATTAAAGTTAATATTGTAATAATTAAACAAAATCAAAACCCATCTGATTCCCTCATCACATTTTCTGTGCAAGTGAAACAGCTTATTTGCATTGATTGCTTTGGTCAAAAAATGCGTTAATAAAATTAATCAGGAAGGAATAAAATAGAGGGTATTTTTTGTTTGTTTGTTTTACATTTTACTGCTATTAAATTTTATGACAGAGAAGAATCTTTCCAAAATAATATTTGGGAAAAGAACCTCCTATTCCCTTTTTCCCCTCTCCCCTCCAAATTGTTAAGGGAAAAAGGTTAGACCAACTGTCATTTTCTCATCTTGAACTTCTTTAAGTTGGAATGTGAACACATTTTCTATTGCTAATGCCTGTCCTCAAGAATAAAATAATAGAGAAAATAGGAATACAAACTTCAGAATTTTATTTAAACAAAACACAAAATATTCAAACTTATTATTATTTAAATGTTCCACTCATTAAACAACTAGAAGACTTATGGTCCCAAAGTTAATGTTCTCTGCTAACAGAGAGAAATCTGCAAATCCTGTCATTTTTTCCTCTTAACAGCTGCAAAATGGCTGATGGATAGCAATATGCTTCTGACTCATAAAGTTACCTTGCAAAAAGAAATGGGCTTGTGATTATTGTACTTGCATTTATTTTTTCATAATGCAATACAATAGTCCATTTATTCATATATATTTTAAGATTACCAAGGTGCCTAGAATTTTGCATGGAGTTACTATTTCTCCCCTACCAGAGAATAGTAAGCATTTAAATAAATAAATAAATAAAAGCTAATAAAAACCAACTAAGTTTGGTGAAAATGGGAACATCTCTGAGAAGCAAAAGCTGCCAAAATTATCAAAAAACAAACACACTAAATACCTTAAGAAGTCTAAATCTGTTGAAGAAAAAAGAGTTGACCTTATTTTCGGAAGGGGACCACAGAGTAAAAGGAAAAAATTATATGTATTTTTCAAGCTATCTGAAAGGAACTTTCATATCAACAAAAGCACTTAAGAATATTTTTCATGCAAAGCAATAGTTCAACTGGCAATTACAGCTTTTATGCTATGCTATAGTAATATGAACCTTTGTTAATAGTGCCTCCTACACGTACAATTACTAAGAGAAAAAGCCCACCTATTTAAACAGTAAAATATACTTAAGAAATTGCAGAAACTGACGCATCTTGTAATTTAGAATGATAACAGTTCTAATCTCCAAGGCAGTTATTCTCCTCAAAAGTATGTCTCAACTTTCGCAGCTTGAAAGCCTGTGACAAGCTTTGGAACAAGCTTTCTAAATAAGGCCACTTGCTCAAGAAATCAAATAGCCTAATACATTCCTTACTATGCAGCTGTTCTGAGGAAGCAAATACCAAATTTCAGGTAAATGAGAGCTTAGATTAGAGTTTATAATTCAAGAGGAATTTTACTGATCCTTGTATGTTTGCTATTAAAATACTTGTCATACTATAGATATATGTAATTTTTATATATTTGCAAATAAAAATTGTCAATGATTGTGGAAACAGAATTGTTTTAAGAACATACTTATTATTGTTGAATGCTTTCCAACTTAGGTCATAATCCTGTGAGACATTTAACTATAGTGTTCAAGATTAACAATACAGGAAAAAGTAATTTCAAGTAGGGATAAGATGCAGAGAGAGGCACTACAGGAACCATATCATAAGAATTACTCTACATCCTAGTCCAGGAATATAAATAAGAGACAATGATGTGTCCATATGTATATTCTCAGATTGGGAAGAACATTGTCATCTCAAAAATAGGATGAGCTCCCATTTTGATAAAATCATTATAATAACACACATATACATGCAGAGTGCGTGCATATACAAACACATGTGCACAAACACCAAGACACACACACCTCTTCATATCTTGCTCCTTCTGTTTTCCTTTCTACTAAATGTTAGTCCAAATCCACAGTTTGACCATAGCAGTTTTTGGCTGCTATATGTTTAATTAAATCCACTGCTCCCCAGCAAGGGTATATAGGAAAAACAGGTAGGAGGAGTTTGTGACCACTGCCCTAGTTCGAAGCATTCACTCCATACACTGCAATTATTTTTGTTTGCTTGTCTTCTTAGCTCCTTCCTGACTTCTAAATTGTAACCTTTTTAGAGCATGGCCTGTTGCTTTTTTCTATGAATGGGATTTATCTCCCCTTAAATTTACCTTTCTAAAAATTGTGCATATAGTCTGAAATAGTTGTTTAAGACAGACAGGGACCTCCATGGACAATTCACCTTATCTTTCTGAGGATGAAATCATCCCATGAAGATACAACACTCTCCCCCTTAACTATACAGGGAACTTTGATTATTAGTTTAGACTAGACACTAGGCACCTCAAGGACTCACTAGATACACATCTAACACTAGAGATGACTGCAACACAAATGTTGAATTATTCTTAAAACCAAATCCAAAATAATTACTGTTAATACTATAAAACACCATCAGAAGCGTTGCTATGATGCAGGAATAAGGCAGCATGTAAATGACTGATGCAGGAAGAGGCAAACCGGAGTGCCAATAAAAAAAAATCCTTCCAAAAACAAATGCCAGAATGATTTACACCCACCAGCAGATGCGTGGAAATTCATAAATATTTCTTCACATAAGTGTGCACAATAAAAAAGGAGTAGAAAATGTTATGTAGGCAGAACTGTTTCCAAATCGAACTTTTCCTAACTTTCTGCACTGGATGACAGCTGCTATTTGTCTATTTATATATCCATCACACAGCTACATAATCTTTTACCCCAAGCACTCAAAAATTCCTGCTTTACAGTTATTTGCCAAACTACTTTCATTCTTATATTTTCAGTAGTTGAAGTGGATATAATGGCCTTGGTAATTCAGGACCAATGGCCTAAAGTTCTTGCTAAAATTCATTTTTTTGCATGTTCTGTTATAAAAGGGTCCACAGATAATTAAAAAAAAAAAAAAAAAGACAGGGCTATGAACCTCAGCTCTTTCTTTAGTTCCTGTTTCACCATCAGGAAGAGAACAAAAGATCTCCTTCCACCATTATGGCCTGTGGACCAAGCATGTTGCCAGTATTTTGGACTCTTCATACAAGTACTGCCACATTTCAACGTTTAGATTATTGGATTCAAGGAAACTGGGCAGCCAGCCCATACTGCTTTATTGATGAAAAATATAGACTTTTTTCCCTGCTTTTGAATGTACTGTACTACCACAGACAAGCTCTCTTACACAGACCCAGTCAAGCAATCCCTTCTAAAAAGCAGAACAGTGTCAGAATTCATTTGGAATGAATATAATCGAAATGCCAATGCCCACATCATCATTATCAGGCCCTTAAACCTATGGATACTCCCACTGAAGTCACAGAAACTTCATAGACAATAAGACTGACATAAATCTGACTGCAAGATAAAAACTTGAACTGAATGCACTTTAATTGGGTTTCAATCTTCATGTTCCTGCTTTGCATTAAGCTTGTGGATAAATAAACCATCAGATTCTAGACAGCCTTAAAATTGTACATTTTCTTGCATTACGTCAAAATCGTAGGACTGTTTTAAGACTGAGTTTTTGTTCTTTTGTTGATTGTGCCTTTCTTTAAAGATGGAAATCCTGTAACTCTTTTTTTTTTTTTAATTGAAAGAAATAAATCCTTTTCTCACAGTTCCTGGTTTAGGATTTTCCTTATGGTCTAACAGAGAAATCTTTTAATGGCCTTAACTGTTTATTATTTGCCTAACAGTTTAACTAGTTTACCTAACTCTTAATCTTCCAGTAGATTAAATCAGATAGATCTAAATAGGTGAAAAAGAAGGAATATAATTTTTTACATGAATATACACAAGGTACTGGCTCTGATGAAGGTTTTCAGGTTAGGAAGCAGCTGATACCAAGAAATAATAAAAGTTGTCATATTAAAACAGGATGATTGAATTTAATCACACACTGACATTGCAATAGAACACTTTCCCTGGAAGGTACAGTAAGCACTTATCTTCACTTTGCAAAGAGAATATCAGCTTTATTATTATAGTAAACACAAACAACCTGAGTGAAATTTATGTCTGCCCAATGCACAAGCAACCTGTGTAAAACAATGTGAAATAAATAAAGCAGCCTGGACTAAAACAACTATATAAATGCCTAAAACATCAGTCTCCCTCATAATTAAACTACAAACAGAACACACTCAGAAAAGCTCCTCAGAAGACAGTGGGGAGGAAGGAAGGAATCTTTGTCTCGCATAACTCCAGGGCGGTAGAGTTTTTCCACTGCTACTCCTCTAGAGAGCCTTCCTGTGGGTTGAAATTCTTAATGAATCTGCATAAATTGCTGGTTCTCACATACTCCTCCATGTACCTGCTGTGCAGTAATATAAAATAAACCCCACAGAATTAAGAACCTCACCAGTTCTCCCAAATAGGGAAGTAGAAAGGACAACTTCACCTCTAAAAGACAAACACTCTGCTGATTTGAATACATAAGTCTCTTCTTTCTCCGTTTGCCTGAGAACCTATCTATTGAGGAAGGCAGTGGAATTATAAACGAGAATGTGAACTTAAAGAACAGTATCTATTCTAATTCCCTGTATAAATGCTCTTATTCTATACCAGAAGTGGCCCAGCCCCCAAAGATCCCAAGTCTTCTTCCTTGCCCAGCAGATGGTGATGCTCATGTGGCTTCTCTGAGCAGCTGGGAAGCATTACAGATGCATGTGTTGGCAGTGGGGAAAAAACAGGGTGAAACAGGCCGTTCTGCTGCTCTTCTCCACTTGCTCTAGGAAGGAGCAGGAGCATAGCAATTCTGCTATGCGAAGAGAGCGACACCGTTGCCATTCCAAACCTCCTGTACCACTTGGTACTACTGCTTCCACCACAGGATTTAGTGCCTTAGGGACAGGCATCACTCCTACAGTGAGACTGGACTGGCCAGGGAAAGGTGGATTACTTAAGGGCATTTACACCCCAAAAACCTGAACATCTCTTGTCCAAAAATATAACAACATCAGAGTGGGTGGTGGTCCTAGGATACCATTTTTCATTATTGTGACAAATTCAGATGCCATTACCAATTCACATAAATACTACTTTTCACATACATAAGTAAATCAAGTTAACCTAAGGCAGGAACATATGCTTACCTGAACATAAGGAAATGTCAAAATCCTCCAAAGCATTTATATGCCTGAGGACAAGATAGCTTAAGAGCCCTCTCCTTCCTCTTTCTTCCCCAGCATCACCTTTCATGGATGAAGATAATGACTTTTTATTGCCCTCAAAACTTATTTACTTGCAGAGGCTTTAAGCTTCCACTGTTCATCACTCACTGAGCCTTTTGCTCACATCATTTTTCACTTTTTCTTTCTTCATTAAGTGTTGTATATTTTGTTTTTATACAACAAACATTATTTAGGAAGTTAAACAGTGTGTTTTTAAAATTTAATGCCTCTTCCCCCCCCCCCCCCAAGTCTCAAGGGCATGTTCAACATGTCTATATTAGGACTTGCAATTCTTAACTCTGAAATCTTCCAAATTTTATCAGCCTAAACTTGTCTCAATAAAACAACATTAAAAAAACCTTCTCTTAAAACACACACACAAACACACACATATTTGGGGGAGAGGACCTTTAAGATCTGTTGATCTGTGGAAAAGGAACAGTATAACAGCTTACTAAGGCTAGGAATGTTATTTAAATGCTAACAAAGTGTACTTTTCAAAAATACATTTGAGGTGTAAGTATTTTCTTCCAAAACAGAGAGAAAACTAGCCTAAAAAAAATGAAATTTCCACAATTTGAAAAGTGTTGGACTAAAAGAAATACAATTAGAAGATTAATTTTGCAGCTGAAAGCAGTTGAAGCTTTTGATAACTCTTAACTAACATCACTTAACATTGAAGTAGATAAGCTATTTCTATCATAGGTTGAGATAAATTATCTCTGACACAATCATCAACTGGGGACAGCAAAAATTGAGGAGAAGGAGGGAAGACAATGGCCACTGTGCAAGTATTTTACATAGGCAGAACACGTACTAGTCAGTAATTTGTTTTGGTCAGTCTTATCCAGACAAAGTCAAATAATTACTCCCCAAATACTACTTCACTTTTTAATTCCAAATTTTTAAATCACACTGCTGACTGCATATAAGCAATGCTCATGTTTTATGTAATTTTTTGATATAGATATTTTAAGTATATCCAGCATGCATATCTGGGAGCATGTACACATATAAAATAGATTTAAAAATATCTCACTAAATTGAAACAGATTCAACTGCAAACAATTATAAATGAAGAATTATGCACTATTTGCAGTCAAAAGCCTAGCAAGACACATTTATTCTATTCTAGAAAAAAAAAAATGCAGTAAACAGCTTCTAACCATGGACAGAAAGAGAGCATAAACAGAGTGAAAACTGTCCCTGACATCCTGTCCTGGACCATATATCCAATAACAGCCTTTTCTGCCTCTTATTTTTACTTATTCAGAACAATTCATTAACTGAACATCAGTAATAACAGCACATCCTCTACTTTCATAACTTGAAGGCTGTCAGTGGAATACATGCTGTGATTGACTATGTATATCAGAGTTACGTCAGGTTTTAAAATCTACCTGCTTTCCTCCCAATCTAGTTTTAGGTCTCTTTCCACAAAACTAATAAAACAGACTGCAATAGGAGTTGAATTCTTATTCATTGTAAAATTTATTTTTGCTCTGGATTAAATTAGAAGGATTCCAAAAGGTGTATAATGACTTAGTCACAGAGTGATACATCCTAAAAGGAAGGGCAGAAAAAAGGTACAGTACAATCCCTATTCTTCCATCATGCTTTAGATTTTTCTTACAGTGAAGGAACACATTTTTTGCCCCTCTCACAAAGAGCACTTTCCAATTTTTTGTTTTTTCTTATAGACATCAAGTGTAAATCAATGGATTGTTTACTCCTGCAGGATTCAAAATGGTCTCTCTTTTTTTTTAATCTGATGACTGAGAGAAATCACGATCAGAATCATGACGAAAACATTAAAAAAAACAAGTAGTTCCATGAAATTGGAATTAATGAAGCCTATTTCCCTGCAAATTTGCATCTTTGTCCCTAAGAAGGTTCAGGAGCTGACTGAAGCTTTTCCCAGAGTTGTCAATTTTCTGGGACAGTGAATACAGATTTAAGCTGAAACCTTTCCTTTAGTTAAGGCCTTCACAACATCATTCTCCAATCCACAACTGCCTATTTTTACAAAGCATGCAGGAATTTAATTATCTTTGATATCTTCACCTCTTTGTCAAATCTGGTTCATGTTAGCCAAGGGTTCAACATTGGTTCACCAAGACATCAGGAGAGGTAATGCTGCTCAGAATGACTAAAGAAATAAAGAAAAATGCCTTGCTCAAACTTCTGTTGAACAATGATCTATTCATAAGCAATAGTATATTCATATACTAATAATAAAATATTGATTTTCAACTGTAATGGATTCTTTTCAGGCTTTTTGTATACTTTGGATAAACTAAGACTATTACATTTTGAACTTTGCCCTTTAATTATCTATATTTTTTATCTATATCTGTATTTATATCTATATAAACCTTCTCATTAAGTTCCCTTAAAAACAAGCCTATGAAAGTTACAAACAAACAAAATATCTTCAAAGGGTCTCTTATCTCTTTCAAATACCTCCTTAAGACTAGCTTCTGAGTTGAACTCTTTGATTAGTAAACAAACACTGAGCAGACTAAACTACTGCGGCAGGTGTGGAAAAAAGATATTTACTTCAAATCTGTAGTTGCATTGAATTTGCATTTCCTGGTGGAAGTACATGGAGAAATTTTATGAGCACCATGACACTTATATGCTGATACCAAGGTCACTGAATTATTTTCATGACAGTTATATTCTGAGACCAAGAATTATGAGACCATGATCACTCTCCTCTCCAGGTTTCCACCCAACCACCACAGGTTTCACAGCTTTTTGTACTCGTCCGAAGAAAACTTTGCTGACTGCAAGGTTCTAGATATGATTAAAAAAAAAAATTAGTAAGGAATAACAGAGGTGTTTACACATGCACAGAGGAAAGGAATAATGTGGATTTCATAAGACAACACCAAACTGAATGGGAAAAGAAGAGCAGTTTAAACAATGTCAGCTATTTTAACTCGAATTACTAGATTATAAGAAATAAAAATGAAGTAAGCGAGTACCTTTTCACCTAAAATTTAAGTTTTTAAATGAAAAAAAGGCATACAACAGTCACATTACCTGGACAATTATGGTGAACCTTGTTTATTTTACGCTTTTTAACTTCTTCACTGGTTTGTACTGCAGCATTTGCTGTAAGGCTGCATTTTGTTTGCCTTACCAATCATGAATATTACATGGATTGTGCTCAGTCTTAGAACATGAGCCTGTCTATATTTGTAGGTTTCTTGCTAACGTGCTATGGAATTCAAAACCTATGGGACTTTGGAACTTTAATTTAAGCCTGTGGCACAGAAGATGCAGCTGCTCATTTATAAGCAATCATCACATCTACAGAAGTTATAAGATTAAATTTGAAAAGCCACTTTCCTGAACCTTTAAAATGATTAAATTAGAACAGAATCAGTGCTATTTTGTTATTAGTAATATTTTTACTCATTAACTTTCTTTCAAATCTAAAATCAAATGAAACCACTGTTACATAGCAATCCATCTGAGCTTGCATCAGGTTAGCATTGCAGATTATGTATCAATATTTGATTATTATTGTAATGTTTCTCACATGTATAATTAAGATATATCATCAACCATGACCCAGAAGTATTATGATTAATAGTCTTTTGAAGTTGTCATTATAAATCTTACTCTACATTGGCTCAGGTGCAACTCAACACTGCTAGAATTTACTTAGACAAGATCTTTTCTATCAGTGAATTAAACCAGAATTATAAAGTGGTATTACCTAGTTAGAATAGAAAATGCCTTCCAATGAAGCTATAGATAAACAAAGCAGAAGATTCTACCCTATCTATATCAATATATGAAATATATTTTTCACTGATATGATCGGACAACTGCAAACCTGTGCTATAAGTCACTTTAACTAGAATTTCCTCTCTCTTTTATGGGACTAGGACACTATGAAGGGTGAAAAGGGCTCACCAAGAAAGAGTACAGAAACTCTCTGAAATAATGACAACTGAATTCCTGCAGCTAAATTCCAAAGTTTTGCTGTGTTAGATAAGACCTTAGAAGCTTGGCAAGTAAATCCTAGGGCAAATTTAGTGCTAAGATGACCAAAAGGTAGTTATGAAGGTATTTAGAGATGGATGATACAAACAGGGTCACGTTACCAAGGTTCTCTTCCTAGGCAATAAGAGGAAGCTTCTCTATGTGAGTGGTAGCTGCAGTGTTTAATTCTTAGCAATTCCTTAATATTTTGTCTCGAATACAACCGTACTAAAGAAAAGTTTCATATTCAATAGACAATATAAAGATCAACAAGGTATTAGTCCTTTACAAATGGCCAAAAGTTCTGAGGAAAGCAATGCATTTTTCTCTTTTGTTCGTCCTCAGTGACATTTTTGCCATCAGTGAAAAACTTACTCTTGCTGGGCAGTGTTTCCTAAAGCAGGGCAAGACTCCCCAAAGACATAATTGCCCAATTTTTGTGATCTTCTTACAGAGAAGAAGCTCTAATCTTCTTTCCTCACACATCTAGCCAGTTACCTGACACAATGCAGCAATAATCTCCAAAGAACTTAGAGCAAAAAAGTTTAAAGTTTTCCAGAGAAGACAGCCGGAGGCTCCTTTCAAATGCAGTTCCACCTTTTCCTTGAGTCCTTGAGGACTTCCTTCAGTAGCACAAAATGTAGAAGGTCGATAAGTGCTGAAGGACTGGAAATGAGCGTGGGGAGAACTGATGGTTAGGAAAAACGGTATTTTAATTGTGGAATGCCTAAAACTATGACTTGGGTTGCTAACAATGTAGTGGAAGCCACAGAGTTCAGGCAAGTGAGAATTTTTGAAGCAGGCGAGACATGGAATTTCTACTCTTTGTCTGCTGTCTCATGAACCTCTCCTTTTTCTGCACTTTAGAAACTCTCCAGAGTGGTGGTAAAATTAGGGAGAAGTAAGACAGAAAAGCCATCTGGTTTCCTGTATGTTTATTACAGTGATAAGTGGTCACCAGGAGAAATACTTTCTGGCTATAGGCTAAATAAAACGTAGGCAGCATAAAAAGAGATTTACAAGTACAAACATCATGTTAGGTGCCTCTAAGAGATGTAACTCTATTTGTCATGTCACCACCTCTGCCATATGCAATTCAAAATAAAGTTAAAGATGATGCACCTCTCCATTCAAATTTTAGAAAGACTGAACAATATTTTGTTGTACTACTTGCAGGCAGATATTGCTCACATTAATAAAGATTTTTGTATGGCATGTACACAAAGCAAGATCTGAGTTTGAACCATACGCTTCAAATTTGGCATCTCCTGACTTACATGTTTGTAGAAGCACATGCATATAAAAACTAAAAATTTGCCTTTACTAATGTCAGGATGGCATGCATTAAATGTCATATATCCAGCAGACTGATTTATACAAGTCAGCCTGCTCCAGAATTCTGCCACAATGATGTAAAGTTTCTTTTACCTACTCAATTTTATTTTACTGAACATGCTTTGTACACCATTATGATTGCATTTTTTTTCAAGTTGACCATAAATCAAATCTTCTAAAAGAAACCCACTCAATAAACTTCTTTGATGCAGCCACTACAAGGTAGTTATAGCAGTAGCAGGTAAATGACTTCAATGCAGATGCTTATTTGGGAAACTGTCGAACACACACACACAGCTACAATCAGATTGAAGGACTTGGCAAGAAATTGTAATATGCAGAAATTTCATGTGCTATTGTTCAATTTTGGCGTTTACAGGTCTTTGCTCCTGAGCACAGATTAGCATCTTGCTCAACTATCTAATGAATATCTGCCCACAATACAAGTTATGCAAAGCTCCTAGGAAATGTGTATCTCATCTCCAAAGCGATAACCAGTCAGAAAGTAACCAAAAGAGATGTTCCTCTGCTGACTGGGTCCATACACACACACAGATCCAAGGTGAAACAATCAAGATTTCTCCACTCGTTACTCAAGAATAACTTCTAAGCCAATTGCTATTCAAATGCTCATGGCATATGTTCTAGGTAATGGTATGGCTGAACAGCCAAGAGAAAAAAAGGCAACCAGGGGGATAAGTCTTTAGAATTCAAAAAATTATCTCCAGTGAGATCAGCTTGTAGTTCAGGAAGTATATTTTTTCCATATATTTTAAATCCACAAGACAATGACTTTTTTTAGTATAAAATTCAACTGAAATCTAAACACGTTCTGGTTTGCCTAAGACAGCAAATATTCAAAAATAACTTTTCTGCTTACAGTATTTCTTACAGTATGCAAGATAACACTAACTTTGCTAATCAACACTACAGTATGTCATCTAATAGGTTACCTGGAGGGCATGAAAAAACGCAGTGAACTACACTTTGTCATAAGTAAAAGATCTATAGAGTCACAAATCCACTACAATGCATTCATACAGGTTATTTCTTTCTGTGTCAGAAAAAGAGCATTTTGTTCTTAAGAGCTGGGAGTTTTATTAAAAGCAAAAGGACATGGGAAAAAGTAAGGCAATCAAAAATAAGAAGGCTTTCGTTTGTCCATGGGGAAGATATTTTTATATAAACATGTATATATACACACATACATACACTTACATATCCCAAAGTATTTTATGAGTAAAAAATGAACTGCTGACTATAATCCATTAAATCTTTAATATGCAGAATGACCTACTAAGAAAAGAATGTGCATGGAGAGCTTTAATAAAAAGAAAAAAGAAAATTTTGCACATTTGATAATGTTAATATCTTAAGTCTTTTTGTAGCAACCAGTAGGCAATTTTGCAACTACCACTATAAAGCTCCCCCGTTACTCTCTTTGCCTAGGAATTATTTAGCATAACAACAAAATGTAAAATATAAAAGCAAAACAGCCCTGCCATTGCTCCTTTTCTCCCCCTAAAATGAATATATCAGATAGCACATTATTAAGGAGAATTATATGAATAAGTGTAGCTTACGTACATATATGTTTACATATATAAACAAAAGGTAATGTCATATCTGTCACTGTCAACAAATCAACTTCATTTGAAAGGATGTGAACATCAACCACACAGCTCCCCAGTGGATCAAAATTAAAATGGAAGTAAATCAATTTTCTAATTATTAATATAATAGGCAAGAGCTAGAGTGGTGAGGCATCACTTCTAATTAAAGGCAGCAATTAAAGGATACTTCAATCAATCATCTCTGTGAAAGTGTACTGTATTGATTGCTACATTAATTATTAAAATCACATTAAAATAAAATTCAGATGTACTTACCTGTCAACTACTTGAAAATACTATTCTAAGATTTATAATTTAGAGCAATGACATGATGACTAGGACTAAAATGTCTCTTTTTCTATAAAGAATGGTGTGAGACACTGGCTCAGGCTCTGCAGTAGTGCAGTACTCAACAACTTATTCTTGGAAGGGAGGCACAAAAGTTTTACTGTCTCTGCCACAGTCCATGTTACCATTAACTCCTCATGGCAGTACTTTACTCTCTGCTTTTTCTGCAGCAGAATTTCACAGAATATCAATTTATGTGGTATATACTCTAGTTATACACACATAGCAGGCAATCCTATCAAAACTAGGAATTTTAAGAACTCTCGACCCAGAGGCAGACCTGGTTACATAAGGAACAGCAAGAGGAGTTAAAATAGAGTTTATAATT
Organism: Apteryx mantelli; assembly: GCF_036417845.1. NCBI lineage: Eukaryota > Metazoa > Chordata > Aves > Apterygiformes > Apterygidae > Apteryx > Apteryx mantelli. The sequence goes on from NC_089981.1 coordinate 57,656,389, forward strand.
TCACAGCTCAAGGTGAAAAAAAGGTGGACTGCAAAGCAGAGTTCATAGTTAAATGCAAACACATGAGGCCCTTGACTCAGCTACATTTTATATTCATGTGGAGAAAGAGGACATAGAGAAGAGTGTAGTAGACAAGGTAGTGAAGTCTGCCACAAAATGAAAGTTACAGCTAAACTCAGTTAAGATGAGCATAGAAAAACACAGAAGCAAATATGCTACCAGACACAAAGGAAGCAGGAGGACTATGGGTGTGGCAAGAAAGAATCAAGAAAAATTGCTTCCCACCTTAATCCTTGCATAAATAGGTCTTTTTAGTCTAGTATGAGACAAACACAAAAAGAGGTTTGCTGTATTCTGAAGTACAGGTATTATCAGTATTATCGCATACAGTTTATTAATATCTGCAGTAAGCTGTTAGACAAAGACACAATTTATAATTGAAATCCTTACGATTTCAACTGCACAAAAAATGTAGTACCTAGCATATCAACATAATTGCTTTGTTACCTTATATAAGCAATCTCTTAAGCATTACTTAAATGTAGTTTGAAAGGAAAAGGTGACCAGATGCTTTCAAAGACCAAAGTCCGTGACTTTGAGAGAACTACATGAGCTACAAATGCTAAGAATATCTCCTTAAAATTTTGATTTTTGTGAACTCTTCTCCAAATTGTCAAATTCCATTGTTGAGTTTAACCTGGCAATTGTAGCAGCAGGCAGGCCACAGGAATCTACTAGACAGATTTCTGACTGCCACCCACTGCTACCAACTGCTCTGCAACTGTGGGCTGTAATCAGAAGAAAAATAATTAAAAAATACAAGATAGGAGAAAAGAAAGCAAGAGGTACAGTATCAAAAGAAGTACTTTATTTTCATTAATAGGATGCCCATTCTAACAGAAATGGAAGCTTAACCAGCCCTCAGCAGCTAAAAATGCAGCTGCTGCTTCAAAAATAAACACCAAACTTCACAAAGTAAGGTAAGGTCTTAACTAAAGAATGCAAGTAAATATCTGTCTATCAACCAAAACTTGTTTCTTGTGTTAATTGTGTTCTTTGAAAGTCAAGTAAGTAACATCAGGCAATAGCAGCAGGTGAGAAGGAACAGGCAGTAGCACCAGGTGAGATTAGCTGTAGCTGTCATGCTGAATACAGAAACCTACACAGGTTTCAAAAACTTGCTATTGATTTAGACTCATTAAAATCAGTTTACTAAAAACACTACAAAAATAGTTTTTTTCCACTGAAAGTGTCTCTTTAGAAGACAAAAAGCTCCTAATAATAGCTATGGTAATCAATGAATTACATGATACCTTCTATAATACTGCATTAATTCCCTAATATTATGCCACATCATATCACTTCTAACAAAGGCAAATAAAAAGGGGTGTGGAGAGAAAATTAGCTATATGGATTTATGATTTCAGACAAAACTTTTTACACAGAATATAACAATATTGTTCCAGATTTTCATCCCTTGCAAAACCTTTTTTTTTTTTTTTTTAGAAAATTTAGGCAATAGTTGACTAAAATTAGTAACTCTCTTTTCTGCAATCAACATTGATTTTTTTAAACTTATCATAAGGTTATTAGTGCTTATTAAATATTGCTTAAAACTAAGAACATATATGCATAACAGTAAGTAACTTATAGGAAACAACAATAGCTTGTTAAAGTTGTCATTCTTTGCAATCACAAATACATTAGCTTAATGTTAGATATTGAATTTCCTTGTCAATGAAAAGAATGTATATACATACGTGTATATACATGTATACAAAATAGTAAGTTCGAAAAGTCTTTAAATAATTACCCAGAAAAAAACAGGGAGTAATGACAAAGCAACAACTACTATCAATTTACAGCAACAGGACTACTGTGCTCTTCCAAGTGCCTCAGACTCTAGGGATAGGATTTTAAGAGCAGTTACATTTGTACAGTAACTGATGCATTCAGTTTTCCTCACAGCAGTAATTAAAATGGTTCAGAGAAAGAGTTATGCTGAATGTTGTTAATCAACAAGGATTAGACAAACTGGCTTTCAAAATTCTGGCTTTTCCTGTCAAATGAAATTACTTTAAAAACTAAAACTATACAATCTGATTCCACTGGTTATTGACTGTCCTCAATTTTCACTGACTTTGCTAAGAGTTGTAGGCATTCACACAAAGAACTAGGTTTATAAATGAAGAGACCAGGAACAAAATTTACTTATTTAGTCTTACTGTAAATTTATGTCCCATCTGTATGATGGTAATACTTTTCATGCCTCATTTACCAAAGCGTACTATCAACAGTAGTTCTTACAAACTACTTCTAAAGCTGTAACTTTTAGAGACAGACACAATTATATTTTTGTTTGTTTAGTATATTACATGATAAGCAGTGCGAGAGTAATTACTAAAACCAACAGTCATGATTCTTAGCATGTTTCTTTTTCTTTTTGTCCTTGAAAAACACTACAGTATATGCTAAGAAATACTGCAAAAATTTGAGTACAATTCTTACCAGAGGGCATTTAAAAATCTAACCAGGTTTGCCATGTTACCACTCTACTTCTTTTAAGATTGTTTGCTTTCAGCAATTGTTTTTCCAGTAGGATACTTGCTAAATATATGTAGACTATTACTCCAGGATTCCTTTCAAAGCTCTCTTACTCTAATTCAATACCATTCATTTTATTTATATTGTGTTTGTTGTTCTCAGACATGATACACAGTATCTGTCAATATTAAGTTTCATCTGTCTAGTTTGTCAGTTCATTTGCAATACCAATTCAATCCCCATCTTATTTCACCTATCTTAAGTGGTGTACAATTCTCTTCTAACATCTATCATCATTTCTAAACTAAGATACCAAAAACACTTTAATGGAATAACTGAGATTAGAAATACTTTTTGTATGAGAATTTTATAATAGAAATGAATATTTAAAAATTAGAAAGAATTGCATTTCAAAATAGAATAAAAACTGGTGTTATCTTCCATCATAAAACAGTATTCTTTTGTATCATGATTAGGTACAAATATCTTAACTCCTGACAAACAAGCTGATACCTGTTTCACTTGCCTAGTGTAAAGGACTGCAGCTTATTTTTTAGAAAAGTAATGCTTTGCATACCAAGTTTGCATATGAGTGGATATTAAAATGACTCTTACTCCTTTTGTAATCGGAAGGTGAAACTCAAAGGACAAATACGGAACAATGAACAATGCTAGCGGAGGATTTTTATACTGCGGATGTGGTAAACTGTGTTCACTACTCCAAGCAGTACAGTGAATGAAACAGATAATGAGATACAGCTTTACATGTTGCAGGTTACTGGAAATAATCAGACCACTGGCGAGTTTATGAATTATAAAAAAGCCAGTAATTCAGTGTGTAGGTGCAGACCTTGAGGGTCCTGACAGACATGCAGAAGGAGACTAAAATGAGAAGAACAGCTAAATCAGTTATCACCCCAGCTGTACACAACCCCTCTTCTGACAGATGCTTCTACTCCCAAAACAGAGACATCTGATCAGATTAGGAGTGAACTCTTGAACCTTCAGTTTTCAGCGTGCCGTATTAGGATAAACCAAAATTGGAATTGGTTTACCTTAATATGCTGGCCTGAAAACAGCGGTAGTTCAGGAGCTGATTCATGAGTGGATCACGTGCTCCTGTCTTGAGGACAGCAACATCCACCAGAGGGGCTAGAGGCAGTAACAGCTTCAGCTGTCTGATTTTAATCCCTGGCCACACGTCTGTCAGAGCCCTAATGTGAGAGAAACATTATAAATGCATAAATAATTAGATTTAATACTAGAAATATATGAATTACCATAGTGGTTTAAATTAGTGGCCTTTCAAATCTGGTATCCTGTTCCCAGAAGTGGTTAGTATCAAACAATTAGAAGGAAAGCACAAAGAAACCCTGTGTTAAGTAGTTATGAGATAACCTTCAGGAACAACAGGTCTACCGAACCTATGACCCATTTCGACTTCATATTGTTTTACTATTGTTTACCTAGCCAACAGAGCTTAGTCAGATTCCTCTCTATAAACTTTTGATCATCTATCATCTCACCAACACAACATGAACATTCTTTGATTTTGGCACATTATGTTTATGATAACAGAGATTTTGGAGTTTTGTGGAAAAGAATATAAAATACAAACTATCATCTGTCTGACACATGCAAAGTCTCAAGATCAGCAGCAAAACCTGAGCTAATCACAACTTTGGAAAGATTCAAAGAGAGATGAAACTTTGTTGAGAAAGTAGGGAGTAAAAACCATGGTCTAAAAGCTCTGTATATAAGCAGAAATAAAAGATAAATTACAGAATAACTACTCCACTATCTCATTCAAGTCAAATAACTTTACCCTTTTAGCTACTTATGCTACATTAGACATAATGAAAGCAGTTACTAAAATTCCTTTCACTGAAGAAAGAAATTTACTGTTTTGTATTTTACCACTCCTCTTTAAGTACCTCTTCATTTATACTTATTTTAGTTTTATTTTAGCTTTGGAAAGCATTAACCCTAATATTTTAATTGATTCAGCAAACCTCAGGAAAGATATCTGGAATTTTCATAAAGTGAGAAAATTCTGTAAATCTTTAAACCTAAAAAAATGTTCTTGTGAAACAAACACCAGGACCAATGAATATACGATGCTTACGCTCTTAGACTGTGTAAAAGTATATCTATAGCAGTGGACATTTTTCAAAGCAGAATGAATATAAGTAGCATCCTGAAAAAGAAAGGTCACATCTTGTGCAAAGAGTTTCATTTGTCTAAACAATGAATTCATTGCATGTCTGATACTATCTCCACGCTTATTCATAGCAATTAATAGGTGTGAATGTTTCCTGTTGTGCTGCCTTTTGTTCAAGTCTTACTTCTAGCATATAAACAATAAGTGACTCTTAAAACCATTCATTCATTTTAAAAATTAACTTTGTAGAACTGTATTTCAATTTAAAAATGATAAGAGCCTTTTAATAGCACCATGTTCATGTTAATTTATAGTAAAGGCTATTCTTCTTGATCTTCCAGAAATATATCAGTACCTGAGAAGCTATGCTCTTAAAGAAAACACAGTAGCTAAAAATATCTTCAAATAGCTTTTTACTCAAAAAAGTATGCTTCCACACTTTTCCATCTATTGACATTCAACCAGTCAGGTAGTTTTAGATCACACCAGTAAAAGTAAGCAATGAAATGCAATCTGATTAGTGCAATACGCTCAAGTGATTCATGATGAACACAGACCTCTTACATGACCTAGTTTCTGGAACAGATTAAGGTATTACTTTTTCTTTTATTTTATTAAAGAAACATTAATAATTAATAACTGTCCATAAAGCAAAACTGGATGCTTACTATTACTACACTGCACATGATTCCCTGCAATTGCATGCAACATATTCTCTTGTTTAGCAGCAAGAACTACATACCAATTCTCTGGCTATCCTAACCACTTGCATTACGGAGCAGACCTGAGGTCTAAATTAAGTACGCAGGATCTGACAATGCCATCAGTAATGATTTAAGAAGCCTCAAAACTCTCACATTAGTCCTTTACTTTCAGAGATTAAAATTTAAGGTCTATTGGAGCTATTTATCAACTTAAAGCATTTAAAGATTCTACTGTGAGTGAATCAATATTTTCTTAAACTTAAATGTTTAATATCAAGGAAATTGTAAAATTATGTCTATTTTTACAATTTCCTTGATATTAAACATTTAAGTCAAATTTAAAGAACACCTCCTTGTCTAAAAATAATGAATAATTAAACTGAAATATAATTCTCTTAATTGCTCTGAAGATTCCAGCATTCAGAAAAGACACAGACTTGGCTCCTGTTCATTTTACCACTATTTACACTTCTTCATGCAACTTCACTGAATCTGAGAAATGTCCTGAATAAATGAATTTCCCCAGCTTGTCTTCAAATTTATTAAGGTATCCACTAATTAAGGACTGACTCCCCTGATGATAAATACCAAACTGCGTCTGAAATCAAGACATCACAAAGATACCATGTAGCCACCTCTGCATAGACAGATGTGTTAATATATTTCTTCATAAAAAGCAAAGTATGCAGCCAAGTAATGGGCTAGGTCTTAACGGGCAGTGAAAAACTGACTCCGGTGGGAATTCATAATTTCTAAAAGTCTGTGTTTGTCATAATTCCTGCACTCTTATTATTTCTTTCGGCTGTGCAGAAAAACAAATGAATCGATTACCTTCCCCCAGAAAGACCTGGCTTCTCCTCACACCTGTGTCCTCAGGATTGGCTAATGCCCCTTTCCATCCCAACTCTGCATTGAAGTCTTGTTAATAGAGGTAAGTGTTGGTTAAATTTATCTTGAACTGAGGTCTTTAAAGAAATACAGGAATGGATTATGGCGATTATCTTGCAATGTGAAACAGGACTGAAATTTGACATTGCTAGATTTTTACACTGAATATACATGAAAATTTATTTAATATGAAAACATTTTTCACTCAAAAGCATTAAGCACAATTATTCTAAATAAAAAGATGCATATTACCTTCATTATTACAACAGAATAAAGCTATTTGTGGGCACGTTTGTGGGGTAGAACAAGCTCCATTCACTCCCCCAACAAAACCCCTATATATCCTATCCTTTGAAGATAACTTCCATTATTTTTTCTATATTATGAAAATATAAATCCTACATTTCAAGAATAAACTGTCGAGTGTTTCATTTGTCAAGAAACTGTGCTGACATCTTCATGCACACAGGTGTTATGTTACATTTTCTTTACAGAAAACAGCCCACAGGCATTAGACCTCACCTTAACAGTTAGTCAGTGACTAGCAAAAGTGGGAGCTCAGCAACTGCAGGAGAAGCAGCAATTGTTTATCGTGGTGTTCAGGATTAGCTTTGCCTTTTTGAAACAGTGTTTCCTGTCAGCATACATCAAGTGCTAATTTCCCCCCCACACACCTGGTTGGCAATTCTACTACTCTTCAGTTGCATTCCCACAAAGTGCAAGTCCCACATCAACCACAATCATGCAGCAGGTCCAAATGGATTCAACTTCTGGCATATCTTCCTTTTGGAAACTCTTACAAATGATGAGTAGAGTAACCCACAGCAGGATATTTTAAACAAAGGGCTGTTTAATCCAAACAGCAAGGATACGATATAACAGGAGAAAAAATACATCAACATAAAAAGCCCCTGCCATCTTACCTAAAATTCAGACAGACTGGTTTATTCCAAACACTTTCATAACACAGGAAGAACACAGACCAAACTGCTCCCTCTCTCAAAACGCGTTCAGATAGGATTTCATTTTTGGCCACTCTGAAGTTCTTTGTTCCAGTTTCCTGCCTAGACTTCCCCTTTTCCTGTGCCAAGCCAAGAAATTAATCTCAGGATAAGGATTAAACTTTAAAAGCAGATGTTACTCATACAGTCTGTTACATACTGGTAAACAGGGTGGCTGTGTGTTTTCCTGACTATACACAGTTAAATCCTAATGGTATTAACCATACGTAATCACAGAGCAAAAAGAACAAATTAACACAAAGAAAAAGCATTAATATTCATAAATATTGCAGGTAACTCACATCTATGAATTCCATAGTCTCTTTAATCATTTTCCTTTAATAACAAGCTGTTGCAAAAAAGGTTTTAATACAACATTGAAGTTGCCCAATTAAAAGACTAGCTAAATTTCTTAATTTTTATATGTTCATGTGGCAGGCTATATTAATAATTTATTGCAATAACAAATATTTATTACATTAATTAAGCAACAGAACTAGAAAACAGAAAAATCAACCTATGTTACTGAAAATTTAGGCTTTTCAGAATTTCTGAAATAGCATGCACTAAATTTTATCTATGACTCCTACTAACAAATGAACAATCTTCCTGTCTCTAGCCCCACTCCATTTTACCTTCTGATCTCTCCTAATAGAAATTAAAACACAAGACACTGCACTATCTACGCATAGCTGCAAGATGCATAAATTCAGGCTGGGAATTTCCAATTCGAAGTTTTGCTCTTTAGTGGCTTAATCATTCTTCTTGCAGCTGCATCTGTAAAACTTAAAAAAATTCCAACTACTGTCCAACTATTTAGCGTATTACATTTTGCTAAAGTGGTTATGCTTGGAATGGGAGAGAGGAAGGTTCCCTGCCTGCTATACTCTGGTGCAGAAGGAACCTTCTGGAGGGAGAGGGAAATTGCTCCTTTTCAGACCCAGAACAGTCTGCAATTGAAATGATTGGACTGGAAAGTAAAACAGGCAGATAAAATCCACCATATAACATCACAGTGAACAAAGAGGTAGGTTCATTTTCTGCTTAATTTGTCTCAGCCTTCAGTTCTAAGTAAACTCTAGTTAAACTATTAACTATACAAATTTATTATTTTCTGTTCTAACAAAACAAAATTGTTGAGACTAGAAACCCTGAGTATCTTCTATTGCATACAATAAAAAAAAAAGAAAGAGAGAGGAGCAGCTTTATCTCAAGACTTTGGCTGATTCTGGTAATATCCCAATATATTTCCTCATCTACTTGAGTCAAAATGAAGAAAAACAGCTTAAATAATTTCATTAGTAAGCATTCATTAACCTGGCTCTGAAAATACTAGGAATATACTAGCTCAATAGAGCAGCTAGCTTGTAGATATGAGGAAGAAGTATTTCCCAGCCGACAGATAGCAATGAGCAGCAAGGGATGGACCGGGGCAGTAACCCATTCAGCCCTATGGGAAAGACACCCTGAGGGCATAATTTCACTGATCAGTTTATGTCACTCTGAAGTAGTTCTGCATTTGCTCATCCATTCCTTTTTGCTCCTGACCATACCAGGTATTTTGACCACCTTTTTTACAGCAGCCCAAGTATTCCTGCGGCTGCAAACTGAATTAGATAAGCTCAGTGATCAGCTTGCAAACTAATCCTCCTAATTCCCTTTTTCCTCAAAAAAGGGATTCATTTTCAGAGGGATGAGTGAGCTGATGAGACCTACTGCAAAGCTGGACAGATGCTACTGCTGATGCAAAGAAAGGACATAAACCCACTTTGATAGCAGTGACATCTAAATTAATGTCAGAGGACCATGAAACCACACCACTAAACCACTGGGGGGGGGGGCGGTCCAGTTTTCATTCTTTAGCTGCTCTTTACATTTCTCTTCACAGGAGAATGGAGTGTCAATTACTACTCTAAATGTCCTCACTTGACCTCACACCAGAATATCTTGCTCACCAATAAATATTATTTATTATATTTATTCATGGAGTGGAGTGTACCTCAATACTGTATCATACTTTCATTTTATATTTTCAAGTAAGATGCAGTGAGTATTGAAGAAAGCTCTTGCAATGGCCCAGTATTAACGAAAAAGAGGATTCCTCTGATCTCTGGGCATATTTCAGTGACAGTACAGGAATATGACATTAAAGCAGAATATGGTGGAGTGTGATTCTGTACAGTAGAGGGAATATTAAGCTTTCGAACTGCAGAAAAAAGTAACAGATTTCAAGTTGTTGTGCATGCTCGATATTACACTTAACCTGATTTGTAGGGAACTCAGATTATTAGAGAAGACTACAAGAATTGGCAGATCGTCTTCAACAGTTTTAAGATACTCTGATATCATAAAACACAATTTAGGAATTTTGTAGAGTAGATTAAAACAGTTTTTGTAAAATGTGTTGAATATATACTAAAATTAAAAAAAAGGACTACTTCTAAAAAATGTAGGGAGATGGAATTATATTGCCTTCCTTAATATTTAAAATCTATACTGCACTTATGCTTGAGAAAAGAGGAAATAATTATTAAGTATTTTTACAGAAAAGTATATTCAATTTGTTTTTCACATAATTAAATTAATAATAATAATAATAATAGAAAACCTGACAGAATCCTCTGGTTCCTTTGAAGCAGAGTGCAAGAAAAAGGATTACCATGGAAACAACAAGCACAAAACTGCAACAGAACCTAAGAGAAATGCCATCGCTTCTCAACAACGACGGAAAAATACTGCCAAGGAGCTACAGCAACTAATCAGTGCCCTAGTCTTTCAAGTATTTACTCACATGAGTACATCTCACTCAAATGAGTCTTCCCACTAAACTCAATGGGACCCAATCTGAAAGGAGGTCTCCAACATGGATAAAAAATTGAAAATACACAATACTCAGTAACTACTGTTTAACTACAAGCACTGTGCTGAAATCAAATGTTGTTCATACATGTTTCAATTTATAAAATTTTGTTTTTCCAAATAGGTATGTATTTCAGTGCTGTCTTTTTTTACATGAGAACTTTTTACTTTCAGAATAAATTGTTTTGGTAATCATTTTAAAGGTGAAGTTTTCAGAAAAATCCCATCACTAGTGCAACAGAACTGTTCTTGCTTCAAATTGCAATAGCCATTTATATATATATATATATATATAGCACCCCCAGAATAAAACATCAGAAAAAGCAAGCTAAAAGATCATTTTAATGAAAATTATTTACATTTTTAATAAGTTAATATTTCTGCATTGGTATTTTCAGCTTCCTGGAATTATTTTTCTGTAACAAAAAAAAGCAGCTGAGACTTCCAAAATAAATTTATTATAAAACTGAAGAACTGTACACTGATATGTTATTATAAAATAAAATAAAAGTTGATTTCCCTTTCCTTGCTTTCTGCTTTATGTTCTCCTAGTATTCATTTATACTCTGGATAGCCTCTTTGACTCATATATCCTGACTGCATTTACATTTCACTATTTTTACAAAACATCCCAAAGCTGCAACCTTCTCTGCTTAACGTAGACAACCAAAATAATTCTGCAGGCCTGCATTCTGATAGCACAGTTCTGAATCACCCTCCTCTTTTTCTTTAGCTTTCATTCTGTAACTTTGCTTCTTTTATATACATTCAAATGCTACTTCTACTTTCTTAATTTCTTGTTCTACTCAGTCCTTTCCCAAACTTCTCTTCTCCAGTTGAATTCTTCTGTGGTTTCCTTCCTTTTCTTCACTGTACCAAATGAAAGCATTTTCACCATGTAGCTTTGTATTTCCATGTCAAATCTGTTTTGCGTTTATCAACCCTGCCTTGTACTCCCACTCATCAACCCTCACTTATCCCTAAGGACTTGTATATTCCTTCCAATATTGCCCTTTTATGCTTGGGAAGAGCTTCTTGTTAAAAGCCACAAAGTTAACATCTTAACCTCTACTAAAAACCTGCTCTACCACAATGCTCACTGTCCAAAAGTGTGGCCTTTGTGACATTTGTCATGACTAATTTATGCATAAACACCTCTCTCTAAAATAATCTTATCTTCTCTTTTTGTCTGTTATTCTCACCTACTCCATGTTCATGCACCTGTATTTTGTTTAAAATTTAAGAATTCACTGAAGCACACTGTGTCATGTCTGACTTTGGCATGTCCTCTCTGGTTTGGATTTCAGTCACAATCACAGTAATAAGAAGTACAAGGTATTTTCTTAAAAATGGTCAAGTAATGGTACTCTTGCTTTATAGCCATTTTGTTATCAATTTGTGTCAACAAATCCCAAAACATCAGAGTTTTTTCCACTTACCTTATTGCTCCTTACATTTAGTCTTAAGTGAGGTTTGAATGGATAAGTACTACTAGAGGCTTAATCCAAAACAGAACTCTCCTAATAAGTTCAATGGACTCTGCATTAAACAGTATGTCTAATTACAGAGTATCAATTACTATACTTAAAACCAAAATCAAACAACAAAACCCACAACCACTGTCCTAAGAGATTAAGTACAAACTAAGTGACTGTTAATTCATTTAGAACTAAAATGATTTTTGAGTACTTGTGCTAGCATGCTAGATCTTCATCATATCATATATTCCCAGGGAAGCAACTCATGTAACCCTTGCAACAACTTACATAACCAGATCAATGGGGGAGGCAGCATTACAGCAAAGATTATTGTTGTCAAAAATAAAAAAAGCTCGTATCCCAGGATAGCCTTGCCTCATGCAGATAAATGTACACTTTTCTGATTCTTAAGTTAAACATTCAGTAAAATAATAAGAGAATTGTCTATCCCTTAATGAAAGCAAAAAACCCTAAAAAACGATTTCTTAAAAAATATAGATTTTTTTTTCTATTACAAGGTCTGCCAGTTATGAAAGGTGGAAAAGTCATTCACAATCACTATTAAATATGGTACCAATGAGATCAAGTGAAAAACTGAAATCAGTTCATGATTAACACATACTTTATAGCTGAGCATTATATGGAACTTTTTCATTAATAGGTAGGGTTGAAATTTATATAAAAGGAACACAAAAGTAGTACAGTCTTCCCTGCATCCTACAGATTGCCATCAATAAAGAAATGATGTATCTGTAAAAAAACTTTTACCATGGTTCTAATTAACTTGAAATTAATTTCCAATTTGAAATCCTGTATTAATTTGAAATGTCTTCTCTAAAAAATAAGATACTCTAACATCTAAATTCTAAATCACTTGAGAATTTTCTAAAACAAATTCATCATTTTTCATGCACAGATATATCTCAGTTTAATTTGAACATAAATTAAAAAAAAACAAAACTAAAAGACTACTATCTATGTGTTATAGTAAAGACCTACCAGACAAAGTTTTCAGTACCAGTTAAAGAGAGTCTGCTATGCAAGGATTTGAAATCCAAACACATGAAGACTCTACTGGAAACAGGAATGAAAAACCACAGCCATCCTGATGCAGAGCCAAGTAAAGCAATAAATCAGACTTAGGTCAAACCACACTCTAGAGAGTTTTAATTCATACCATAAACAGAAAAAAAGTTTAACAGATTTTGACTATGGCAAATGTTTTGATCTTTGAAAAAAGCCACAAAAATATATCTAAAAATATTTAATATTTTTCATAAAATATCAAACATCATACTAAATGACTGTAGGCATAAAAGCCACTCTGTTTTGCCTTTTATAAATGAAACAATATATTCTCATTAAAATCCAGCTAAAAGCTGCAGGTACACAGAATTTCCAACAATTACTTTTACTAATTCAAGGAAAACTCTAGAAAAATAAATCTTCTGGCAGACGGCAGTTACAATGGAAAACATGAGTCCATGCTGTTTTATCTTTCAAACTATAATTCTCAGCCTCACTACCTTCAAAATACAAAAACACAATCTGATAATAACAGAGTAGACTATTTTCTGTTGTTATAAAAAAATCATTCAGGAACAAGTCAAACTTAACTTGGACGAAAGTTCGACTGAAAACATTTCTCCAGATTTTTTTAGGGTCTTAAGGATAACTTTTTCACAATTAAATTAATCTTTCTGAAAATGTTATGCCAACTATTTGTTCTGTGGTATCTGAAAGTCAATCATTATCAGAAACACAGATGTTTTACAGAAAATGTCTTTGTAAGTTTTCTGTTGGCTGAGACTTTCCTCCCCAGTAATCATTAATCCATACTGCGGCCAGGAAGACAGAAGAGCAGACTTGCAAGAATGTTAAGGTCAGTCTATCTAGGTCAAACAGCAACAGTCTACACTGCTCTGTTACAGTGCATGAAATACAGCATAAAGGAAATGGAAAGAAATATGCATAATTAATCTTTAGTGGTTATCTCCAACAAGGTTGACAATAACTATTAAAAAACAAATCAATACTGCAATTGTTCAGCAAAATAGGAAAAATTGGTTTTAATATCAAAACAACCCTGACTAGTTTCCTAAAGTCAATTTTAGCAGTTTCCACTACATCATTTGTTTTGTTTCCACGCTGAATTTTGTTTATAGGAAAACATCATAATGCATTGGAATTAACACTTTCTCACTCACAAACATTTTATTGCAAACCACAGAGGAATGCTGTCTTTTGTACAACAAAGAAAAAAAAAAACATAAATGAGCAGTACATATTCCTTTAGTTAAAAGGTCCATACAAAACTTCAGTCTTAACTGTAAATAAAGGTCTGGGTTTAATTTCAAGATGACATCTCAAAGTAAAATCTTAGTAAATGTGTCACAGCAGTAGCTTACCACAAGGACCAGTTCTACAACCCCACTGAGATTTTCTTCTATTAGCTGTCAACAAATAAAATTTAAGAGCCCTAAGATCTTCCATAGAGATAACTATATCAGTATTAAAACAACAGATATTCAGTAAACAGTGACAGTCTTCATTTTATTGATACTGTTCCAGATTTCCTCCCATTTAACTAACCACATGAAATTAAAAGCAAAAGATACCTAGGCAGTTTAGTGCCTTAGTATGTTGAGTGTAACTGGAGAAAAAGAGTAAGGGGAGAGAATGAAGGGAATATCTTAGAATGGCAAATAATGAGTTGGGAAGGGCATTTACTTATTCAAGACTAGTCAATAATGTCCTGTTTTCATTTGCAACACTATTTTACAATATGACAATGAACATAAATTATCAATGAGGAAAATATGAACACAGCACAAAGCACTTCCTTAAATAGTACTCAACTTGCATGCACATTGGATATCATCCCTTTTTCAGTAACACAGTTGTAGCATGATAAGTGTCCTGTTATAGAACCCAAAGTTCCTAAACGTACTATACAGACACGTAACAACTTACCAGTAAGTGGAAAAAGATGTCTGTAAAGTTTGGACACACATCTGCACAACTGTGCCGTTAATGATGAGAATCGAACAAGGATTCAGAACACTGAAATGTCTAACTCTTGTGTGCCTTTTGTCCTCAAGAGCTTGTAAAGAAAATCAAAGATCTGACTTTTCTGTGGTACACCTGGGGAAAAGAGTGAGATTACATAGCAGCTGAGTAGAGATCTACTAAGACAGAAGGCAATATGCAGAAATGAGGACAAGTAGGTAGGCTTAATGCCATTTGAATCTTTAGCTATAAGAGCTATTGGAGTAATAATTATGACACACACAGAAATGCTGGACATGAGCACAAACTCAAGAATAAACAAATTCAGCAGAAATCTCTCTTTAAAAAGTTGCCCATCTAAAATTACTCTGCTCATAATGAACAAGATGCTGTGTTCATCTGATGCTCCAGTGTAGAAACTATAACAGCTCCAGCAAAAACGGAAAGTAGCTGAAATATCTATTCAGAACTCGAAGCTACTATAGTTGAGCTGCTCACATCCTTGCAGTTTTGAAGTAGAGATTCCTGTATTTGAATATTTTCCTGGCAAGCAACAAACAGGATAAAAAAAGAAAAGCATACCGGCAAAACATTAACAAACACACCTGTAAACAGTCTTTAAACAGGGCAAAAAATTGGGCAAAGCTGAGCTCTCAGAGCTTCCACTGAATTTCTTCCAGGATGACACTGCACAGTAAAGTGGTCCAAAAGACTTTCTTGGTATGTGTCAGAAGCTGTTCTGACTTAAACATATTTCACTTCACTGACCAGGAAGGAAACTGTCATGGTGGGTAAGCCAACCATTTGTTGTTGGAAACAAGAAGGTAATGTGTGTTCACAAGCCACCAAAGCAGAGAGACTCAGATGGTGGCGTATCTCTTCTCAGCCTGTTCATTATGCCTACCTGTTGTACATTTAGTGTTACTCTGAACAGAAACAAATTCATTTAGAAAAGTTTTGGGCTACCTTTCCAAAATCCAAAACCAAGAACAATCTCCCACCCTCCCCCCACAAAAATCAAATCAAATAAAAATAAGGAATGTTTGAAAAAGAATTGCAATTATTTGTATGTATAATCAGAGGAATTTCTATAGACAAAAAGAAAAATGAGACTGTATAAAACTAGCCAACACACATCTATCAAATTTTATAGGACATTGTAAAAAGTTAATTTGTAGGGAATCATGATATTCAAGCAAAGCTTGAAAGAGAAAATATTTGAATAGTAGAGTCTGATTGTTTTTATAGAGCTGAAGAATGTTCTTGTGACAGGTTTGGGTTTTTTTTTAGCTCAACAGTCCTGAAAAACAGTCCTGACCCCATATTTGTGACCTACACTTCAGAAGCAATATTGACACCAAAACCAAAATGAATTTGTATTTTTATTACAGAAAATCTAACTTATCTAGACAGAAATTATTAAATGCCCCAAAGGAACTCCTGTTAGTAGTAATATATAGCATAGCTTTAAATTACATCTACACTATTTTTGGTATTGGAGACCTTGTGATTAGAACAGATTACATATCCCTCTAATGATTCTTCAGCTTCGGAATACTGATGAACAACCTGACAAGTGGTTGGAAAAAATGAAGTGTTATGATTTTGCTGTGACAATTAAGCTTAATGTTGTTCAGATTCTTACATCTCCAGTAAAGACAAGGCCTGGAAATCAGTATTTAGATTACAGGTATCATTACAGCATGACATTTATTGAGAAATTCAGAAGCTGTCATAAGCAGTGTAGTGAATGATTTGAGGTTCTGGGTAAAGAACACTCAAGACCAAAGATATCCTCCATCTTAAGTATGCCACCTAGCTTTTAAAATGTTAGAACACACAGGACACTTGAAGCCAGCATATCCACTATATATTTTGATAATGGAAAGATTTGCTCAAGCTCTTTTTCACAGAACAGTGCTGGAAAGATCGGAACCACTGCATCCCATTCTTTTTGGCTTTAGATGAACAGGAATGACAACAGAACATGTAGCCCTATCAGTTCTCATGTCTGGGCATGAATAAAGATTCAAATCCCCTGAATGGAAGTTTCTAAAAAGGAATAAAAAGATTTGGTTAACATCACACTAATACAATTAAGCTGTATTTTGCCCATTTAGAAAAAGGTTACTCTGATAAAAAATATATATTTTTTAAGTGCTTTAGTATGTTGCCACAACCCAAGAAAAAAAGAAAAGTGTTACTTTGCATAAACCTTGAAAAGAAACCTATGCAGCACTGACCAAGATAAATAGAGTTATATTTAAGACCTAGTGAATTCCAGGTATGAATTTAAGAATATCTATATGGATCATTTGAATAAATAATAGGAGAAAAGGATTTTAATATGGTGAAAGCCTTAAATGAAGACTTTAGCTATGAAAACTAATGCTGCAAGTTCCTTTGAAAATGAGCCAACAGATTTCTAAGAAAGTGTTCCTAGGAACTCTCTTAAAAAGGCTCCTCTCCTGAGAGTCTAAAGGTATCAGACAGGAAAGGAAGCACTCTAAAGACACCTGGTTGGTGGCAAAATCACTTCAGGTTGGTAATGAAAAAAGTGTTCTGACCAAAATAAACACAAGACAATAAACCTAGAGTAATTCCATTTTACAAAAATACTTATTACTGTATAACTTCCAACTTCCAACTATTTCTCTTCTGTTTGTGATTGACTCTGGAAACCATTATTATTTGGACTACATTAAAACAAATGGGTAGAGCTAAAAGAGGAGCAGAGAGAAGTTTTATACAGTAGGTTTTAATACCACCACCCATTTGAGTTACTGGGTGTAACAAAGAACACTTAAACATTCCTTTAATAAAACAAGAATAAAAATAAAAACTAGCAAAGACAAGACTGCACATATCATTAGGCACTGTCTTGTAATCCAAGGAGTCTCCTAATAGCCTGGAAGGTAAATATTAGATTTTACTTACAGTTACACATCTGAGTGAAGGAGATTAGATTTACTCTGACAAGTTAACAAAGAACATCTGAGTTACATGCTAGCTAGGGGCAGGGGAAAAGGAGGGCAGTGAATGGAACTGTGAGCAAAGAAGTTGTTTCCAGCTGTGTGATTCCTTCTGTATTCAAGGAAATAGGAATTCGTCTACATTCTCTGCATCTAGGCAGAATCGCACTGAAGACATACACAACTAGAACAGATCATCAGTTTCTCCTCCTAACCACATCTTAAAAGATATTGAAAACTGACACATCAGGTGAAAAGAAGTAACAATAACTGTTCTATTTCAGAAGAAATACTCAGTATATCACATTCACAGAAACATTGAAGGGTTAACATATGGAAGAATACTCAGTTTACCTATTGGATCCTTTTTTTTTTTTTTTTCCAAGTTAACTGAAAGAATGTCTCATAATAGCTTACAGCATGGCTTGCAGAAATTAAGATGAAAATCTGAAGTGCCAAACAACACAATATAAGACTAAACCACAGAATTCAGCTTCTGCCCAGAAAGTGGTATGTCATGAATACAGCCTGATGAAGAATAGGAAGGTTCTCCAATGCCACTTTTAGTCTAGTAGGCTAATCTCACTTTGTACAGCATCTATCACATTACAGTGATAGATGCTGTACAGTGATCACTTTGTACAGATACTTATCACAGTAAGAACCCAAACAAATGCTTTGTGTTTTTTTGTAGATCCTTTTGTAAAGGATCTGCCCTGTAGAAAAATAAAGACCCTGAACATTGCATATAGCTCCGTAACACCATGAAGATGCCCGCAAATATTAGTCATGGAGACAGCCACACAAGTTATGGCAAAAATCTTTTTATACTATATGTACCATTTATAAGCCAGGCCACAGAATAAGGACATATTCAGCTACATATATGCCTGACCTGTTCCCTCTTCAGCACTGAGGTGATAAAGTGACCTTTATAAAACAAAAGCTATAAACATGAAGGTCACAGCTTTACTAGTAAGCTATTCACGATCATCAAGGTCAACTGGCAAGAAACAGCTTCCCCCTGTGCTGATTATTTTCAGTTCCCAAACCAACATGTCATATTCAGATTGGCTACTGGATACGATCCTTGCAACGTTCTGAGGGCTGAGCCATGTCTGCAATTGTCTGGGGCAGTGCAAGCTGGAACCGAACACTTGGTGGCAGGAAACATGACCAAGTTAGTAGTGTAGCCATTCACGCACCAGTGCCCGAGAACATACCCAGGAACGCTTGAATTTACTAATGCAGACGCAGCCAAAGAGGCAAGCTTTTACTCCCCATTCCCCCTTCTTTTTTTGTAACTGTAAAAGAGGGTTTTCTCAGCAGTTTGTATGATGTTGAGGTTCTTGGTGTTATTTTTGTTTATATGCTTTTCTTCAGAGTTTCACATATTCTGGGTATGCTGTTATGAAATAATACATACAACAATCAACATATGGCTTTGTGACCTTAATTATTTTAACCCTTTTCTCTTGAGCTTTCACTAGGGATCACTACTACTTTTATCTGATTCCAGAACAAATGACAATTTCTCACTTTTCAGAAGCCCCAAAACACTAAGTGGATCAATTGTTTTCTTTAAGTCTTCAAGTGGGTGTTTGATGGTGTAATAACTGATCCAGAAGACTCTAATGGATTTATGCCCCCACCTATCACTGCCATGGCATCTTAGTTCCTTAGGATTACGATTTTTTTCCCCCCACTTGTGGAATGTTATCAAGTGTAAAATTTAGTCTCTATACCTGTGAAAGCCATTCTATTCAAAAATTAAAATGATCCTATTTAATAATCTATTTGAAGGCCATAAGAACCTCTTCTTTCTTCCAAGAAAGGTTTTTAAACTAGCACTATTATGTTTTTATTCACCACTTTTCTTTCCAGTCTTAGGACTGCAACATTTCTATAATGTTATGGCCTTTGTTTTTATTTCCTTCTAAAGGTTGAACACATTCTTTGGATACAATACAAGAAATAGTCATTCTTTGTTGATATAAACAAAACACTGGCCTCCTGCCACATCCATACAGATACTAGAAGATGCAATGAATTTGCTAAAAAAAATTGCTGCAACACAAACCGTACCATTATAATAAAATAAAAAAACCCAAATAATTCTTTTAAATTTCAAAATAAGAAAAAGTTAAGGCCAAAATTTCTTCCTAATTGAAAGTTGTAGATTCCATCCTCCCCCCTCAAGAGTGAACTATTACTTGTCTTGATTCATAGCACTATGACTACTGGGGAATCTCTACATAAAATGCTCAAGTGCATTTCCTCTGATGCATTAACATGCCGCCTCCTTCCCTAGTGAACAATCACTTTTCTGTATCTAACACCTTTGGTTATACCCATTCTGGTCAAAAGTTAAATGCTAATGAACAACCTTGTTAAAAGCTACTTATTTTAAAACCAGAAACCTCTACTTAGAAATAGATTCTACCATGCTAGGTGCTGCAGAAATGTAAGTGAGCCCGCTTCCTCTGCAGAGGACTAACAATACCCAAAAGATGGACATTTGTGAATAATAAATATAAAAGCATTAATTTTTTTTAGCATGTGACCGTCACTGAAAATTACATAGACATAAAAAGAACAAGACCTGAACAGATCGACAAACTCATACTTTGATGAAGGATTAGAAATACAAGTAATAGTAACTTTGAGATTAAGTAGCAGTGCTGTGGTTAAAATAAGTACATATTTTCTTTAGATCTTGCTATTTTTTCTATGCTTACAGACACTAGAAAACACTGTCCAGCCACAGCTGTTATGAACATGACTCAGTTTTTACAACAAGGGCAAGAGTTTCATCCTGGTTGACTAGCACAGCCTAATATGGCAATAAACAACTATCAACTTTGCAAAGACATAAGAATCTGGCTCAACTGACAAGAAAAAGTAGAGCAAGAAATTCAAGGCACATAATCAAGCATTTGTCTACACTGATTGGACAGGATATACAGGTCTTATTAAAGCTGAGAAGTTTCTGAATTTTCCCATACTCTTCTGTTATTTTACTTTACTTTTACAGTTTTTCACCATTTTCTATCTAGCAAACTATGATACAACCTCCTTTACAAATGTGTATCTTGGGTAGATACCTGATTCTGTAATTTTTATGTATTAGAAGCAATAGAATTAATTCAGATTTACATTATAGCAAAATTTTTCAATGTGCTCTATGTTGGGCTTAATCTATGCCCTTTGTATTTTTGATGAATCATTTTGACTGATGCAGAGGTCTGTAGCTACAGTCAGTAGACTGAAGGAAGTGATTATCCCTCTTTATTCTCATCAGTTGTTAGACCACGTTCACAGTACTGGGCGCGGGTTTGGGCCCTCTAATACAACAAAAATGTTGTTAAATTGGAGTGAGTTCAGTGGAGTGCCATCAAGGCTGGTGCACTTGCCCTGTGAAGAGAAGCTGAGGGAACTAGGCTCGTTCAGCCTGCAGAAGAAGCAGCTGATAGCAACCCCCAGTACATATGAGAAGGTTATCAATAAGAATTAGCCAACTCTTTACAGTGGTGCATGGTGGTAGGACAAGAGACAATGGACA
This sequence comes from Apteryx mantelli, assembly GCF_036417845.1. Lineage (NCBI taxonomy): Eukaryota > Metazoa > Chordata > Aves > Apterygiformes > Apterygidae > Apteryx > Apteryx mantelli. The sequence continues at coordinate 57,677,567 of NC_089981.1, forward strand.
TGTATTGAAACAGCAGAAGTTCTGATTAGGCATAAGGAAAAACTTTTTCACAATGACGACTGGGATGCAGTGGAACAGATCACTCAGACAGGCTGTGCAATAAAATAAGGCCCTCAGCAAGCTGGTCTGACAGCACAGATGACTCTGCTTGAAGCAGAAAGTTCTGAGATCCCTTTCAACCTGAATTATTCTATGATCCTACTCCACAGTTTTCTTTACTGTTTGTTTTTAAATTTGTCTGTGCATGGATTTAGTTTTTGTTGTGCCATCATCCCAAAGGATACCAAAAAAAGTGTAATGTATTGCTGCAGTCTTCCCTGCCATATTTTGATAAAACCTCTCCCTCATCTGCAGTGCAAAGTTCTCTCTCATGGTATTTGGATACAAATGTACAGCTCTGCCAAAGCGACACAGACTGTTATTAAGCAGTCAGGCTATCAATCTTCCTTTTTTCAGTTGTGCAAATATAGTGCTGAAAATTATCCAGGAATAATTTTCAAATGTTTTAACATCTGCCAGTCCTTTTAGATGAGCGCTGTAAAGAAGAACACATGTATCAATACACAGGTAATTAACTAGATGACAAAGATGAAACTCAAAATAAACAAGTGCAAGGTTATGCACGGAATCTGAATACTCTTAAAGCAATTATAGATTATAAATCAACTGCAACTCTTCTGGAAGCAAACTTGGTTGCCAGTACAATCCAGTCAATGAAATAATTCCTCGATGTGCAAATACTATTTAAAGAAATGAATGTTGGTATGGCAGATGTATGTTAGGAAAATTCCTTGAAAGTAGGATATTATATGCTAAACTATATGGAATCATCTAAATACTAAGTTTAATTCTTGTAACTCCACCTTATATAGACAATTCTGCAAAAAGTAAAGGTCAAAAAAATAAAGACTTAAGAAGGTTTTAGATGCATAGTTTTAAAAAACTACAGACATAGTACCATAATAAAAAGCTATAAAAAAAATTAGGACTATAAGCCAAATAAGTTTCCTAATTAACATCTCTTAATAAATAATTATACAAAATGATAAAGAAGTAACAAAAAATGGTATCATTTTATATAAAAACAATAATATAACAGTAACAGTTTTATAGGATTTAAAAAAGGATATATATTTTTAAATGTCATTATACTAGTTATAGTGGAAATTATACAAAATATTTTACCTCACGCGCAAAAGAATATGAAAAGGAAAACCTTCCTTTTACAAGTTTATGATATAAACTTTAGGATCATTTCTGCATTTTCGTTTAGTACTGAGATTGAAAAGGTAACCTATTTGTCTAATTTTACTTTGAAATGATTCAGTACTATATTGTCTATATCACCTCTTAGGTAATTTTCATAGAATTTATAATTGGCAGAATTACCAGGAAAGATATCAGAAAGAAAAATACAATACTTACAGGAATTATTCTAGGAAAGACTTAAGTTTACTGTATAGATACTATGAGGAGCATCCTGAAAATCTGTCAGATTTGAATAGAGTCTGCACTGGAGTAGTAACAAGGTAAGAATTATAAAAGATACACTAAAGTGTGAGCTGTTTCTGACTCTGGCTTTTTATACTATGTAGAAGTAATGCACTGATCACAGATAAAAAGACAAAAAAGTTCTACCATAATGTAAATGATACAGAGAATATAGCATACAGTTCCGAATACATATTCTAAATTCCTTTTTTAATGAGCTAGTAAATTAAAATTTAAAGAATCAATGATTCAGTGAAATGGTATGTTAAAGAAGAAATTCTGAAAGTTCTATGATAGAGAATTTGAAAGGGTATGTTTCAATTCTCAGCTCTCTCACAGAATTTCAATTCAGTTCTCTCACAGAGAGCCTTTTCTGCCTCCTTTCCAAAAGGTTTTCAACTATGTCCTATAAGGCTTATAAGGAAATAAAACCACTACAGAATAAGAGGAAAAGACCTTAGAGGCAAAAATAATGAATTAAAAGACAGGAAAGAGAGGGCAGGACTAAACCATCCATTTTCACAATGGAGATGGATCACTTAAGAGTTTTCTATGGGGATATGTGGTGAGGGATCTGGCAAAGGGGAGCTGACAGACTTTGCTGATGAGTGCTTGTCGCCTGACAAAGACGCATGTCACAGTGAAGAACCACAGAAGTGAATGCAAAAAAGGGCAAATCGCATTCTATGTAGACAAATATGATGTACAAAGGAGAAAAACAAACCTAACTTCACATGTAAAATAATGGACTCAGAGCTGACCACTATTTCACTCACTCAGGAGCAGAATTATGGATTATCATAGATACTTCCACAAAAGTGGTGGCTCAGTGTTAATAGCCAAAGAGAAAAGCAAATTTAGGAATTATTAAGACAGGAATGTAAAACACAAAACATCTCATGACACTGTATATGACACCAAATGTTTGCTTGCATCTTTAAACTGCACTCAGTTCTAGTCCCTTTGTCTCTGAAGGATGCATTAGAACTGGAAAGGATTCAGAAAAGACCAGAAAGGGCAGTTAAAGGTAAAGGCTGGCTTTTATAATAAAAGCATGAATTTAAGCTTACACTCCTCACTCCTGAAAAAGAGATGACTTGAGCTAAATGTCAGATGTCTGTGAAGTCATGAAGGCATGGGAAAGGGCAGAGAGGGACTGATTCACTTACTTTTCTAATACAAGTAGAAGCTTGATTGAGTAAGGTTCAAAACAAACAGAGGGGGGTGGCTCCTCTTTGGTGAGTGCTCCTTACTAAATGCAGTAGTTGCCACCTCTGTGCACATTCCTCTTTTTCACAACAGGGCATGTAACTCATAGTAAGGCAGACTGCCCTGATCACACATTTCAGGAGAACACAATCTGTATACATATTTAGCTTTATTTCACAGGTGAAATACAGATGTTCAAGTTAAGCACACAGTAAATAGTGTTCTTCCTGAACATGGAGGTTTTTCCTCAACTACAGCTTAGGAAAGCAGTATTGTTATACAACCTTAGTAAGCTATTATTGAAATACCATTGGTATTTTACACATTGACAGACTTTGTGTTAAAAACATAACTCAACATGTGAAGTGTAATTTATGGTATAATGATTCAGAACTTCAGACTTCATTAATCAGTACAAGGTCATTACAAAACTGATCAGGACAGACATAATGTCTTCTAAGTCATTACACAAGAAGATAAAACTGAGGAATCAAGATCTATCTTGATAGAAGATAAAGAACGAAAAGTATGTGTATAGAGAAACAGAGTGCTATTCCACTTGCACAGCACAAACAGGTTATTTTCTTTTCAGTTGTCCAGCAAGGATTTTTGACTATCATGAGCCTATGTGATCATATTTTAAAATACAAAATATTCTATCAGCTTAAGATATCATGAAACAAAAAGGCCACAATTTAAGAAGTCAATATTAAGCAGGCAAGCTGATGTAATGATACTGATGCAAAATGTAAGTGCGCAAAACATAATATGCTGTTAAAGGTTAACTAAAAGCAAGCGTGTATAGAGGCTTCTGAACTTATTAAATATCCAGTTCAATGACTACCAAGTTAAACATATGAAAGTAATAGGAATGTTCTGAAAGACAGATATATGTTCAGATGTAGTCTGTAAATAAAAGTAATATACACAAACTCACATAGAATTTATGGATAAATAATGTTCCCATCTAATACACTGGCTTTGAAAGAAAAACTGAGTGTTGTAACAAAAAACAAAAATGTGTGCACAAAACTTATTTGTGTAAAGGGACTGCTGATATCAACATTTAAAGTATTTTATGTGCAGCTACTGATATACCAATGTACAAAAACAGAATGAAATTGTTTTTCAAATCTATTAGAGAACATTTTATAGCAACATTTTCACTTTGAAGTTAACAAAGTTTGTTCAAACTTTGCACAGAAGTAAGGATAGAAAATAGCAATTCCTAGTGAAATTCTTGGTTAAAACATATCTTTGAGATAATTTACAGTATTTTGTAGTAAGTTAGTAGACGTATGATTTTATATTTTCTGTATCTAATAGGTCATGGCTATTTTGTTATTAGATTTCATCTTCTTTACAAAAAGACATCTGTCTAGTGTTACATAATGATAAAAATATCTGACTGTTTTACATTAGCAATTATTGTACCTTTATTATCAGGCAGTTTATTTTAGGTTGAAATTCTCTGCTGAAAACAATAAACCAGATGAGGCAAACACCTCCAAGAGCATTTTCCTGCAGCCAGCAGATTTCTTTGCCAATTCATTTTCTCTTTATCACACACATAAGTACGTACGTACGTTTCATTGGGACATGCTGGTTCATTCTTTAAGGTCCTGCTGTGCCCATTACCTTAACTACAATAAAGAATCAATAAACTCCATAATCTTAGCAAGCATGTCCACTGTTTGCTATAGAACAAGCATTATCTTTAGGATATGATTCTATAAAATTAACAATATGTTATTTTTTCACTGTTTGAATGTTTTGATATTTAGCTTTGAATGGGAAGATGAAGTAAACTTTATTAACCTTCCTCTTATTTCATGAATGGTTATTGTAAAAATCTCAGTTCACTAATAATTGAATGAAACATCTTCGCATCCTGTTTACATATCACTTTTGCAATAGTTTGACATAGAAGTGAAGCTAGCCTCACAAATAGCAATATTTATATATTTTAATTCAAGTGTAAATTAAGAATGCTTAGAAGATATTTCATAAAATAATGATCTACTACTAGAAGAAATTATCAATAAAAATATTTATCATTTTTATGTATTACACTATTTCACAACTATGGAATTGCTCTGGCTCAACTGGCAATCTCATTTTCTATTTCAAGTTTTATTACTTAAACTATACTCACAGTGAGGCTTTACTCTGGAAACTGATAATGTAAAAACTCCACAGAACAAGTTTGATTTCTCTCTGTGTTCTGAATCTTAAACAAGTGATTTAATAAGTACAATTTTTATCACTCTTATTTGTCAGTCTTGAAGAAACAACACAGCTGAGAGACTATATTAGACTGTTCATTTTGAACAGATATGCTTAATAAATATCACTAAGTTACATCTTATTAAAAGTTGCAGAAATATTGCTCACAGAAGAATTTGTTAAAAACGACCTTTCATAATTAATCAATTCACAATTTATGTAATAAGCCTTCATTTGGACTAGGGAACTATTTATTTTTTTATGACTGAGTCTTTAAAAATCAAGCTTGGTTTTCAGGAATAACAGGCAGAAAGCAAAATTCAAAAACAGAGCCTCTATGGAAATCTGAAAAAGTAATTTCACAATGCCACCTGTCAGTATAGTGCTGTGTTAGTACTTCAGGTACCAAATACTTTGAGCAGGATGAACAAAGGCATTAAGAAGGAAGAACTGCTTCAGCTAAACTACAGTTATTGTCATTTAAACACATATGATTAGCATTTTATACAGCACTGTACCGTACAGACTGTTAGAAAAGTTACTGAGGTACTGTCTGAAAGCAGAATATTCCTTCTAAGACATTTCCATGTATACTGTCCCCAGAGAAAGATACTGATTTTAACAAAAGCTCTGAATAGTATACCTCTTCACTAATATCAACAAGCTGACAGTGGAGAGACAGACTAATTTTAAGTTAAAAAAAAAAAAAAAAGTATAAATGTACTAATCTCCAGGCCTGCTTCATCCAGAAGTTCACATTTTAATATTATGGAGATTTTAAGTGCAGCTGAAAGAAAGAAAAAGAAGGAAAAAAAAATCATATCTCTGTTAATTTTAAAAATTTTCAGAAGGAATGATTTCATTTCTGAATTGTGGGGTTTATATTTACAATATTTTTAAACAGATTTAAGCTAAGGTTACTTGAATCTCGCATTTAGAATGGCCCCATTCTTTCACTGTAACTTACTCTAATATCATACACACAGGAGAGTTTATTTTTAAATGCAGCCTACAATTTAGTTCAATACATATACATATTCATTAAGTCTGATCAATCTAATCAAACATGTCCTTGACAGTGTTCTCAAGGAAGACATTAAATCAGCATAAAATAACTATTATAAGCTGCATAACACAAGGAAAAAAAAGGTTACTGTACATTGAATCAGTTCCTTTAACAGTATGAAAACTGAAAAGTTTATATATGTCTAGAAATATATTCTAAATAACTTAGTTCACAAGGTTATAGCAAGAAAAACATAGTACGGAAGCTATTTGTATGTACCTGATATTCAGATACAGAAGTATTCTGTGCTAAAATATTTTACATAAGGCATTAAAAAGTACCTTAATTCTTAGCATAAATTAACACTCAAACTTGCTGTAATTTTCATTTATTGAAGAGAAGAGAGAGAAGAGAAGAGAGAGAAGAGAAGAGAGAGAAGAGAAGAGAGAGAAGAGAAGAGAGAGAAGAGAAGAGAGAGAAGAGAAGAGAGAGAAGAGAAGAGAAGAGAAGAGAAGAGAGAGAAGAGAAGAGAGAGAAGAGAAGAGAGAGAAGAGAAGAGAGAGAAGAGAAGAGAGAGAAGAGAAGAGAGAGAGAGAAGAGAAGAGAGAGAAGAGAAGAGAGAGAAGAGAAGAGAGAGAAGAGAAGAGAGAGAAGAGAAGAGAGAGAAAGAGAAGAGAGAAGAGAGGAAGAGAGAAGAGAGGAGGAAGAGAAGAGAGAAGAGGAAGAGAGAGAAGAGGAGAGAGAAGAGAAGAGAGAGAAGAGAAGAGAAGAGAGAGAGAAGAGAGAAGAGAGAAGAGAAGAGAAGAGAGAGAAGAGAAGAGAAGAGAGAGAAGAGAAGAGAGAGAAGAGAGAGAAGAGAAGAAGAGAGAGAAGAGAGAGAAGAGAAGAGAGAGAAGAAGAAGAAGAGAGAGAAGAGAAGAGAGAGAAGAAAGAGAGAGAAGAGAAGAGAAGAGAAGAGAAGAGAAGAGAAGAGAAGAGAAGAGAAGAGAAGAGAAGAGAAGAGAAGAGAAGGTCTGATTTTAGACCCTTGTGCTACAACAGTCATTTTTCCAATTTAATTACATGGTGGTTATTAGTTCACAAAACTGAACAGAAGTCCACATAGCATAGCTTTCAGAAGAGTTGCACATTTCTTGTATATGGTAATACCTTAGTAGGAAAAGAAAGACAGCATTAAAGTATCATCTGTTTTCTATGCAGTTAAACATTGTATTATGTAACCACAGTACAGTAAGATATTTAAGCAACATAGAACAAATAATCTTTACTACTGAATCATCCACATAATTGGAATAACAGGACAAAAATTCTGCATCTTTCAAAATAACAGCCAAAAAAGTATTTCTTTATATCAACAATTTTATCCTTCAGTTTTACTGATGAGTTTAAGAAGTTTATTTAGCTTAGTCTGGATGAAAAAAAGGTAATACATTAAAATATAATCAGTTGCTCACATTCATATAAAGGTTCTTCTTTCCTCTTCCCTCTTATTTTCCTCACAACTGAATCTCATGGCACCAGATACTAAATGGAAACATTTTGACCTATACTCTAACAGAGAGAAGATGGAGCAAGATATTTTAAGCAGGAGAAAAGAATCAGTCTTTAGAGCAAAAGTGTGCACATATTCTTAATGAACCAAATTATTCAGATATTTCAATTTCATTTTGTTTTCATTTTTGTTCATTTTTCTCCATAAAGCAGTTAAAAGGAAAGTGATATTAATTCACAACTTAAGGTACAGCATCTGTCCAACTACAACCTTCACCACTTAGTTTCACAATCAAGACAAATTTTATGAATGGCTTTGGAAAAGAATATGAAAGCAGCTCGAATGCTTTAAGAAGAACGTTCTTTGTGTAGGGATGAACGCAAAAGATCACACACAGTTTGGAACAATTATCATTACTAACAAAGACTGCAAGACCAACACAGTGAAATTCTTTCTGAGGAAAGGAGCTCAAGTACAGAAAACTGACGATCAGGACCAACATTTTGTATTTGACATGATACAGAATTATAAAGCAATGAAATTGAAGGGGCATGATCAAAGAAAGATCTTAGTCGAATGATTTTGTAAGTAACTTTTTTGAAGGAACAAAAAATAAGGGCCTAGATAAGGTTCTGGCAACCTGTAAAGAACAACAAGCATTTGAAGGTTTTACAAACAGCAAGATTTAGACATGTGCAGTCTGAGATTCATACACAGGCTATGCAAGTTCACACCAGATTACAGCCTTGAAAAGGAAGAGCAGGTTATCCACAATAACCAAAAATGGGTAAAAAGGAAGTGTCTGTAAAGAAAACTGAGATCAGCTTTAACCTTATTTATTCAAGTTCCAAGTAGACTATCTATAAGAAGCACAGTCAAGACATGGTGTCCTAAGAACTAGAGACAGAAAAACTAGATATGCAAGTTATCACCAAAAAAATAAAATAAAAAAAATCCTGATAAAATCTGTGCATAAGATCACTTAAATCAAGAAAATAAAGAATTTCAGGAAGCAGATCTCTGGCACACAGACTGAAATGAGATGGTGGCAGGTGATCTACCAAATAGTATAAGATGAGCTATTCGAAGACAATGTTACAAATGGATTACAGTTTCTTGTAGTTGATCAAAACTAAAGAGCCTTACACCAACTAAATAACTGAAATGATTGAGAACAAATTGTGCATGTATGTGGTTCAGGGGTAAGAACAGAGAAAGAAAGAGAGTAAGAAGCAGGGCAATCATACAGTTTTAACAAGGAGAAATCACTAGTAGAACAAAAGCTGGAATGGATGAGCTTCAAGAAGGAGGAAGAGGATTAACTCAATGCTGGCATATACAGTGTATTCAGTTAGGTATGTAAGACTGCTTTGTACAAAACACATTAAAAATGCAGAAAAATACAGGCTTACATTTGCCAAACAAAATAATATATAGAAAATACTTTGAGTATTCCAAATAGGAGAAAAAAATAAAATGCACAGACATCTTCCATTTGTCATTACATTTGTGAAACAACAGATAGAGCTCAATGAACTGTTAAAAAAGTTGGACGTAATTTTTCATGTTCATCTTAATTACTGAATCATCTATAAATGCCAACTATCTCAAAAAGAAATAGCAGTATAAAATAGTTCTTTGATTAAAAATTAGATTAAAAATTATTCTTAAAGTTATGCATAATTCTAAATCTATGATGATGATAACCTAATCTTAGTAATTTCCCACCCTTTGGGTACTTTTACATTGCTACTACACCCAACAAACACATGTTTTATTACCTGTTCCCGCTGACCTTAAGCCCATATCTATTAAAAACAAAAACAAAAAAAACACCAAAACCTTTCAGGCTCTCTTTTGACTCTACAGAATAGGGAAAAAAATTACTTTTCCTCCAGATTCAAACAAGGTTTGATAAGCAACTGTAAATCAGGCAAAGTTAATAAGCTCCAGCAAAATAAAATTGAATCAAATAAAAAAATCTTTCCATATAAAAAGTCATGTTAAATGACTTTTAATATTGCATTAGCTTTTTTTCACTCCTTTCCCTGTTTCTACAGGAGCATCATTTTTCTGTACTGAAGTGGTTCATTTGCCATTTATATTATTGCCAGAAACATACACTGGAGTGGAAATTGTTGACACTTATTTTTGTTTGTCAAATCTCATGTTAGCCAGTGAAATTTAACATTAAAAAACAACAATCCCAAACACTATTAAAGAGGAGAAATACATTTTATTACTGAAACTATAAACCCTCACATAACCCAGTATGACAAAACATATAGTACTAGAAATTGCCGCGCTAGCAGATGTATGCTGCTAACAGCAGTAGTAAATGGTGATCAAAGCCTATTTACTCTGCTGAATTTATTTTAATGCAGTTGCTGATATGAACAAAAGTGGCACAAAATGAAGAAATTAGACTTCACACTTTGAAAAACAGAATAGGATGATGTAATATTAGAAGGAGTTTCTCACAAGAATCCTGTGCTGAATTAGAGCAACTTTCCAGCGATATGCCATTTCCTTCCTGTGCCACTCCACACTCCCTGAAAATATATAAAACGGAATGGGTTTTACAGTAGATGGAGTCATGTTATTGTTCAAAAACTTTCTAGGTTTTATGCTTCCTTAAGAACATACCCAAAAAAGAAATCTCATTCCACAAATAAATTTACTTTTTGCTATGATTCTCCCCTGTTGCAACAGTAATTGTTACAGTGTTGCAGACAAACCTGATGCTACCAAGACATTATCAATGAATGTCCTAGAACAACTGTCTGAAGTTGGCCCTCCATTGAAAGATCTTTCAACAACATCACACTATAAAGGAACACTCTACAACTTTTTTTTTTTTTTAAAGAATAAGTAAGATTCAAAACCAATCTGTTTTTTGAGTCAGAAAATCAATGAGGAGAATTACTTGCTCTTGGAGCAACCAACCTTAAAAGTACTTGGAATACTGCTCTGGCCTAATGTAATCAAATGGATATCACTGACTTCAGAAATCTGCTGTCCAAGCCAAATCCTAGCAAAACACTAGCACCACATTCCACACAGGGTGTCTGCTTGTTATTTGATAGTGTTTCAGAAAACCTGCAATCAACTCCAAATTATCTTCTCCTTACTCATATCTAAAAAGAAAAAAAAAAAAAAACCCAACACTTTAAAATGTATCCAAAGAACATCTAGGAACGGTTGGCAGAAAATGAACTTTGAAAATATAACTGAGGTCCAAATTCAACATTTCAGGATTTTTGTGTACCAATTTGGACTACAGAGACTTTAAGTATCAGTACCTTTACAGGATGGGAATTACAGCTGCCTGCCGCACTCTCCTTCCCAGCAGCATCAGACAAAGCTCACATTTCCAGTCTGTGATATCTGGTAAAAAATTGAATGGAATGCCATGTCACTGCTCTGCAGATTTCTAAAACTGAAGCATCTGCTTTTTCTGCCTACATAATGCCTAGAATGCCTCATACGCTCTCTTCTCTAACAAGCATACCAGATTTGCACCAGTTCTCTAAAGTCCAAACCAGCAAAGGGTCTTCAGAATGTACAGATTAATATCCTTCGCAGCTCACTTTGAAAACTAGTACAGCACCACAGAAATGCTAATGCTGTATTCAGTTCTTCTCTGGAAAACATGCCACCTCTGGTGTTAACCCAGATATCTAGAATATTCTTGCTAAAAAGAAATGTACGCCCTTCAACTCCACTCTTGAACTATTTGAACATCATATAAAGGCCTCTGATTTATTTCTCCTACTAATTAACTGTATGACCACTAGAAAAGTGGTGTAGAAGAATAATGTATTAAAGGAAGGCAGAGAAATTAAAACAAAAGCTCAAACTGAGCTGCCATGAGAGTACTTGAAGGTAAAATTAGATTCCATGATGGAAGACAATCCCTTGAAGGTAGAAGTCTTAATAAGTACCCCTGATAAACTGGGAAATAGAAATTCCAACTACTTTTGCATTTTTATCTGTTCTCTTGAATTTTACGTAATAATTAAAAGCTATACTTATCCTAAAGAACTTTTACGCTCGCAAGTATAAATACAGGTTTAACTACCTGCTTTAGAATCTTTGATTTGCTAGAAGGGTTTTTGGTTTTAGTTTGCTTTATGTAATATCTAGGCACAAAAAATAGACCAGTTCTTAAGAATAAATCTAGTACCATTTTAGAGGAAAGTAAATTTTTTTGGCTAATGAAGAAAAGCAATGTATACTAATGGTTACTATATGAACAGCAACCAAATCTTTTAGGGCAGCCATTTATGAGCCATAGTGCATTAAAATCAAGTATTTTCTTCTCGGTACCAGTTACATTCTAACTAGACTGAACATTAAAAGCACAGGCTGTATTTTAGAGTCTAACAAATCCAAAATCCAAAACAATGCAAGAAAAATTAAATACCAGAAGAAAGATCTTTTTTAATAGCAAGTTTCAAACCTTTATACCTATATGTATGTTTGTGTGTTTGCTCATTCTGTCTTCTTTTCAAATGTGAAGTAGCTTTATCAGATGTTTCTTCAAATTCTGAAACTTTGAAAGAGATGACAACTGTCCAAGCATTGAATCCATACAAAAATGCTATTGCTGTAACTGCAATATAAATTCAGCTAATCAGGAAACAAGGTAAACATTCAGAAAATTCTTAATAATTCATATAGCAAGAAAAACTGATAAAAAATATGGCTTCACTTACTTTTAGCAAAGCACTTAGGAAAATGACATCACTTACAGTGCTGTACTAAAAGAAACAGCTCAAATTCTTCAGGTTGGGCATTTCTTGGTTTCCAACAACACCTTTTGGACAGTTATGTTGTTGACAGCACAGACAAAAGTCTTCAACACTTACAATAACATGTACATTTACATGTGCATCTATGTATGATGGTACATGCATAATCGCTTATACTATCTATATACTAACTATACATGGGTGTATGTATGTATACATGTATTTATTCTTCTACAGTCCAGCAAATCAGCTAAGTATATTCTCCTTATTTTTGGGATGAAGAAAAATATCTGTTCTCTTGGTAGAAAAAGTAGTATCAGCTCAGTATTACTACTGGTACCTTCTCTATATTCACTATAAAAATGTAACAGTTACTACTATGACCACGAGCTCCACAGTTTGATTCATCCTTTACATTAGGTTAGGTGTTCTATAAACCCGCAACATATACATAATACTCAAGCTTAACATAGAAATGTTCTTATCTAGATTTTCGCTTCAAGTTTTTAAAAAATATATTCCTAATATTTTTTCTGCAGGATTGTATTCCATTTAAAAGGAGGGAATTGATGTCTAGTTAACTTGCCTGGCTTTATATTCTGACGGTGCAGGACTGTCTTCCTAATTCTACAAACACTATAATTTAATCTTCATATATATCATAAAATGCAACCCCTAAACTAAGTGTTTATTTTGAAGTTTGTTTATAGTTCACAATAGGAACATTGACTATCTAGCACTGATTACTTTACTAAATGCATGCGATCAAATGTACTGTGTCAAAGCGTTTGCTCACTATAGTAAATTTCAGTTAAAAAAAAAAGAATGTTGTATCTAAACTTGTTTCAGACCCAATTTAATGCAGTCTCCTTCGACAAAATTGATAGCACCGAAGAATTCAAGAAAAAGAACAGTAAACATTTGAAATTGCAACATTTTTCTCCCATTTTTTTCCTTTGTACTAATATGAATATAAATTTGATGTGAAAGTATTGAGTAATGCAAATCTTTCAGTGAATCAAGTATGCATCTAAATAAATACACAGAAAACTATACTACAATTTCCCCCGTTTATTGAACAGCAAGGGATAAAACACATTTGGATACTTTTTTTTTTAAATCTATTCCCAATACAATTAATATGATCTAACATAATCAGAAAGATATTTCTGTACAGAAACTGCACCTGTTGCTCCAATGAACACACTAGATTGTAAGAAAGAAGAACAGTATCAATTTATATATTCTATTGCAATAATACAACTAACCGTACCTTCAACTTTTTCTTTAATTTTCTCTCTCTTCTAGACATAGCCACAAATAAAGAAAAATTCCTCCTATTGGTTATAAGGTTTTAATATCCATTCTATCATTTTACAAGAGACTGAAGTTCTGCTTAATAGAAGACAATTTCCATAATATTACTACTGAAAGTTTTAAAAAAATCATCTCCCTTACATCTTAAAAAAATGTACATATGATTCTGATTATATTCTGTATCAGTTTCTGTACACTCCAGTATTTTCCACTTTTAAAGATGAATGATGTGGTTTACGGTCTCTATCCTGCACCTCATCATATACTTTCACAATATGAAATATTTTGTAATATACCACCAGTACAAGTGTGAAATGTAAAATATTTAAAAGAGGGATTTTGATTTCATTTTCCCATACTAAACATGGTTTTGCAGAAGGGAACATTTCATTATTCTTGTAATTGGCATCCTGTATTTGAAAACAGATTACTGTTAGGCTCTTTGGTAATATTTATCTAAAATGAAAAGAAATATTTGAAGAGTAGCAAAGATATATAGTCTATATTCCTTTCATATTTCATTCCTAAAACTTTCAGTTTAAGGAAGACTTTGGGGTTGTTTCAACTCTAGTATATGGTATTTAGGGCAACGAGAAGGGGGAAGATGAGTTTCACGTTAAAAAGAGTTTTTGCATAAAACAAGCAACTGAAATCCTTCTTAGACTTTAGGTCACCTTCACGGTAGCACTCTTACTGAAGTGATATTTCAGTAAAGGGTAGATATCAACAGTGAGAATAAATTTTTAAAAATTCCTAAATTCATACTAAGAATTGAATACACCTGAAAAAAAGTCAAGAGAAGACAGAGAAGTACATTGTTGATAAAGAAGAACAGAAGCAAGGTATCATATTAAGAGCCTGAAAGGAAAAAGTAGTAGAACCTTGTGTGTAACTGCCATTTTTTAGAACTATGCAAACGTTCAAGTACACAAACTTACTGTTAATCAAACAGAATTGGCAGCATATACATTGGTATTCCTGAAATCACAGTTCAGTTCATTTACTTAACATGAGTGCTACACTAAGATTGCTTTACTGAAATTTAGTAAAGAAGAGAATGCAAATATTATCCACAGTTAAGCAGTATCAGCAGTTCAAGTGTAATCACTTGGATTTTTAAAGGAAGTACAACTCAGTATAAAAGAGACAAGTTTATTTTAAATAATTTCTTAATCATACTGATTTTCTTCCCATGTATGCTTTTTATTTCAGTGATAAAATCAAAATAATTGTGTAGTATTTCCTGTTTCTCAACTACTAAATCCAAAACAGAATAAAATAAAAGATAATGTCTATGTACTTTACAAATTATTTAGTCTGGTTGCTCTTATACAGGTGAATGTAAAACAGAAAATGGGAGACAAATTATTGTGGACTTAATTGTTACAGTTACGTTCTTCATACTTAAAATTAACTGAATAGAAAATGTTTCACTTTATTCACCTGAAGACACTTGAAAATTTTGGAAATGCAATTGGGAAATTATTTAAAAGCACGGAATTTTCAAAAGAACACCTACTCATAAATAGACACATGCACATGATTTCATATGCTTTTGGAAAGTTCTTTCAGCATATTTTTTACCTAAATTGTCTATTAGACAATTATGTTTAATTAGACACTTAAATTGTCAGGACTAACAATTAACTAAAAAAACTAGATCATTTCATTAAGATATCAGCTTTAGTTAAACACTAGAAACTTGTTCAGTACACTTAAGTATTCAGACACCTATTGCAGTGTTTTGAAAGAAACAACATAAAATTTTATGAAAAGCAACTATGTTATTCTTCCGGTATCCAAGACAGAATCAGCATCTCCATTTGTAACCTGCCTTAGATAGCAAACCCTATGACATGACAGTAATTTATTTAAAACACAGTTTTTATTTTACCACTCTAATATGATTCAGCATCCTCATTAAGACAGTACATGATGTGGAACCAGATTTATAATACTGTTACAAAAAATATGTTTTTAAAGATGTATTAATAACAATTTTCCCTTGACTAATAGTACATTGCATTGTGTTCTTCTGTTCCATCAACTGGTGATTATATATATTTTTAAGGCTTTTATCACTATGTGCTTTCATATTGAAAACATCTGGAGGAAAGCAAACACTAACATCCTTATTTTTTTCTACAATAATAAATTCTAACTACTGGCAAAGGAGACATTCAGTTCAAAACTGAAACTACCTCAAATGCTGCCTTTTTGTTCTACTAGGACATGCAGTTGCTTTTCATAGTAAGAAGGCCTGGTATTCCAGTTCAAAAGCTATTCTAATAATAAAAATCAAGAACTTCTATGCAACTAGGAAGTACATATCATATGCTTACATAAGCCTGAACTTTATAATATTTATTACTCCTATTCACTTTTAAACTATAAAGTTTTCAGCTTCTATTTTGGGACCAAACAAGATTATACTTCATAGCATATTTCAGAGAGGAGAGGAAGGGCAGAGCATGCAATCACTCACAATGCATATTGAAGCCAGAGAATAAAACCAAACATAACTGAGGCAATGAAACTCATGTAAATAGGAATGCTGTCCAGCTCCAAATCCAAATTACTTGATATGGATCATCTTGATGGCAATAATAAGACCTTTAAAGCCTGATTAGTCCCCCTTGTCTAAGTCAGAACCTGGTAATACATTCCTCCTCTGCTGCCCCAATAACTTTTTTTTTTTTTTTTTTTTTTAAGTTAGCTTAAATGCCTATCAGTAAAGTAGTAACTGCTTTGTAAAGTGTCTAATCTGCTGCATCTGTATGAAGTTTATGGCTAAGCTTAAAATGAAAAAGATCTGTAAAAAGATCATAAATCAGAATTCCACTAAATTTTGCATACTGTTTTCCTTACAGAATATGCAAAATAAAACAATACTACTCTACAGTATAGCTACCTGAACTCATTACCGAGGCTGTAGTTCATGCAGACATACTTGACATCCTGAAGCACACAGTTCATGTAATGCTATAAATATGGCCCCAGTAGCAGAAGTCCTCCCTGGCTAACTGACCACGTTTCATCAAGTCATGGCTACTCTGCTACCAGCAACAAATCCAGATCGTAGACGTCTACATGTGCTAAAGATAACACAAGTGACTTCTGGACAGGAATAGCCTAACTTGCAAGAGGCATACTCAGTGAAAAAAATCTTTTTTTAGCTATTCAAAAGAAAGAAAAAAAAAGACTATAAGGAATGGGAAATGAACTAGCTTTAAGAAACACGTTAACGCATGACCACATAAGCAAGCTGATACCTGTTTTTAACATGAGGGTCTAGAAACAGGTTTTTTTAATGACAGTTAGTGGCCACATACATACTTCTAAACTGATCAGAAACTGTTTGGCTACACCTAACATGACAACAGGCTCTGTCAGCCATGCTGCTTGGGGGATGCTGGGAAGAACCTTTTTTATTTTTTCGATGGGAGTGTCCTTTTAGGGGGAGGATATTAGGGGGAAAACTATTTGAAACTTCCAACAAAAAAGTCGTAAGACATATCCCACTCAGATACCTGAAAATTATATGGTTTCAATTGCTGTCATGATAATTAGTGTTGATGACTGATAGTCAGCTTTCCTTGATGGTAGAAAAGTTTAATGAAGTTTGAAATACAGACTTTCACAAAGGCAGAACGCATGGATTTTATACAAAGTGAAACAGCGTTTAGACTTAATTTCACCTATATCTCAAGCTTAACATTAGTACAAATGAAAAACTTCAAAGCAGGAGATAATGACAATATTCCACACAGGATGGTAGGAACATGATGAGCTAAAGTGTGTATTATTATACTTCAGAAACCTCATCAGTGAGAAAGGACGCTACTACAAGAAAGCAAATGAAATATATTTGCTAATAATGTTTGCTTATTTTTGAACTGATACTAAACCATCTATTTAGTTCATCTAAAAAAATTATAAAAAACAATTGCCTTTTGATTTGATTTGCAATATTCTTGTTTTGATATATCTTGGTTGATTCTTGTTTGCAATATTCTTGTTTTTGTAATTCATACTGATTTGTTACATCTGAAAAAGGAAGGTAATACACAAGTTCATTATAAAAAGCACACCATTTTTCATCAAATGGTAACATATCATATTTCTCAATATACCTTTCCCCAACCAAAGTGACAACTGGATTTTTTCCAAACATATTCAAACAAGAAAAGTTCATGTGAGTAAATTTATTTCTAAAATACTTAAAAAGTGGCCCCACTGAACAAGGAAAAGTTGAATGTGGCAATTTACTGCACTTCAACATGAAGGTATTAGAATTAAAAGCATATAAGCACCAATCATACAATAAAAAGTGTGCTGCTGTTTTACATAAATTTAAACTATGGTTATCTGGTTTTAATGGTTATATACTGCTTAACAAGGAATAACTTTGGCATTGTGTATTTGTATTTACAACTTTACTGAATATACATTGCACTTAACAGAACAGAAAGCTTAGAATCTTTTTTTCAGCCATAGGGAATTAGAGAAATTGTCAATTTCTGTCCACTAAAAACTTATTCAATATTCTATTAAAAAGTAAATTTGGACTGCATTAAGATCAGGTTTCTATCATCAGAAGGTAAGAGTTCATTTGTTGAAAAAATCTTGTCGCAATTCAGGATGAAATAGCTCATACTGCTAATGCTTTAAAGCCTTCATTAATATATATTACCTAAACAACTTTGTCTAAACTGAAAAGCAGTCACATTTTTTTTATTGGTCTATCTGGCCTGGAGGTAACTTTTTTCCATTATCACATGCGCAATATCCAACTGCTTGTTCCTGGTAAGCATTAGTTTGGACAGCCAGGGAAAAGCTGACATACCAAATGGTCCTATAGAGATCTCCAAACAGAGCCTAGGAAACACCTCTCCTAACAGGATTCAAGGACACACTCAGAGTAGAACGGGAAAACTTGTACAAGTGTGTACAAGCATTCTTTAAGAATACTTAATTGAAAAGAAAAGCATGGAGTTTTGTGTCTCAAGGCTACAAAGGGCAAGTAATTGCAAAGAACAAATCATAGATAGGCTGCTAAGTGTATCAACCAATGATTATATGCAAGATAATTATGAACTTGTTACAGAAGCCATTAAATGAAACTAGAATTAATAATTAAATACCGTAGTACTATATTATAACCCTCTGAAGGACAACCTTGCCCATGTTAGTTAATCCAGGAAATAAAAACATAGCTGTTTGAATGAGTCTTTTCATTTGTAAGTAACAATAACTGAAATTTTAATTTTCAAAGCAAAAATACAAAATCTTAGAAAAACACACCCACTAAAACAGGTCTGTTCAACACTGAACTGATTTAAGGGGAAATAATAATTATATATCTTAACTGTTTTTAAAAAAACTGATTTTGAAGGCACAGATATCTTATTAATTGACATGTTTTCGATGTACGGAATCAAATTCTATTTCAATGTCCCAACAAGAAGATATCAAGTCTTACATCAATACATCTCCGTTTTTTGTTTGCTTAGGACACCTTCAATCAAATATTAGAGGAACTTATCAAAACTGGCATTTTGTTTTTATTTAAGTTGTTTTATGCAGCTTGAAATCATGCCCGACGCCTTTCCTCTATGAAGTATGTAGTATGTTACATGGAGACACTATTAGAAATAAGAACAATTACTGGAAGGGAGCTTATCAGGCCTACTGATAATTCAAAAAGAAAACAATGCTCATATGACAATAGGTTTGAAATAATTCTTAATCAGGTTGTTCTAAAAACACTCAGAAGCTAATTACCCTGTGAAAATTTGGTTAAATGTTTATTATCTGCCCATCCTGTGTACCCACATACCTAGTGCTTTACACTGCAAAAACGTAAACACAACAGAACTATGCCCGTTACGAAACAAAACACAATCTTCTACTCTGAAAATAACAGAGCTTAATTAAAGAAACCCCATTCTCTGTTATAAAAAAGAGTCACCAGAAATTTTGCAAATCAAATGTAAACTTCTAATGCAAAAGATATCTCCAGGGGCATACCACTTAAGATGTCAAGACCATTCAAACCCAGGAAAAGTTAAGAGCAAATAAAATTCTCAAGATTCGTGTTTTTGCCTCTAAGGTAGTGTCCCACATACCTCACACGGGTTCACAGCATTGCACACACTTATAACCATCATGCTTGGTCACTGCAATTCACAAAATCTAAGCAGGAAACAGATTAATTATTATGAAATGCAGATGCCCATTTTTTCAACAATCCAAGTAACTATAAACATGCCATCTTAGTGATCCAATTCTCTATATTGATTTTACACAAGATAAAGAGTCAAATTCACGATTGCTGAGCTAATATTCAATCTTTCTGAGGTTGTTTTAAGCTACTTATCTTTTCAGTAATATTATGTTTCCAAAAGCTGTCAAGCAACTGACCAAGAAAAAGGGGGAGGGGGGGGGATCAGAAATCACTCCTGTTAACTATATATCACTGACTCAAAAATAAAAACATATTTGAAATAGGACTAATTTCACATAGTCATATTTGGATGGAAAGAAGTGCAAGAGAGCTTAGAATTGTCAAAAATTAAGTTAGCAAAACCCCAAAAGCAAACAGTACAGGTCACAAAATTTTAGTGTTTAAATGCACAAGATAACTCATTTTGTTAAGAGGATCCTATACTACTACTCTACTTCTGAAGCAGAAGTTATTTAGGCTATTTAATGAATAGCCTCAAGTGGTAATTCCAGTCTTATTTTGATATAGGATTAGACGACTGCAACGAGAACCAAGAAACCAGTCACAATCACTAGGCAAAGGGTAAAAGAAAAGTATTTGAATCATTACACGAGAATTTAGAAAGTGTGGATCACCTTTAAGTCTATTAGTAAAGCCTAGATAATAATAGGTCTGCAATTTAAAAAGTGTCTCAGAAATCCTATCTATTCCCATTTCATTGATCCATCTCAGTACCGTTTCCTTATTATATGGATGCGATTAAGAGACGTTCGCTCCAACCCACATCTTCACATCTGTAAATACCAAAGCAGACACTGAGGTAATTTAGCTGAAAATATATGATGATTCAATAACCTAAAACAGGTATTTTCCCTAAAAGGTCAAAAATGGAAAGGTAAGAGAATAATCTGATGCAGCTAGATAAAAATGCTAACATTCAAGCTATCAGGTAATTTTCTGCAAGATTAGAAGTACTATGTTTATTAGTTATTAGGTCTTTAGTATTAAAATACTTTGTAACACGTCTTTACAGTAGCTAACAACATAGCTTCCAAACAGAGATCCATTAGCGTACTGTTAACAAGCATAAAAATTCTCAGCAAAATTATCACTGGACAAGGCAAAGTGAAATATAACTTTAACATATCAAATATTTAATTGATCAAAACAGGATGAGTCTGCCAGAGAAGTTAGAGCACTTTCAGACCTCTGTGAGCTCTCCAGAGTACTAAATTAGTACAGTATAATACAGTATCTATCCAGTATTTCCAGTGTAACATATGGAAAATTGCTCAGAGAAAAATTTAACTTAAATCTGAAGTATAATTAATAAGCTGAAGCCATTACTCAGAAGTTATATAATTTATCTTGGTGCTATAGTTTTTCTCGGCTACACTTACAGAAGTGTAAAAATTATGCTTCAATGGATTCAGCAGTCAAATTTTTGAATTTCCTGAACTTAATTTCCCTCCGAAGAACCTTTCAACATTGGTGCTTTGATCTTTTCTCTTGTTGCTTCATCAAATGACCATTATTTTTGAAAAAAATCATATAAAGTTGACAGATATTATTGTCAAACTATCAATAGTTACAGAGAAAAGGTTCCTTCACATATTACACAACCAATAGAAAACACATGCCATAGCTCCTGCTTCAGACCTTGTAAACCTATAATTTTGGCAAGTTGGAACGTGGAATAGAGACAGGATGCCTGGTGATCCCTCTGGCCTTGGAGTCTGTGAATCAAATTATAAATCCTTCAGTTTTGCTTCTTCATGGGCCATAGGAAAAAGAGGGCTGTATTGCCCTCAGGAAAACCACAATACTTTCAACTGTGCACTGGCACACTGACAATAATCATATATTTAAGGGCATTCATCTATAGGGGAGTCAAAGATTCTTCTTCACATACATAATTGGAGAGCACTATTCAGAGTGGTGGAGCGATTTTACTTTTGTCTGGTATTTGGAGTGGGTGGGGGAAGGAAGAGAGTTGAGACTTAGAGAGATGAGGTTTTCTGTAAGCATATTTTTCTGTGATTGTTATCTGCTGCATATCTGAATACAGTGGAACAGTGGATCAATGTTCTTGCATGATTACAGAAGAGAAATGTGAAGAGAAATGTCAGGCTGAAAAGTTTCCTATAATGACAGGAACCTAGCTTGTCAAAATGAAAAGTATTTGAATCACTAGGTACACAGACAGTACCAAAAGAGTTAAGTCAGGTTTTGTTATAAAGTACTTTGACATTTTCACCAAACAAAAACAGAGAATCAATTCTATGCAACAGCACTATATCTGTTTATACAGTGATGACTTTAAAGTGAAAGCATAAAAATAATTCAGAGAAACAACTGACTTTCTAAACTGATCCTGTATTAGGCAAAACTGCAGGGACTCAGCAAAAGTTGAGCCATTGGCCTTCT
The DNA here is from genome assembly GCF_036417845.1 of Apteryx mantelli. Taxonomy (NCBI): domain Eukaryota; kingdom Metazoa; phylum Chordata; class Aves; order Apterygiformes; family Apterygidae; genus Apteryx; species Apteryx mantelli. Next base: position 57,699,715 of record NC_089981.1, read on the forward strand.
ACATAACCTCATAAAAGTAACGAATCAAGGCACATTCTCATCTCACAAAACAAGGGTCCTCTGTCAACTAGCCTCTCATGATCCCCAGGCAGTCCTGATATCAATTGAGATTTTAAAGATTTTAAATTTCTATATATGCGTTTCTGAAATGACAAAGATCAGTTCTTGCCATTACTTTCTGACCTCTTGTAAACTTTAGTTCAATTTCAAAACCTCAAAACTTGCTTAGCAACTCTGCAGTTGAAGTAGGGCCATTTAATATTTTAATTTCATTTCTGCTGCTAGAATTTTGCCAGTTTTTAGGTATCATTAAAGAATCTACACAAAAAAATATAGACTGGTTCAGAAGGAAAAGGAGACAAGTAGAGGTGTGTGTGTTGGGGGTGGGGGGACAGGGACAGAAAAGAGAGCTACTCTGTAAAATCATCAGTATTATATCCTCCTCACCCTTCAGGGATATTCAGAAATTATATTGCAAAGGTCTTCCACAACAGTTCTCCTGTCACTAAGCAACCTTGGGTATAAAGAGACTTCATCATTCCCTTCACACTGTGGTCTTCCACAGTCATTTTCCATCAGTCATCTGGTAAGACAGTAGGACTTAATGAATTTAAGCAACAATAGATTAAAAATATAGTATCAATATTGCCAGGAAGACACTTTTCTTTTTAATTCTCTGCCTGTAAATGAAACAAATGACTTTCCTGTTTTAAGCAGTGTAGTAGCTTCTGAGTGTCTCCAATGAGACTCTCACTCCTCACAGCAAGCTTCTTCAAATGGCTGTGATTATAGTCTATTCACTTTATAAATCATCATGCAGCATCTAACCCAGAAGATTATATGCTTTAACACAATTTCTGAAGTGATCTGAGGCTGGGTCTACAGTAGGAGGGCTTTGTCGTTGTATGATTCTTAGTGTGGATACAGCCTATTGCACAAAACCGATACTGCTTAGATTATAGGTTTGATACATGCTTTTAACTAAAACCCTTCTTTTTATTATATGATTCGTCCCTCACCACCTTACTTTTGTAAGCTGCTTTTCCTAAAGGAAACTTTGCTGCCTGAACTTTGTCATCACAGCTAAATGAGGATTATTATAAATTGTATCTATTACCCTGGAAGCATTAACAAAATACAAACAACATTCCAGTTTTATAATTATTGAAGATTACTTTTAAAAGTATAACTAAAGGGTAATACAAATCAAATAATGGGGACCAAAATTACACATGAAGAAATCATACTAACTTATGCTTTGGTAAATACATACTAAATATGTATATTTTAAATAAGATTATAAAGCAACTTTGTAAGATAGTAGCAAACTAAAAGTTTAGAAATTATTAGTCATCTCTTTCCATGTACATAAATCATTTTAAAAAACAAGAAAATAAAGGAATAAGCAAAGCTAAGATTTTACTTCTACATTGGATTTTATGTTTGCAAAATACATGAATGCATGTTATTGTTATTAATCTTGAAAACTTTAGCCTTTTATGAGAAAAGAACAGTGAGTTCACAAAATAAGCCATTACAACTGTAAAGTTCTCTGTCAAAACTGCAACCCATCATGTATGTGCATGCACGCCTGTATGAAGAGTGAATGAGAGAGCACATGCACCTAAGAGGAACACTGTATGCAGGGATGTTTATTGAAAAAATTCTGCAAATTACATAAAAGTAAAGGAAAAAAGTATACTATCACTAGTTATTGAAAATAAGTGCAAAATTATAAACACAACATGCTATCACTTAAAACTACAGGCATACCAAACCAAAAATATCAGCAAATGCATGGTCATTTCTCACCAACTTTGCATAAGCACCTTTTTTCTTGCTTCATTTATAGAAAACAATTAATACACGACCTAGACAGCTGAATTTAAAGATTGTACCAGGTGGTCCAAAAAGGACCATTAAATGTGTGCCAGATATCAATCAACTGAGTTTTTAACACAGCAGATTTCTTCCAGCTCAAAACTTATTTCTTGAAGTCATGGATAAAATACCATGAAGCTCCTCTACACTATATCACTTATATAAACTTACGCTCTTTATTTAATATTTAATGCCTGCTATTTTCACTGAATCAAGTTACTTAACAAGGCAAAAAGAGAAAGGAAAACAGACTATTGCTCTTACTCCTAATTATTCACACAAACAGGCCAAGTCATCTCAAAAACCCAACATAAACTACTATTTAGAATTCTGTTTAAAAAAAACAAACTTTTTTCAACTGCAAAGAATGACTCTACCATTTTTCAGGGTAAAATCCCAAACCATCAGTGTGAAATCGGTCATGGCTTTATTGGTGCTGCAGTTCATCCTCAGTGCAAGAGACAATTAATATATTGCTATAGTTTAAGGATCTACCTCCTATGGAAAACATGTGAAAGGTTCTCATTAGTTAAACAGATTGGTTATATATACACAATTGGAACTGTATTGGTTATATAAGCAGTTGTGCAAAGTCAGATTTAATCTTAACAAAAATGTCTTTCAGGTAAAATTGTGAAAAATTTAATACACCTTACAAAATAAGGTGAATTAAATCATAGAGTTACATATGTTAAGATATTAAAATGGCACTTATCTGCAGTATTTAAATCAAATTAACATAAAATGCAAGTAATTAAGAATAACTTCAGTATTAATTTACAATTTCAGGCAATTTATTTTTTTATTACAGAAAAATACATTAATTTCCCTAAGTAAACAGGTCCTTTGAAAGGAGGATGTGTTAGACGACTTAACTGATTTTTCAATCTTGAATCTTTATGATCCCCTACCAGTATTAAAATTTTAAAAATATTTGTGAAACTGATGCAATTACAATAGCAAATAAAATCTCTCAGTGCCTGAAATTCTAGCCATTTTAGCTCTTTAACAGTGTCTTACAAATTATTACAAATGATTCTCTGATCTTGGGATTTCTTGCACAGTTTTCAGAAATGAGCTAAAAGTAAGTCAGTGTTAAAAGGTAGGATTGCCAGTTCTTTCCTGGTCCCAGAAAACGTAGAGGAAGTTGGCAGGATCAGCTCAGCTCCACTGTGCTCCTGAAAAATATAAAATAGCAGTGTCCACTGGATCATTGGGTCCTTGGCACTCTAGTACTATTTATGAAAAAGATTTTGGTGATGACTGTGATGGTGCTTTAATATGGAGTAAAAGAGACTTGTCAGTAGCTGTGATCTTTCTATTTTAAGGTTTCATGCCCTAAATATAATTATTTATAATACTATGGGTAACTGGTGCTTTGCATAACTATAAACATATTCAGTCCTAATAATACCGTTGGGTATTATTATATAAACAGAGAAGAACACTTAAGAAAAAATGAATTGGATTTAATTAAACTAAGAAGTGAAGACAGCATACATGTTTTGTTCTATTTTTATTTAATGAAAGTGACATTTAAGTGTCAGTCTCACAAATACACTACTGATACTTAATTGAAACTAAGGTCAAGAGTCCCCAGTAGACTCTTAACTCTACCCTCACAAGGCAGTCATTAACGTAATTCCTTTGGTGGCAGCAAACATAAGCTTAATACAAATACAGAGCACTGGCATCTTACTATTAGTATCTACATGTGTTAACTAAACCAGGGCTTCAAAAACTCCACGCAGAATTGTCAGCTTAATCTGGAGATGATATCAGCAGAAGTCCTCCTGCACAAGCCTTCTTACAACTTTAATCATATCTGAAACTATATTAGTGCTATACAAGTCAAAGATTTTACCAAAAAAAGTTTGGCTTGAAAAAGGGCTTATAATAATGTTGGGAAAAACTTTATGAGATAAAGAAAGATAGTAGGATCAAGAGAAGTAGATCATATTGTATAATTGTATCATAATTGTATAGTAGTAGAATATACAGTGAAATAAGTTCGTCAGATTTAAAAATCCACACTAGATTGTCCACAGACTAATCAACAACTTCTAAGTTAAATATGTTTTTCCAAGATGAGGATAAACATTTCTTCTAAAAAGGGAGCTGTTTCTCTCTGCACTATATCAGATTTTTTTTCCACAGCCATTCCAAAAAGCTGTGGAATAAAATATAAATTAGATTCTTACCAAGAGGTAATAAGTATGTGCATATATATGTATTTTTATATATTCATATATACATATGTATAGGCATATACACACACATATAACTGAGTGTGCATCCATCTAGCTATCTATATAAAAATACAAATTAGTAATTCTAAAGAACAAATTTAAAATGCTTATTATTCTCCACCTTTTCAGCTGCTATCATCAAACTAACAAAATCGCTTCTGTTGACAGAAGCGCAAAGATTCAAGAAACCTGATATTTAACAGCAGTTTCCTATCAGAGTCAACTAATCTTTTGTCTACTCAAAACTGGCCAAATTTTGTTGTGACCTAAAAAGACTCTAAGCCCATTTTTTACAAATAATTGAAAGCTGCAGAAATACATATTTTACTACATAATGCATTGCCTATTAAAAGCAAAAAGATTACAGAAGAAAAAAGTTAAATAAAATTTGCATTTGTACCTCACCCCTCCATAAAGTGCATATAATGTTATTAAGATGCTCATCTGCAATACAAATTTAAAACCTCTGAGTGGAGTGAAAAGTACAAACAACTCCACGAATGCTCTTCTGTAATGCAAACTTCTTGGGGAAAAAAAGCAATTCAATTAAACACTGATGAGTGAGTTTTAAATCAAAGATAGCCAGACTCACAACACGGGGACTAATTACTCACTGTCAGAACTTATCACCCCATAGCCTTTACCTTTAAACACGGATATTAAGCTGGCTAAAGCTTGTATGAATTATCCTCCCACAATGTTCCCAACTGCATTCAAGGAGCTGCAGTTCCTTCCTCATTCTGGGACCTGAGTATCATCTCTCACATCACCAGTAGGCATTTGTTAACCATAACTTGATGGAAAACAGGAATACTCATACCTCTTAAGACATAGGATACTAGATGTTTCAGTAAGAGATGTAGAAAGAGATGTAGAAATACATTCTTCACCAAGTCAAAGAGTATGCATATCCCATCATAATAATGGCATAAAGTTCGGCTGTGTCTCCCTTTTGTGGCACAAAAAAAGGCCATACAAACAACCCCATCACAAAGATTGGCCAGCACTTCTAAATACAAAGTAACAAAACAGTAATCCTTACTCCTGTACATACATTATTCCTGTAGATGACTGCATAACCATTTTTAAGCATACTAGTGAACACAGATAAAATCCACAACCAAAAATGCATGCATTCCAAGTTAAAACTTTAATAAAAGGTAAGCATGCAATTTTACTCAGCCTATTACAGAGTGCAACTTATCCCTCACTTAACAATAAATAGGAGAACATTCAAAAGTGATCCCCATTGTAAAATGGCAACTAAAATGTGCAGCTCAAACTTTCTTAGGCAGTCACATATATTCTCTTTGTAATTAGTCCCTTCTGAAGAAAATAACTAATCCCAATATTATAAAGAGGTCTGCAGGTACAGCTTCATAATAGGTATTTAAATGAAACAATATAATACAGGCAAGGTTAATATCAATTCTTACTGTTGAAGTTGCCAAACTCAGTATCAGCATCTAATTTAACTTTGATTTTGTTAAGAAAACACAGGTAAATATCTCTGTTTACAAGTAAGGCTAAGAACTAGGGAGACTCCTGTGCAAAACACAAATTAAAGAGCGTGCCTGGAAAAGGCAACTGAAAGATATTTAAGCTTACCAATAGAAACTTAATACCTTTTGCTCTCAACTTTGAATCTTCTTTTTTTTTTGGGGGGGGGGGGAGGGAAGAGGAGGAAGGAGGGTACGGAGGAAGGATGTCTAAAAAAGAAGTATAGAATATTCACTAAGAAGCACACAGAACTTAAACTGACCAAAATAGGGATATGATAAGCAACAAACTCATGAAGTAAACTTGAAAAGTTACATAAAAACAAAACAAATAAAAACTAAAATGCTCTATTTAACTTACCATAACTAAAGCACAGTATTTATCTTTGATTTACTGTATATTGTAGTGAAAGAATGTCTTTAAATACTAGTTCAGTCAAAATGCCATTTTCTTCATCTGTGTTAATTCAGGATTTTTAAAAATCTAAAATTAAAGTGAGATGGACCTCTCCACACACACACACCCCCAAACAGAAATCTTTACATTGTACATGAGGAGGAAAAATACATCTTAAAAGTAAACATAGGAACTTTCATTAACAAAAACTGGCTAAGCAGCACTAACAATGAAATTCTCCGTGGACCTTGCCAAAGAACTAGAAGCATCTCCCTTGGTGCAGCTTGACATCTGCATTCTTTAAAGGCCAAAACAATTTCTTAAATTCTAAAGATTGAAGAAAAGAGAGAAAAAATACTTGCTGTATAATCTTCCCTTGCTACTCCATCCTACATTTTTATGCAAAAAAGAAAATTTTATTCTCTTGGAAATCACACCTGTTGTGATATATCACATCCAACATTGTTCTGTGATAAATGGCTTCATTATCTAGGCTGTACTCCTTGTGACCTCTACTGCTAAGGTTGTCTGAATACTAACCTTCTCAATGCCCCTTTGCAATTGTTCATACCATTCTTTAAGTTTTTTCAAAAAAAAAATTTCCAAGTCTATACTGTGCCTTCTCTTTGAGAGACAGTTGCTTTTTAAAAAAATCCAATTTATTGAATTTGAGCCACTCCCCAAATCTTAAGATGCAGTCAGAAAGAGATAAATGAGACAGGTAGCCTTGAGTGTGAAAATACCAGGGCCCATCAACACTAACTATAATTTTTAAGAAAATACAAGAAATATATCAATGTACCAAAAATACATAAAAATAATTTATAGTGTTGAGAATGAATAAAAGGATTAAACTTTCCTTCTTTTTTTCCTCATTTAAAAAAATCACTTCCTGACACTCATAGTGCTCGTTTTTAACTAAAATGAAATTAATGTTGTCTTTGTTAATAAGACCTTTAAGTTACTTATAGTTTAGTAAAAGTGCAACTAGTTTGGTTTCTTATATCAGGTAAACAAACAAAATATTTTCATTTACTAAAGTCTAAGTGCTTGTGTTTTCAACCTAGCATTTTAACACATCTTTTGAGGATTGCTTGGCTTTTCCCAAACTATATTTGCATACACCACAATGACAAAAAAGCATACACACACATAATACTGAAAAGAGATCTGCACATGTTGATAACACTACTTCAGAAAATGCATCAGGGCATTTTATAAAAGGAAAATTGGAATTAAAAAATATTGGGTGGAAAAATTTTTAAGTTCCTCCTGAATTTCAGTTTTGAGTACTAAGTATCTACAAATTACCTGTGAATATTTCAAGTTCCCTGCATTTAATTCTCTCCAGGGTTTATCATCACATTTTAACAATCTACCCAGTCCCTCAAAAATACACATCCTCTAGCTGATTAATGTTTCTATTCTTATTTGCAAATGAGCCAGCTCACCACCAAATAAGGTCATTCACCTCTCAAAGGCAGTGTTGGGGAAAGGCAAGAAAGATAAAGACTTCTCTAGAAAGTCATGACATTGCTGATCTTTTTATATGATAAAATAATTACATATGATAAACATATGTCTATATCTGACATATGGTAGATACAATAGTGTGCTTTGTATGCAGGTCTTACAGAAGTTTGGAAAGAATGGGAGAAGATTGCATCCAGTTATGCCCATACCTTTGAAATGAGCCAAGGTCAGGGTTTGGAGTTTTTTTTTCCCCTCCTGCTCTCTCTGTTGCTGAGCACCAAAATACACACTTGACAATTCATTGAATAAAATTCCTTTAATGAATGTCACTGACAACGACCCAAGGTTTTCAGCTTGGATTAATTCAGTTGCTGGTCCTCCCTCCTGAAAAAATGTTTTGTACCACACATGACACACAAGAGTAGAAAATTCAAAACTACACGAGGGATACAGAGTACTTTACTGGCCCAGATGACAAGACAGACTGACTTTCTAAGAAGCAGGCAGTGTACTGATCATCTCACGTGGCAGGTAACATTACAGATAAAAAAGACAAGCGCAAAAGATAGCACAAGGGTAAATTTTTCAATATTATGCACTGGACATCTCAGACTTAGGGAAGTATATCTTAAGAACCCTGTTATTTTTCAAAATATATGCCACTCTTACACAATTTAAAAATAAAGCTATTATAAAGGGGCAATATCTTTGCCTACCCTGCATTTGCTTATTTTCCTTGCTCTAGAGCCTCCAAAGAGTTAAACTGAAAGCACAGACCATCAAGAATCTAGAGCCTGAACACAACTGGTTCAGACAGTCTCAGACATCACCTCAAGGTATGAGGAATGGCAACAAAAAAAGGGTGTTTGTAAAACAATACTAAATACAGGAGAGCATCTTAGGCAGTAGGAGTAGAAATAGTCAGTAATCAACCTATTTTGCCTGGAAATGACTTAATTCTCTAAAAACAGAATGGCAGGCCAAGGCAAGCATACCAAACCCTATTTCAACAGTCTAATGATAGAATATTTAAATAATGTTGAGTTTTGTTGGCTCTAGCCTCAGTAGTAGGCAACGGTAAACAGGATAAGAATCTTTCCTCTTTAGCATATACTTCTGTGATATTTTTTCCTATTTTAAAAACAGGTCAAGAGAAGCAAAGGAATCTACTCACAGCCCTATACACTTAATTTGCATCAAGTTGTAAACTAACTTTAGGAACAACTCTATTTTAAAATCTCTGCAGAGATTCAAATATTGCAGAAAAAATGGATTAAACAGTATGTAAATAGTTTTCATTAATAGATCTTATCTAGAGAATTTCTGTGCTACTTATTGTCAGATTGTACAGACTCAGCTGAATTCTCCAAGCAGCAAAATGTCCACTTTGAAAGTTGTTTAAAAAAAAATAATAATAATAATAAAAAAACCACACTTGGGAAAAAGAGAAGGGAAATGGACAAATGGCAACAAGGCTGGGTTCAGAAGCCCAAGTTGAGCTTTGGCATATGGGACCCGAAAATTAAGGAAGCCTTAAAATACTAAGGACATGCCCTCAGTGAATCAAACTGTGGTCTGCTTTCGAAAAAGATATAGTTTGATCTAAAGAATTATCTAACTGTCTAGGACTCCTCCACTCGCAGCTCTTTCTGCGGAACAGCAATTTGTTGACTTTGGGTTATACTAACATGTCATATATATTTTTTAAAAAGGGGGGGCATGAAGTGGAAGGTGAGGGATAAATGCAAGTAACAATTTTAGCATAATTCCTTAAATGCTCATTATAATTTAGGGCTCACTGAGCCTAAAAACCAATATCTGTTACACATTAATTTGATCTCTCCTCTTCTACATAAATGGCAAGGCAAGGAAGGAGGCCAAGCCACATAAAACGTACAGGACATCTTAGAGTTTTAGTGACAACACATAAACAAGATTAAATTCACCATAGTTTTAACCATGAGAAAATATATACATACAGTCCAAGTTAAAATGAGAAAAGTTTCTGCTGACAACTTTGAGTAAATATTTTCCTGTACATCAAAAGCATTTTCCCCATATTAGAACTCTGAAACTAATACAAAATTAGAGAACATAATTCTAGGATTTTTCCAGAACAAAGCATCTAACCATCTATTCATTTTTTATTATACAGGTTCTTAATATTTTTATTATACAGTTTCTTAATATTTGCCAGCTATTTGTCATTTTCTCTTAGTGTGAAGTATACCTTTTGGACAAAACTATTAACTTGCATTTGTTTTAGACAAAAGTCCTACCCTATCCATTGTATGTTTCTACTCATATTAACAGAGATTTATATGAGGCTCTGGTTGATATTTAATGTTAAAATGGGAATATTAAAAGAAAAGGACAAAATTAAAATAGAATTCTGTCTTTTGGCCATATACAAATAAGCTGTTTTCTCATACTATTTAATTCTAAAAAGTATAACCTAAGAAAAAGCAAACAAAATGTGTACTATCACTGAGATTTTCAACCTGTAAATCAAACAGGTTGCTAACACTTAAAACCTAACATATAGGCTATGTAAGAAATAAATCTAGCTGTGCAACTATCTAAACTTGCTTTCAACACACACATACAGGAGGCATTTCCAGTTGCTAGGATATTATGTAGTATATTAAGTTACATGTAAACATCCTCACAGAGATCATATACAGAGCTTGTCATAACATTCAAGAAGAGTAAAATCTTTATACAGATTAATGGGCTCAGAAAATAATTTGCAAGTTTTTGGTTTTTTTACTTACTTATTCAATATTCACTTTTAAAACCTTAAAAAGCTACAGAAAAAAAAAAAAACACAACAAAACCAATCACAGAATTTAAAAGAAAGCCTTGTATGAAAGAGCTTCCTGTTTAGGCAGATGATAACTCTCCTCTTGTTTCCCCACTGTTGGTGAATGTCCTTGTCTGTCTCATGCCTAAAGACGTAATGCAGATATAAATCTGTCATCACAATTAAATCAGAAATTGAGCACTTGGCTTTCTGCTGAAGATCAATACAGATTTCTTTCAATTCACCTTCTCCATCTCTGAAATTACTTATAACTTACATATTTTTCACCGTAATATCTAGACTTCCCTACGTCGTTAAGATATATTTAGGCTCTTTTCATATGCAAGACCTAAGTCCTGCAACCTTACTCTTCATGTATTCTTTTTATGATCACTCTATCCTGAGCTCATTTTTAGGGCTTGAGAATTGTAAGGATAAATTTTACTTCATTGTTTCCTCTGTTTCAAAAAAAAAGTCCAAAATTATGCTCTAATTAGGCACATCAAAACTTGGATGATATGTTTCTCCATAATCTGTGCTGGAAACAGGAGAAAGCCTCTGGAAATTTAAATGAAACAGGATGAGTCACATCCTTAGATTATTCAACCTCAATCCATTTATCTTGTTTCAATTCTACAAGTGGGAGAACTGAATCTAGAAACACCTGAGATCGCCAGAAATGCCTTCGAGCTCCTAGACCAACCATCTACCCAGATGTATCACAGCTTCAAGTAAGGGTCAGACAAGATGCTCACTACACCTAGTCCAATCTCTGGCTTCCATGGAACAAAATCTCTTGATCACATGCCCAATTGGATTATGATCAACTCAATCAAATTTCCTGATACAGATAATCAAATAACTAGCACTCCATAATATTCTTTGAGCAACACATTTTACACATAGCTATATCACTCAGATGCAGGCATAATATATGTTCCCCCAGGGAACACAGTGTTTTACCACAAGATAAAGCTCTAGAAGTGGTATAATACCACAAGTCAGCATCTGCTTAAACCCTCTTAATTGAGAGTTGAGAATACTTTTACATTTTTGAAGGATACCACTTGATTCCTCTGATGCAACTATCTAACCAAAACATAATATAACACTGAAGTCAAAGTATAATTTTTCTAGGTCATTAATCAGCATCTACATGACCTCTCGATTTGATAGCTGCAATTCTCCTATCTCCTACATATATATAAAAGCAACAAAATAAAAGAAGTGGCAGTTTGCCACATGCTCAGTTTACACCTCAATATTTTACTCTTAGCCAGCTTTACACTACAGTGGAATACGAAGATCAAATTCAAATGTAAAACACTCTACTAAAAAAAGTCAGATTTGTTCATGAATCCTTGTGTCCAATATGAATATAATCTCTCAAAAGAGCTATAATCAATTGAAAGAAAGAATCAGAAGTTGAATGAAAAGACAATTCTCTTGAACTTCGTAAGAAAATACAGAACTCACTTCTATCGTAGTGTGAGAACAACAACCCAGAGTACTTTTAAGGCAAATATGCAGTCCCATTTCTTAAAGTTAAACAGGAGAGAAAGTTGCATACATGCTGTATCGAGGAGACATCAGAAATCTCTACTCGGTAGGAAACTTATCTGTAGGATGTGACGACAGAATAAGATGAGGAGTTGGAATGTGAATAAGTTGTTTTCCAAGGGGGAAGGAGGAAAAATATCTACAATCAGTTAAAAAGTAGATAAATGTAGATTCAAAGGAAATAGCCCTTATGCAGATGTAGCAAAAAGTACCCCAAATCCCACATTCTTAGCTGACTTATATATCCAGTTCATAACAGGATACATAACATATATATTCATAACTGAATTCTTATTAAACACCATGCAACAATTTTAGCTGCACGCAAGGAAATTCTAAACCCCACCTAAGGCAGTAATTAAGAATGAATTTTTATTTTTTCAATAAAGTCCTGTTTTTTAAAAAACAAAAACCTGTAACTTAGAACACCTATTCTAGTGTTGCTGTGGTTACTAATCAATTAGTTTTCTGTATTAAAAACCAGGATGCTCACTAGCAAACACATGCAGTAAGTAGTTAGATAGACTAACTTTTATCTTTATAATGTATACTACTATTACCTTTTGTGTCACAGGTGTGCCTAATGATTTTTAAAATAAAATCTAGCAAAAAGAATTATCACTGTTATGAAAGTGTAACACTTGTGCTGACAGTCAACATCATTAAATATCTCTACATCTGAGCCAAATACCTGTCCTAATTAAATTAATGGAATTACATTACACTGACGCATTAAAAAATAGGCTCCGATACATTTGCACATTTATCCCTGAAGAAGAATATTAAACTGAAGACATCAAACCTAACACCTAGTTCATTTTATTAAAGCAAAAAAACCCCCAAATTTAAAATTAACTGATTGCAAAGTTTATACTAAACATGTGTAGCTTTAACCACTTGTTTTTTAAACATCATAGTGACCTAACCAAAAAAAAGTATTTTTTCTAGTAATTTTTTTAAAAATGAAAGTCAAGAAATTTTTTTAAATTATTACACAAACTCCAAGGCTCATTCTTGTATTTTGCTGAACTGGACAAACAGTAATTCATTTGTTATGTACTCTTCCATAATTCTATTCAAATGTACTGCATATTGTCCAACTTAAAAATATGAAGATTTTTTAATATATTTAATCAGGGGCACTACTATACAAATTGCTATAGTGTGTATATCTTCATTTTCTCATTACAATGGACTAAGTTGCTTAAGTCATAAAAAAACTGTTGAAAAAATTATAAACAAAATCTCAAATTCAAAACAGATGAAAAATGTCTTGGGACGATGTTTAACTGCAAAAAGGGCTTCTAGGAAGGAAAAGCAAAGCTGCTGGCTTCTCAGCAAATGAAGAGTTAGAATGTGAAAAGTTGTTTTCCAAGTTGGAAGGAGGAAAAATAATCATCATCAAACCTCAGCACTTTTGGTTCAAATGTATTCAAGCTATGGGAATAACATAAAGAGCCAAAAGACAATACAACTGTCCTAGAACCAGCTTGAACACCTTGAATTACCTACGGAATATCCATGATCAGCTTTAACGTAATAAAGGAAAAAAGCTACTACTACTATTCCCTGTACGTAAATCAGTAATTTATCAAGAAAAATCATCATATGGTATTTGTCTTGTCTAACTCTTTTCCAGTGAAATGAAAGAACTATCAAGCAAATGTTACTAATAATCTTCCTTTGCAAAACCGGATAATTAATGTACCTCATATATTAATAAGTGTAAAGTTATTCATGTTTTTTATATCCTTTCTTGACAACGTGGTCAGATTTGAGGCAAAGTAGGGGCAAAAGACTCCATTTCCATAAATGGCTGTGATTTCAGGTATTTGAACCAATGAAAATGGTTAGCCAGGAGCTTAATAAACCTCTTTAAAGGAAGGCTCTAAAATTTACTATAATCTGTTATCACCAACAGTAATAGGAACAGCTTGTAGGGTATTCAGTGGTTCGAGCAATATTTGTATCTTACTTTGAAGGGACACTAATACCATATAACAGCAAGGAAAACATAAAAACTCTTTTAAATGTAAGAAATATATATTCTTAGTTCTGTGTAAAAGGAACCAAAGTAACTTTCACTGGATTTATATGCTACTTTCTAACACAAATTCAGAAATGTTTTTAAGATTAAAATATAAGATTTCATTTCTTTATGGTACAACATTATACACTGCAGCTAATTTGAATGGATAAGCTCAGGAGAAGACATACTTTTCCACACAGTTTTTAAGTTAAAAGAGATTAGTAACTGTATTTTGTGGCACCCCACTACTGCTCAGGATGTAAACTTACCAGCAAGACTCTAAATAATCATTGCCTCTCCTATAGTCCCCCTAGCAGAAACTCTCCCCTGATTTATTGAAAGGCAAGCAGAGAACACGGAAGAAAACTGCGAAAATAAAAACGCTTTCCCATTTAAAAAAAGGCTGTATGCCTCCCTGAAAGCTATGTCATTGTAACAGAAATAGCAGACAAGCAATTTATTGAGAGAATTATACAACAAGCAAGCACCAGCGAGGGCGGGAGAGCGTGCGCGAGGACAAAGACAAAAACGAGAAGAAATAAAACTTGTTCAAAACCATTGGCACTAATTTGGTGGCCCTCTTCTTTGGGCGGGCTGATTTGACATCTTAAGACCTGTTTTACATAAATATTTAGCATTCACCATTTAACCACATTAATAAGAGCTATGGTTTCAACATACTTTGTGCTACATAAGGCTAAATACTAAGTACTTTAAAAAGGGATTTTATAAGTATCTAAAATATTGCACTGAAAATTAAAAAATATTTTTGATCTTAATCCTTCTGTGCCTCATTTCTCTATCTGCAAAATGATGCTAATAATGCTTCAACCCTTCTGAGTGTTTCAAATTGTGTATGTAGCTGAAATACTCCATGAAGATCATGTGGAAATTAGCAATTCTGTTTTCAGAGCAAAAATTGAGTAAGAAAGTAAATAATTTATGCGGCTGCTTACTGACCAATGATAAAATAACATATATTGATTAGGTGCTCATTAAATAAGTACAGTGTATCCTATATGTGAAAGGTCCTGGTGTCCTGTAACATGAACGGTATACAATAATTCCATTTAAGGGTTTGCCATGATGTATATAGGTAGGCGGACAACATTAAGGGAGCATAAACATTTCCTAATTTCAAAGTTATGGTTATGCAACTTTCCTAGTTCTTTTGTAATCTGTTCTCTTTATACCTTTCTTTCAAACATAAACATATGTAGTGATGAAAACATTCTGTGTATGGGCAGGTATCCATCCAGAATTCTTTAATGCAGAAAGGCAGGACTTAAGTAAAGCTATGCAATAAAGAACTCATAGCTTATAACAGAGGATAAATTCTTCTATTTATTTTTTTGAGAATGGAAAATTCATTTTAGCTAAAAGACAATTATCAAACCTACTTGATTTTTAGAAAATTTGCATTTTTAAATTTGAACAGAATTTTCCTCTTTCATAGTAAATTCCAAGCTCATTCCTTTGCTTTTTAATAGTAGATTTATTAAATCACATTGTAGAAATACCACAGTAAATATTCTGACAATATTTATCAAAAATAGTAACTTTCAGTAGATTAAAAAATGCATTTGCCAATGAACGTTGTATGTCACATTAGCTCCTTTTTGGATTAAAAAATGACTGTCATTACAGCAAAGTGGTTTGGATAGTATGTGGTATGTGTTTCATATATGATGCTTTAAACTAAAAACAGTAGAGACATTTTTATGGATTTGTTCTATTTGAGATTTTAATTTCTGATCATGTAAATTCATCCCAGTAATTATATTTGCTAACTAAAAGGTAGACTGATTTTCACAAAGATGCTTTCACATACAACCCATTCAATCCTCCTGCTTGATCCTGCAGGAAAGACATCATGCTAAATTTAGGTTATTACAATTTCTATGGTAACAGATGGATGTGAAACACAGGATTATGACTTCACTGCACGACTCTGCAGAAAGAAGTTGGATAGTGGAGGAAAAATGATCATATTCAAAATATCTGCAGCTGTAACAGGGGAACACACACACACAATCACTGAGAAATGAAATTGTCCTTTTTAAAAAATTATACATTGTCTTTTTTCAAAATATCTAAAGATAAATCTTTCCCTAACAAAAGGAAAATATCTGTAAATTTTTTTAAACCAATCTCACTAGTTAAGCATAATTAAAAGAAATAATGTTTCAAAATGTAGGTAACAAAAAAGTATAAATGGATATGAATCTATTTAGTACCTCAAGAAGTAGAAATAAGGAACAAATACACACATGACCTACTAATAGAAATTCATTCCAAATAAAAAGGAAAGGTAAAAGGGAGAGGATGTTTCAACTAATGCAACCAACCGAAAAGCTTTTTTTTTTTTTCTCATTATTCTTGCTTTTTGTGGCTTGTTCTGAAATATATACAATGATTTTATGCTAGAAATAAACTTCAAATTGCATGAAACTAAGACCTAGAACAATCATTGAATTTTTTTAATGTAAGTTGTCATCATTTTTTTTCAAGGGTTTAATTTCATCTTAAAATCCAAACTAGTTTAAATCAGAGAAACTAAAATGTAGGTGTTTATTACATTGTTATAAGCAGTATTAATTATACAAAAAGTATTCCTCAAACATTCAGGTTTAAAGCAGCCACCCTAGCATCTGCCTTAAAAATATTGTAGTCCTATGCAAAATCCTTTACGAGACTGCGCCTGAATTATCTTCTACATTTAATCACAATACTTAATGAATCAGCAGTGAAAGACTATTATAGGAAGCACATCTATATTTAACATTTCTGGGTTAGCCGGACACAGATCACCTAAATACAGAACAAACATGATTCTCCATGTGACTAATAATAATTCCAATTTCAATACTGAATATTACTGTGATAACATGAACATACTCAGAGTAGGCATTTGGCCATAGAAGGTATCCAGTTTAAAAAAATAAATGAAATAGATTTTAAAGGCATTTTTGTTTGTTTCTTGCAGGGAAAAAGCTATTTGTACTTGAAAATAAATACCTACATTTCAGGGTTTTTTAGATTTAAATTCAGATTAAATCAAACCTATGAAAAAATGTGATAAGCACTACTAACTACTTACAAATAATTTATGAAACACATAAGATATGCAGGACAAATATAAATAGTTATTACACTTTAATGAATATAAAGATATATCTGAAAGGCTTTAATCACTATTAAAGAAAATAACTCTGGATCTGAAGGTGACTATGGCTCAAGAAACCCTTCTTGCATTTTGGACATTTAGTCGCTACCAAACTCATAATTTAAGCTAACACTGAAGCCTTTGCAGATTAAAGATTTAAAGGTCTTTTCTCTATCTTTTCACCTTAAAAAAGCTTTGAAACCCCAATCCCTCTGTCTGGTTGAAATTAGCCAACAGGTCCCTACCAGAAGGGAGTGGCCGGTAGACACCATATATGCCACTCTCATAAATCCTTATTTGCTACAGGAAAGTAGGCTTAAAAAACAACAAAATTCAAAAACCTCGGTAAGAGTGGGAGGGGAATGTCTGACACAGTTCTCCAAATTAGAAATTCAGGTCTTGGCTATCCCAGTTTTCTCAGAAGATTCTATGGAGGACTGCAGCACTAATAAGATTATGAAAGGTACTGACTAAATAAAAACCGATATGGAAAACTTTTTTTTTTTTTTTAATTTAGACCACTAAACCATTTAAAACTTTATTTTTTTTTTAAACTTTCAATTAACCTAAATACCTTTCAAATACTTCTTACTCCTCTGGGATTAAAGCTCCCTTATAAACGATTTTACGCAACACATCTTTTATTTAAGAATCTAGAAAGAATCTAAAACACCGTTTTTCCCTTTTAAGGACTTTCTGAAGACTTCCATAAAAAAAGCCAGACTTTGACATCACTTTTCAACATTTTAAATCTTTTTTTTTTTAATCAAAGTTATTAAAAGAAATGTGTCATGTGTTTTGGAAGTAAGGTGGGAGGAGAAGAGCGAAGAAAGAGGAAGAAGCTTGCTGCTTTCATATATGAAGGCACACACCATTCGCCACATCATTCCCATCTCCCACTGCTCACTCCCAGAGCAAATACTGTCTACCTAGTAAGTGCTGACAATCCTAGACAAATGGTTTGAAGTGTACGGCTGAAATGAGGAGACACACGGCAGGCAGTAAACTAATGGACTGACAAAATTTTCCTACCTATTTCCTACCTGTTTTCCTGGTCATAAAATTGGGTCCTCCATGACAAAAATTGTGATGTAATTCTGAACTGTAATAGCAACATTTGGCTAAGTGTTAACATTTATAGCATCTGCAGTTGTGTATCTTCATTAAAAACACATTTAAAATCTAAAATCATCATCTGTTTTCATAAAGAACTTCCAAGTACAATTAATCAACACTGGACTGCAATGACCACAATATACTGGAGTTATATCAGCACTGTGTCAATATTGCCTAGTCTAATCCACCTAAATTTATAACAAATGATTGCTAGAAGTTTTAAAACTCTTCTAAACAAGCAATTCACAAATTGCTACCAGCTAGTCAACAAGTGTGGTATCTGGTTTAAATGAGAAAAGGGATGGAGGTGATTTAGCACAGGTGAGCTGTTCCTCCACTGACTTCTACTTTTGGAGTGGCAAATGATCAACCCTCATCGGACAGCAAAAGGCTTTATCTGCCTTACCTCACCTGGGGGTTTGCCATTTTCATCTGGATCTGGCAATAGGCAGACAGAGAAGCTGCCCACAATTTGGCCATCTATAAATGATATTAGATATGCTACAGAGCGTTCAATCATCTGCAAAGAAAAAGTTAAGAAGTCATTTGCTAGAAAGTCAAGATTGGTTGAAACTAAAAGAATTTTACTTTCTTTAAGTGAACAAAGTGATGGACAAGGACCCTAAAGGAATATATAATAATTTGGGATTTATTAGTAGTATTCAGAGTGGTCAAATAACCAAGGAGCTGTGCTTATAAATAGGTGATCTGAAAGAGAGGTCAAGGACACTGAATTGGCACAGGGCCAGAAAACAGGAGGAGCTAACCAGAGCAGACTGGTGAGTCTGACATCTAGAGAAGATGATTTCTGAATTTTAGCATGCCAGAATTTCCTCTCCTTACACTGTATTATCCAAACTGGATGACTAAGTTTGCATGGGTACCAAAACACACAGAGAAGTTCTAGCTGGACAGTATACAATAAACTAAATCATAAGTAAATAGTTAAGTTTAAAACAAAAACAAAAGTTGCAGCCCATCAAACCTATTAGCTCCGTTTCAGCCTTTTGGTTGCATCAGAGCAAACATCATTGGTCAAATAGCTAGGTAAGACTTCTGCAGTTATAAAAGCAAATACTGATTATTGCTATTGATATTCTTACAGAGCTATGAGAGGTAATGTCCTAATATACATTGAAAGGGAATCTTTAGAGAACAGAGGGGTATGTTTTTTTTCCCCCAAGTATTTCCTCATCTAAAATGTACACTCACTATATTGATGGTTTAGCACTTAGATACATGTATTAAAAAAAAATTAAGTTAGAGACACTTTGAATCTTTTGTCTAGTAAACTACATGGAACTAAGACTGAAAAGAAATAGTCCCTTAAAGCATTACAGTAGTGCAGCATCTTCTAGCAGTCCAGCTAGGAAAAACAGAGATATTTCAATCTATATGTCAAATGGAAAGTGAAAAAAAGGGAAGACAACAGACAAAATAAAAGGATGAGAAGATTTTTTGATCTTAGGACATTTTTTTTCCCCAAAACATCATTTCACAGAATTAAGGTACAATTCCAATATGTCCCTGTAAATTAATAGACCTGACAAACTATTTTTATTTGTATAGTGTTGGTCATTCACCGTTGATTCTGCCATAAGTTACAATAAACTAAAAGCGGAAATAAGATACTCCCCAAATCACCTCCCTAAATTCTCCCTAAATTCTTAACCTTCAGTATGACTGCTGGCAATAGAACATCAATTAATACAAGAAAAGTTTTGTGTTTTTGAGTAAACATACAAGTTATAATGCAACTGCAACAATAAGTCACTGCTAAGATTAGGCTTCATATTACTGAAGGTCAAATAGTTTCAAATAACCACATTAATTCTTTTAAACTCTTGAAAAAAAGTATGCTGCTCAGAAGGCTCCCTTTTTTAAGGGCACGTAAAAATAATAATTACTGCATACAAATCATGAAAAAAAAATCAAAAAAAAATCAAAAAAAAAAATCAAAAAAAAAATCAAAAAAAGCTTTTAGGTCCAGGTTTCATTTTGTAGTTCTGAAAGGCTCCCATTGAATAAATGAACAGATTCAGTTCAACCAAAAACAGAGATAGCTTAAAACCACAAGTATTTACAGAAAACACATTTTAAGCCACACATTAAATGTAATTTCCCTTGGAAACTGTACATTACAGTTAGTGGTACATTTAAATTTTAAGACAGACCCAAATGCACACACACAGGTCTATATCCTTGTAATTTCAGGAAGCCACAACTGCCACAATTTCTTGACATCTTTTATTGATGATAGTCCTCCAAGTACAAAAGCTTTGTTTCACACATCAGCCAGATTTATTTTGTCACATTTCAACAAACATTGTGGGAAAACTTCTGTGTGACTTTTTTCTACGCAAGGAAAAAACAAAAAAAACCCCAACCAAACAAAAAAACACTTTCAGGGAATGTAAACCAAAAATTTGTTTTTGATTTAATTTCAAGAATCACAATAAAAGCTAGTGGATTTAGAAGCAGTAAGGTTCTTTGGTTTCTGAAAAGAAAAGCTAAAAAACTCAAGTGATTCTTGTCCAGATTTCCAGAATCAATTATATAATTAATATATATTATATACTCTAATAATATAATTAAGATATATATCAAAAACACAGCCTCTGTCTTCACTTAGTTTTCAATTTGCCAAAGCATTGCTTATCCAAATGATTTGTTTGGATCTCTGCCTTTAGTTGGTTGGTAGTTTTATTCTACTTCTTCCAAATTTCATCAAAGTGAATCAGTGATTGCTAATGAAGCTATGAAAAGTAAGATATTTTCTTCACATTAAGTATATTTTAAATGCTTCCACAGAAACTCCGTTATCTCCATGTGTAACATCACAGAGGGATATGCCTTTCACCACCTCAAAAAAAGGAAAAACCTTAAATCCAATTAAATTAAAATCTTCTGAACAACTGAAATTAGTCAAGCTCAGGAATCAAAGAAAATTATCTGAAGATGCAAGTATTCTCTATTCCCATGCAACTTCTACATGCCATCCTGACTGAGGGTCTTTATTTTGGGGACAAGACTAGGTACCTTAGTTCGTGTTTTTAAACGCTAAGTACAACTTTGCTTTCAATTGTTTTTGTGATAACTGTGACCTGCTGTTGCAACAGCTACCAAAAAACAAGGGATGAATTGAACCTCAACAAAACTGAAGCTCAAAGTGGAAGAACTAGAGGATACAATCTGACTTGGTGATGAACTGGCAAGCAAACAGGACAAGGCACTGGCAGGTTAGGGTACACAAGGAAGAGTTTCATCATTCAAAAATGAATGATACTTTAAAGAACTGAATGCTTATTCTGTTAAAACTAACTTTCACAAATGTTCACCTACTTTGGGCATTATTTGTAAATTATTTTTGTTTCAAATTGGACATTTAACATTCACATAATCACATAATCGCTGAGGTTGGAAGGGACCTCTGGAGATCATCTAGTCCAACCCCCCTGCTCAAGCAGGGTCACCTAGAGCACATTGCACAGGATTGCATCCAGGCGCGTTTTGAATATCTCCAGAGAAGGAGACTCCACCACCTCTCTGGGCAACCTGTTCCAGTGCTCTGTCACCCTCACAGTGAAAAGTTTTTCCTCATGTTCAGATGGAAGCGTCTGTGTTTCAGTTTGTGCCCATTGCCTCGCGTCCTGTCGCTCGGCACCACTGAAAAGAGTCTGGTCCCATCCTCTCGACACCCTCCCTTCAGATACTTGTACACGTTGATAAGATCTCCTCTCAGCCTTCTCTTCTCCAAGCTAAACAGGCCCCGCTCTCTCAGCCTTTCCTCATAAGAGAGATGCTCCAGTCCCCTAATCATCTTTGTAGCCCTTCGCTGGACTTGCTCCAGTAGTGCCACATCCCTCTTGTACTGGGGAGCCCAGAACTGGATGCAGTACTCCAGATGTGGCCTCACCAGGGCTGAGCAGAGGGGGAGAATCACCTCCCTCGACCTGCTGGCAACACTCTTCCTGATGCACCCCAGGATACCATTGGCCTTCTTGGCCACAAGGGCACATTGCTGCCTCATGCTTAACTTCGTGTCCACCAGCACTCCCAGCTCCTTCTCCGCAGAGCTGCTTTCCAGCAGGTCAACCCCCAACCTGTACTGGTGACTGGGGTTATTCCTCCCCAGGTGCAGGACCCTGCACTTCCCTTTGTTGAACTTCAGGAGGTTCCTCTCCGCCCACCTCTCCAGCCTGTCCAAGTCTCTCTGAATGGCAGCACAGCCCTCTGGCGTATCAGCCACTCCTCCCAGTTTTGTATTGTCAGCAAACTTGCTGAGGGTGCACTCTGTGCCTTCATCCAGGTCATTGATGAAGAAGTTGAACAAGACTGGACCCAGGACTGACCCTGGGGGACACCGCTAGCTACAGGCCTCCAACTAGACTCTGTGCCACTGATCACAACTCTCTGAGCTCTGCCATTCAGCCAGTTCTCAATCCACCTCACTGTCCACTCATCTAACCCACACTTCGTGAGCTTGTCTATGAGGATGCTATGGGAGACAGTGTCAAAAGCCTTGCTGAAGTCTAGGTAG
Source organism: Apteryx mantelli (assembly GCF_036417845.1). NCBI lineage: Eukaryota > Metazoa > Chordata > Aves > Apterygiformes > Apterygidae > Apteryx > Apteryx mantelli. The sequence goes on from NC_089981.1 coordinate 57,722,428, forward strand.
ACAACATCCACTGCCCTCCCCTCATCTACCCAGCCAGTCATTCCAACATAGAAGGCTATCAGATTGGTTAGGCATGATTTCCCCTTGGTGAAGCCATGCTGACTACTCCTGATCACCTTCTTGTCCTCCACATGCTTGGAGATGGCTTCCAGGATGAGCTGCTCCATCACCTTTCCAGGGATGCAGGTGAGGCTGACTGGCTTGTAGTTCCCTGGGTCCTCCTTCTTGCCCTTTTTGAAAACTGGAGTGACATTGGCTTTCTTCCAGTCCTCAGGCACCTCTCCTGTCCTCCATGACCTTTCAAAGATGATGGAGAGTGGCTTAGCAATAATGTCCGCCAGCTCCCTCAGCACTCGTGGGTGCATCCCATCAGGGCCCATGGATTTGTGGGTGTCAAGTTTGCTTAAATGATCTCTAACCCACTCCTCCTCCACCAAGGGAAAGTCTTCCTTTCTCCAGACTTTCTCTCTTGCCTCCAGGATCTGGGGTTCCTGAGGGCTGGCCTGAGCAGTAAAGACTGAAGCAAAGAAGGCATTCAGTAACTCTGCCTTCTCTGTATCCTTCGTCACCAGGGCACCCACCCCATTCAGCAATGGGCCCACATTTTCCCTAGTCTTCCTCTTGCTGCTGATGTATTTGAAGAAGCCCTTCTTGCTGTCCTTGACATCTCTAGCCAGATTTAATTCCAAACGGGCCTTAGCCTTCCTTGTCACATCCCTGCATACTCTGACAACGTTCCTATATTCCTCCTAAGTGGCCTGTCCCCCTTTCCACTTTCTGTATACCTCCTTCTTCTGGTTGAGTTTTGCCAGGAGCTCCTTGCTCATCCATGCAGGTCTCCTGCCTCCTTTGCTTGACTTCCTACTCATAGGGATGCACCGCTCTTGAGCCTGGAGGAAGTGATGTTTGAATATTAACCAGCTCTCTTGAACACTCAAAAGCAGCAAGTCCAGCAAACACAACAGTAACCATCCATTAACTATAAAAGTACTATAAAAATTTTTATATATCCTGAGAAAAATAGTCCCATAGCAGTTGGAACTGGAAATCCAATCATATAAAACTGTTATACCTCTCTTATCATTCCCCCTCTCTCTCCCTCCACAAAAATCAAGTAGGGACAACAGCATACCTTACACCTGAAGGATGCTAAGTTAAACGCTAATTCATACTTATGAACACCACAATGAAAACGAGAATCAAAAGAAAATCACAAGCAAACAGTAATACTCTATTCCATGCAGGCTTTCTCGAATAAGCAGTAAATAAAATGTAGGGCAGCCCAATAGTTAATAAAACTACCCATTCAATAAGTATATATAATCATTAAAGAAGGTACTTACATGTCATTAATACCAAAAAGCATTTCTGAGTTAATTTTTCAATACTTTTTGTTTACTTTCAGTGATGTCTCCTCCATATCAGAACCTGAATCAGTTAAAAAGTGACGATGCAAAAAATCAACTCCTCTCCTATATAAAACAAAAAACATCTCATTTCCTTTCTCTGCATCATCTCTCATTTCTCTGGACTGTTTCAACAAAAAGAAACACAAGACAGTTATGAGGTAGGACCCAGGCAATGACAATCACTGCAAAACAAATCCTCCATAACACAAAATCCAAACTGGAGACTATTACCTCCATTTGATGTTGCACAAAACAAGTTTTGGAAAACAAAAGTTAATAAAGTATCAAATAAGAATTTGGCCAGGACATACAGACACTAGCATTTTATTTTAGCCAATTAGTGAGATTACAAATCACAAGAAAATGATCATTAACATGATGATTTTTTTTTGTTTCTTTTATTGATAACTTATAAATCTACTGTGAGAGAGAACCTACAACATGAAACACCATGAGTAACAAGCAAATGAACAAATTCCAGCTCTGATATTTTACAGAGGAAAAAAATTTTGAAGGACAGTAGATATTTATTGCTTTACAGACACCATACAAGATTTCTGCTTATTGAACCTTCACAACACCGAGCATAAACTCTCAGGCAGAACAACTGTAAAACTTTGTGCCAGAATTAACTCTGCAATTCTCAAGCAGTAAAATCTAGAAAGGAGAACACTAGAGGAAACTGTGAAAATTCAGGCAACTTCAATCAAATTCAATACACAATACTGTCAGTTAATTTGAAACCTTTTTGGATATGATCACCAGAGAAGTAACAGCAAGTATGCATGTGCTTGAACAAAAAGTCAAAAATACTGGTAGACTGAAAGGAGAGAATGTTACATTGACTCCAAATGATAATTGGCTTACATTCAAGAGCAACAGAAGTATGAAGTGAATGTTTATTTTTCCCTGCTTCACCAGCAGGGTAAATGAGCCTATACAGCTACTTATCTCTTTCATCAACACCTCTTGACTTTTATTTTTACAATTCACCTATTTGGAGATATAGAATATCTTCAGCCATAATTACATCACCATCTAGATTTTATGCAGAGCACTCACTTTCTTCACACTTTTTCTGATTTCCAGTGCTCTTGACTGAAAGGTTTGTATTGAAACTAAGAATGTAACAAGTGCCATATTGGGTCAAATATGCTATTCTGAAAGAAAAAGTAACATGGTCATTACAGAAAGATCTTTCCTCAGTTTACCTTCCCAATGCTTAGCAGTTTGCATGGTAACAGGTGTCCTGGTCAAAGCAGGAGCACTCTGCACACAGTCCCTACCATCCTGAGCTTCCACAATCATCTTGGTGGAGAAGTTTTTTGGAATATGGTTCCTTGCCACCCACATCTAAATTTTCTACCAAATGGAAACTGGAAAAGGCGAGGAAGGACAGGACAGGATCTCTGAAGCCAAGAAGTGTTCCCACTAGCCTAGAGTGTACATATTGCCTATAAAAACAGATAACCATAATTCCCTGGAATAGATAACCATAATTCACTGGAAGCTGCAAAAAACAGCTGATATGGAAAAGGTTCTATATTCACTCTATTCACTTCTATATTCAAAATAATGAAATATATATGTATTTTTTAATCCCACACTTCCAGTAAATTCACTGCACAGGACTTTAACAGTACTGGTAGGATTGATATTTGATCAAGAAAAAATTATGAAGATAAATTTATACCTTCAAATTATCAACAGAAACAACGGACTCCTGAGAATTTAATACAGCTTTGTGTTAATGTAAAAGAGCACTTTCGACACTACAGTAGGCTACAATACAGTTGTTAACAGATTCCTGCATGGGTTCTTAAATTACCTAGAAAGAAGTGTGAATAAGTAAAGTGAGGAATCTTGGCAGTAATGAATCTATTTTAATTTGATTTTCCTAATTAGTTGCTCAATTGCATTTAATTTTTATACAGATGTTCACAGTTTGTTCAGAAGGTATATTTTGTACATAAAAACTTAGAAGTGTGGGGGATTTTTCCAGCTCTATCAGATCTGAATGTTTAGGTTTTTTTCATTTGGTTTTAATCTATTGTGCTATAATAATTTCCTATGCAGAGAACTTCTGTAACAGCCTGTTAGCTAGACATGCCCTACAGAATTATGCCTTATAAGAGGGTCAAAAAAACCCAAATTCCATAAAGACCTTTTAAAAACAAATGGCTTAAAATCCAACTGATTTGATACATCAGAACATAACTCAGATGCTTCAGCTTTGACAACAAATGATTAGTTGCAAATATTTCAAATACAGCATCCCTACTGCCTTAAAAAGGCACAAGATAAAAACAAACAAAAAGGAAATCCAACACACCCTAGGCGTTATACAACACATGGCAGAGACAGGGGAAATAAATCTACAACTCCTTTGTGTCTTGTAAAATCAGGTTTTGCTTACGTCTTTCCATGGCTACCTAAAAATTTTATTAGTTTTAAGATGACTCCCATTTTCAAGCTAACCATTACATTTGATTAATTTCTAGCACTAGTACATTTCAAAAATTCACTTTCCAACCATGCTACAAGCCTATCTATTTCCTTGTTTCTTTAAATCACAGACTAGACACCAAAAATATAGGAAATGAGCAGTGAGGATAAAAATTGTGAGTGTAAGATTAGGACTATTAATTTTAATCTGAATTTTCCAGTAAAACCATGAAGAATAGTGCCCATAAGATGACTCATTTAGTAAACAAAGTTAGAACAATAACTACAACAAAACCTGTTCTTCCCCAGTTTGACCACCTTTCCTCTCCACTCTGCATTTTACTAACATACCCTCCCTTTCACCGGGTTTCACCTAGGTACACAAAATCCTATTTTTAAAGAACATGTCACAGCTAATGTACATAAGTATATCTTGTATTTAGCTGTACATACCCATATGTTTAAAGTTAGTATCAAACCACATTTGAACTCCCCTTGGCAATATTTCATAGCTAGATTTTCATGTCCTATTTTTATTCATCACTTTGCAGACTAATTGTTCATACTGGTCCAAATTTAACTCTGCTGTTTAACTCCAAGTTGAGCTTAGCTCGTTAACGTCCTTCAAATTTGGTGCTGCTTCGTTAAAACAGTATACCCTATTAGACGTTTTTGTTTCAAGTATTATGAGATCGGGAATAAAAATGTGCACAAATAGGAATTTTGTGCAAATGGTTAACAGAATGCTCACCCACTCCTTCCTTCCCCAATTAATTTAAATTAAATTTAGGTAACCTTCTCTTATCACACAGCAAAGAGAATTCCAGCCCAAGAATTTCACAGTATTACACAAACTGCACTTACTTTTTAGGTAGTGTCTGTTTTAACTTGTAGAATATTTTACTCTGACACTATATATTTGCATCAACTTATGTAAACTGGAATATAGAGTATTAAAAAAATATTAGATAAGTAGGCACTGTTAAGAATTCCTGCACTGTAATGCAAGAAATGTTACAGTTATCATCCTGGGCTATAGTCGCATCAAAATTAAGCTAGTAATCTTTGATATAATTGCTAAACTTACAAAAAATCGGAATATGATAGACGGCCAAATTTAATTTTTAACTGTTCAAATCTATCACATAAAGAGGAAAAAAAAATAGTAACTTCAAAACTGGCTAACAAACCAATAATACAGAAGAACAATGTAAACCAAATACAATATATACAATATTGTTACAGCAGTACAGGCAGCTAAGCACATCAATATCATGGACAAATGCCATTCCTTCTAGTAATAGCATGTGAATATCAAGACAACACTCAAGACAAAGTAGATTTTCCATAGTGTTATGAGTAACTACACGATAATCCATCAGCAACGCTTTCAAACAGAAAAGGAGTCCTGTGATATTTTCATGAAAGTGATTTTTTTTTCCTTACAACAGCAACATTTGCTATACCATTCTTCTATTTCAATTATGCCCTAACTTAAAAAAAAAAAAAAAGACAAAGTCATTCCAGTAACTTTTTTTGACTCAATCTCCGAGACATAAATTTTCATGAAAAAATTTATTATACTAGGTGAACTTTAATTTAGAAAAATACACCTACAACAATACCATTTCATGTTTATAAATTTTTACCCAATGACTTTAAATTATGTCAGATCAACGCGTATATAAAATATACACATCACCTCCCTAATTAAGCTGTAAGTGAAGTTACTCCAGAAAATGTTTTCATCTCCTGAATAGTAACTGGAGAGAGAAATTCCTTGGGGCAGAGAAGAGATTTTTGTTCTGCATTTGTAAAGGAGAGAGAATACTGGAATCCTAGTGGATGACCAGAGTTCCTATGTGCTAAGTCAAGACACAAGAGCCTTCAGGAAATAGAAGGAAATCAGCCTGCTGATAAAACATACTCCATCTCACTTCACTCACAATGTGAGCAAACCCTCAACTGCAACATACTCTCAAATCAACTGTACAAAATGGTTTTAGCAACACTTGTTGCATGAATTTATAAGAACTTAGACCTGCCAAACTTTCTGCTATGCACTAAAGTATTTAGTCTCCTTTAGCTAGGACTAGAGTGGAATTATCAAGCACAATCTGAGAACAGGTTATTATAAAATTCTGCTACTGTAAAGAAGAAAAATTGTTTTTAATATTTAAAAGAGACTTGCTTATCTCCTCTCCCCATAAAAATTTATAGACTTTAAAACTACACCAACAGTCACTCTTAAAATATATGATCATAACCACAGTAAAAACAAAAACCAAAAAAACTTAGACTTCTACAGAAAACATGGTTATAGAAAGCTACTTTAAAAATGAAAGTGTCTTCTATGTTAAAAGAAATGTATTCTTTTTCACATCTAAGATACTGAAGCAGACTAAAACCTAAAAGTTTCCCCAGTCTTCAGGTTTCATAAAACAATATTCAGCACAGGTCCAGAGTAATAAACAAAACAAAACAAAACAAAACCTTCTCCATATTCTATTCGCCCCTCTAGAAAAATCCCTGAGGTTACACAAAATTTCTTGAGGCTCCAACTTCAAAGTTGGTGACTTTGCCCAAATCATTAACCAAGGAGTGTAGGGATCAAACAGCAGAGCATAGTAGTTTCAAATACTTCATTCAAGCATCCTCCTTCCACTTCCATTTTCTTGTTTCTTGCCTATAAATCATCACAGCCTATAAATCCAGGCAAACTTTGTGAATTTCAGAGTTGGCCACAGCAAAATTATAACCGTGATGAACAAGAAGGAAAGTGCAAAGGATATTAAAACAGCAAGAAAATCATAACGTAACTCTAGAAAAAATGAAAAGTAAGAAAAATTTATCTAATGTAATGCCACACTGCAAAGGCACATGTAATGCAACACCTGTGAAACGACAGCGATAACTTAATAATTATTACATTTGTACAGACATATCTTCCATGACATGGCTGTTGCAAGTTCTTTCCCTTTTAATAGAGAATACTGTGGATAATGATTGAAACACAATTTAAGAACTCAGAGAAAACAGACTGAGCTGACGATGCAGCTATTTTATCCCATGAATATCTGTTCAAATGGGCCAGAATTTTAAGTCTTCAGAAACTGCTCCTTTCATCTCCTGCCTGCCCATGCAGGGTGTAGAAAAACTTTGCAAGAAATCTGAAAAATCACATCCATATCACCAAAGCAGCAGCAATAGTATATGCTATAACAGCAATCAGTGAGAGGTACCAGAGAAGCCACAATCAATGCTGGTGAAAGAGCTAAACAAGGCAAGGCTCTTGAAACACCCAGTCTAGAAAAAAATCCCTCTCCTCCTCAACACTCTGCTCATATACACCGCCTTAGCATCTAGTTGCAAGATTATATGCAACTGTTTCCACAGCCTTTCCATGTATAAAAGAGATGCAATTAACAACCAAAAATCAAAAATCTGAAGTCTTCCAGCTACTTGACTTTGAAATTTCATCCTTACAATTTGGGCTTGGGGAGGGCAGGGAGGATTGGTTGCATTTTTCTTTATTCTTTATTACAATAATAATTCTTTATTACAATAATAAACCATATAAGGGAATCCAATCTGAAAAGGGCTGAAGACCATAAGAAACATGAATGAAAATATAACCACAATCTTGTATGAATTAGCAGAGAGTATGGTTGGCATGAAGGTGACAGCAACACGTCCAGAGAGCTACAACTGTGAGATTTTTTAAATTCTATCTGGAAAGACAGAAGAGAGATGGACTCCACAATCCAAGATGGCCCTCTCCACACCTATATTCTCATGATTGACTTGAATTAGCTGCCCCAAAGACCTCTCAGTTCCCTTCAATCTCGAAGCACCCCAAGAATGGCCTATGAAGGATGAGGGTCTAACCACCATCCAGACATATAAATTCGGTTAATTTCTTTTCACAATGTCTGGCACAGAGTGTATCAAGACAAAACAGAATAGGTAGAGTTAAGCTTTACTTCTTTTCCCTACATTTTCAGAAAGTCAGAAGCTTTACACAAGGTAAAAAGTTTAATAATCCCTAATAACTCCTGTTACATGCACTCCCTTAGGCAGATTTATACTTCTCTCCAGTCTTGTGTCATGTACAACAGGGTAATTTTTATCTAGCTATGCAGTGTGAAATGGCCAGATATGATGGTTTTTAAATGCTGTTCACAATTTTCAAGTGCTTACAGTTGACATTTTTTTTTCCTGTTTAATTTTTAATAATTTTGTTTTTAAATGAGGGAAGTTCTGCACTGAGGAAAACAGGCTCTATGGAAAAAATGGACTTCTTTCCCCATTATAGACATTTTATTACAGCAAACATTCTGACTGTTCCTCACCACTAATAGTATTACTATTAAAAAAAGTCTTAGGATTTTGTAGTTAAAAACTTGTAAAATATTATGAGGAATAAATACTTTTCAAAGATTCCACTAAAAATATAGCAACTCACAACTACCTTTTAAGCTATCAGAGGCAGGGTCTTGCAAAGAAAAAGGTCTGCCATCAATACCTACAGGTTCATGAGAGGGAGTCAGCATGACAGAATTAACAGCTTTCAGCTGTAAAATCACTAATTCCAGTAATACAGTACATTAAACATGCCATTTGAGATATATGCCAACTTAAACTACCACATATGGCATATCTATCTAATTATCACAGTTTGTGTTTTCATATGCAGAGCTGTTCTAGTTTTTAAACAATGTGTCAAAATGCACCGTTTTATCTGAAAACATGATAAGACTGAGAAACAATTTAGGCAGAAAAAGCTATCTTTTATAATATCAGTAGGTCAATACTGTATTTTTAACATGCTGTAAACTTAAAACTGCTAAGGGACGAAAAAACAACAACAACAAAAGAAGAAAACACCCAAACTAGCATCAGAGCAAGTCTTTCCTTATTTAATAATGCTTTGGGGGGGGGGGGGTTATTTTTTTTTTTTTCAGTAAAAACAAGTTAAGATGCAAATTGACTTCTAATACTAAGAATAAATATTTCAAAGTTAGTATTTTAAATTTTTAGCTTTCCCTTCAAGTCTTTAATTTGCCTATTAACATATTAAGTCTTTACTGAGGATGGACAAATAAAACAATGAAGTTAGTCATTCTTCCAGTTTTGCATCTGTGATTTTAAAAAGTATTGTGAAGTAGCATTTGTGCAGACATCAGTTGCAGTGAAGACAGACTTCGCTTGTGTTCGTTCTTCATGTGCAATTTGACCTCACTGAACACAATCGCTATTGCACAATCATACATTCTAATTGCAGTTCAATACAAATCATGCGCTGAATATTTGATTTCAGACTCCCCAGCTGGTGCTCGGTGTCACTTCAGCTGTTCAGAGGGATTTTTTTTTTTTAATGTTTCTTTGCGTAAATAAGCAAAGATCTCACACATAATTAGCATGGAACAGTACATAGTCTTAATCTCTCCTTTTGCAACATGTAAACAGTACCATGTATTTTTATGCAATGAAATCAAGATGTGTACGGAAACCAAACAGAAACATCTCAGTAATCAAATAGTTATTTCACAACCATTCCAAATACTTGGGTTCTGTTTGGGAATACAAAATGAAGGTAAATATACCCCAATCAGTCATCAACTGTGTTTTTGACCAGGTTTCCCTCAGTCCTCATGAGCTGTGGGAGGTTTTTTTGATTACTGATTTCAACAGAAAGCAGACAATATCAGTGTCTTATTCTAAAAGCACATATTAAAGTAAAATAAGAACATGTGAGAATTTACTTAAGAAGCACTGCCACGTGCTTTCTTTCCTGTTTGTTTTTAAAGGACCATCAAGTCCTTGCATCTGCAATTACCTTTACAGAAGGTTACTACTGAGCTCAGAGCTAAACACATGCAAAATTAATGTTCAATTTCTTTGTTGAATCAATTAACTGAAAGATGTTAGAATCTGAACACTAAACCTGAAACTTTTTTTTTTAATCTTTATTTTCAATAAATAAATTAGAGCAAGTGAAGGGAGAAATTTTTGCAAAGAGAACAGTCTTGTTTAAGCAACTGGGTTATCCAGAGGATGGCAAAACCCAAAATATTCCAACTTTTTTCCTCACTGCAAACAGAATGGTATATATATTCAGTTTTTTCCATACTTCATGATACTTCAGTCTCCTCCCCAATAAAAAATACAGTTTGTTTAAAAATTAAATCAAAACATTCTATTTAACTATAACTAAAAATAGCAGAATTTGACTTTAAGAGTCCTGTTTTGGTTAAGTCAAAATGCCAGTATTTCCTTAAATTTTATTTAAAAAAAAGTTTACCTGTACTTTTTAACATTTCAGATTAGAAACTTAAGAATAGACTCCCTCCCAATAATTGTTTACATATTTTAGACAATTCAGTCAGATTCATATTTCTTTGTGAATTCTGATTTTTGGCTATCAAAACTAACAGTGAAAGTAGTATGTTGAAACAAAAAAAAATATAATGTTTCTAACAAAAACAGTGACTTACAAACTGAAACAGATCCTATAAAATGTTTATTTTGAAAAGGATTTGTAACTGAATTTCAATTAGATTTAAGGCTTCTCTTTTAAAATAGATCTTTTGGCAAGATTAGCATACATTAACATAAAAACAATATTTTTCTACACAGAATTACTTAAATGATTGAACAGATTTACAAATATATTAAAAAGCCAACTTATCATATAAAAAATGCATAATTATTCTTTTAGGATCAGAAAACCCAGCCACATGCTTTAAGTAAAGCCAAAGAACACCAGTAAAGACAGTTACAAGAACAGTATTAGTTATATACAGTGCATTTTTATGATTTGTCCTGCTATTGGCATTAGTAAAGGGTCAAATTTCTGCATTAAAAATTGAAAGGAAGTTTTAAAAGAACAATTAATTTTTATTGCAAAGACATACTGAAGTAAGAGAGAGGGTATAAAACTGTTACCCTATGAAAGAGGGAACACGCACATTTGGCAAGCTCATACCAACAACCTGTACTATAAACCTATTTTTGATAAACATCTGATTATAACTGGAAAAATACTGAAGGCATCCTACATGATCCTCCCCAAGGCACATGAGTTATTCTTGTATTCTTTTACTTGACAATATTAAAATTGAATATAGGAAGAAAGATATTCCCAAATACATACTCAAACAGCTCTATCCATCCGAGATACCTTCAGTTAAAATTGTTTGTAAATCTAGAAAGTGGTGAGAACATATCTTTCCTCAAACAGACAAAAGCAGCAATAACGTTAACTTCCATAGATGAGCATCAGGAAAAAAACATTTGCTAGACAAAAGAAAGTGCTTAAAAAGCAACAAGTCTTTCACCAAAAGATCTAAACAATCTTGAACTTTCCTAAGGAACCTCTTGTAGGATTTTTTTAATACACACTGCTATTTGTCTCTCCCTATATGAAAAACGCACCAAACTGGGGCTATATAGATTGGATGCATATTTCAACTATGTAAATTCAGTACTTACCTGAATTTAATGTTTGCATACAGAAACTGCCGGTAATTTTAGTCTTCGCTCACTTTCCTGGAAGGCAGTGGCAAACAAGAAATAAATTCTCACTTTGCCCTTATCCTCGTAAGACACAAGAAATGGAACTTGAACTCCTTTTTGCTGAAATCAATAGAACGGCAGCAGCAGAAAGATGTAAGAACCATATCTTGTAGTCATACCCTACACCAATAAAGAGTCTGGACAAATTTAGGAAATGCTTAACTTTGGTGGAATATTTGGTCACAAGCAACATAGCAGGAAGCAAAGTTTCAGATTTTTGATTAGTTCCAGAAAGTCTTCACCTTTGCGAAGTTCTACTTACCGCACAATCTGCATTCATTGGATTGAGAGTGATGGATACATTTTACTGGCAAAATTTCCATTTTGAATGAAAAATATAAAGAATATGTTAAAAAAGAAAAAAGAAAAAAAAGGTACATTAAACTGCTCAAGAAATAAACTGCAGATTTTCCAGTGTTTAGAACATGCTGAACTACAACTTTAAGATTCAAAGTTTAAAGTTTTAGACAAAAACCTGAAGTTCTTAAAAATAACTTTAATATTAAAAATTGAAATATTTGATCAGACTGAATCAGATCCTTTCTCACAAATACAGCAGTATACACAAAATAATTTTCTGACAAAATATATCTTTCTAAGGATATTCAGCATTTCTGAAACGGTCTGTCCAGCAAGATTCCTCAATTTCCCCTGTGGAAGGGGCAACTGCAGGGGGATATCCCACAGCCTGAAGTAGATGACACCACAAGCTATTTCTACCCAGAGTATCTACACCAAACTTGATTACTTTTTTATCCCATCCAAGAAGAAAAACTATCCTTTTCTTCTAAGGAAGGGAAAAGGAAATTGGGGAAATTATAACCCCCTCAGAAGGAAGCATTTAAATGCTATGTGAAAACTGCTACACTCTGAAGGGGATTAACATAACAGAACCTGTTTAAAGCTGAGTGAAACTTTAAAAATGAGTGAAGCTTCAGTATGGAGAGATAAAGTCTACTCAAACATCCAAAGGTATCTTGGTCTTTCCCTCTAGAAGGTCACCTGTGTGGATTCCAGAACACCTGTTGATCTGAATCCACATCATTGCTGTCACATGGATCTGTTCCTTTACATATTGGGACCAGCTCACATAAAATATGCCATTGTTCTCTCTTGATTTGCCAATAAACTGTATTACAATTCAGTAGATACATACTAACAGCAATTTTTTTCCTCAGTTCGCATTCCAAAATTACACATCTTTCTAGATCTACTTTGTGCACTACAAATATGAAATTTACATTAGTTCCTGAGACACTCTTAAAAACATGTGTGTGGACTTGAATATCAGAGTAATTATGAGCTTATCTGGATCCCCCAAGTAAGCATGCAATATGAAAACCTCATCATAAAAAAGATGCTACTAATATATACCAATATATAAAATACCCTACCTGCCCCTCAGACCCTTAAACCCTACAGAACCCGTAGTTCTGTCTTCATCAAATCTTTGGCAGGGAAAAAAGATCCAAGTTAAGATACTGCCACACTCAACTACAGAAAGCATTATGAACACCTGTTCTCATCTCCTGTGCAAGAACAACATTTCACAGAAAAAAAAAAAAAAATCCTGCATAACCTCAAGAGCCTGTTTAACTGTATACATATTTTTAGGAAAAGGTCATTAAATTTTAACTGAAAGACCAGCAATACCACAACCCTTAGTAAATTATTGCCATCACTTTCAAAAGTTTGCACTGGGAGAAATAAGGCACCCAAATGAGGGCTGGCCATTCTGGTAAAAAGCCAAGTACTTTAAAGATAAATACATAAACAAATAATAAAAAGGTCAATGATCTTCAGACAGCCATTATAAAGCTGCCAAAATCCATAACCATGTAGTTATTTACAAAAGAAAATCTACAAAAAAAGAATTTTGCACAAGATAAAACCTTACAAGTTCCTGGGCTACCCAACAAGGAAAGCACAGTAGTCATCTAGGCACACTAACAAATTATTCCATCAAAAAGGACAAATAAATGGATAAACAACTACAGAATTATTTTTATTTCAAGCATGTGCATATGTGTTGAAGAAAAGAGAAATCTCAAGGGACTTATTTTATAATTAAAACTAACTGTATTTTGTGCCCATCTTACCTGTGGCATCCTCCAAATCAGAAAGTGCTACACTACCGAAGTGTGAAGAACAGAACAGGAAATACTTCTCTACATCAAAAACCACATGTTTTTAAAAAGTAAGAACTATCAAAATTCTGAGTTTAACTCACTGGAGAAGATGCTAATATAGAAACAGAACAATAATTAGTTACTAATCAACAAGCTACCATTTTAAAAACAAAAATCAACTAGGTATAAATATATTATTCCATTAAAATGCTGACCTTGCTACCCCCTATATACTGTATGTCTCTTCAAGACTAGAAGGTTGTAAGAAAAATCTGCATAGACTTTTTTAAGGCACAGGAAGCATAAGGGATGAAAATATAGCCACCCATTATACTGAATCTCTCATCAAAAATATACAAGTCTAATCCTCTGAGGCTAATGTCATTACATGTTAATTTCTACATATACTTAAAAATATTCTCTTTAACACCCTAACTGATTTAAAATCTGCCTGAGGAACTCCTTGCTTTCTTCTTCTAAACAGAAGTTATTCAGGAAAAGAACTTATGATGAACTCAAGTAAAATGAAGAGTTGCCCACCATGCAAGGTATCTTCCCTTTTTAAAGACCCTTTCCTGCCAAATCCTAAGTGTTTATCACATACGTTTGATCCCATCTTTGTTCCAACTATTTGGAATCAATTCATCATAAAAAAGTATTTTATCTATTAAATGCATCATGTTGGCACATACTAGAACAGCTAATCCTAGCAGTAGATGCATACAGAGCTAGAATGCAGCTTATGAAATTTTTATTATTGTTAAAAGCAGTGCAAATACTAGATGAGCACTTGGCATTATTACCAACCTAAATAAAAATTTATATTCCTGAAGAAAATCTTTCTGAAATTGACACTTTTTTTTTTTTGAGCATTTCCCCATGCTAGAAATTATACACTGGTTGAGGCAGAGTAATTCAACAACTAGTAGACATGAAAGTGTGCTACACTGCACAGTAAGACTCAGAAGTTAGGAACTGATACAATTATAAGGAGTTCCTTGGGAATCCAATTTTTACTTTAGATTGACAGTGTCGCCAAGCGTCCATCTAATACAATAAGTAAAAGACATACAAAGTGTGCATACACACATGCAAGATGGAAAACAAACCCCATACACATACTTTGTCCAACTTCCCATTACAATAAATCAGCAACTTATTTTTATAAAGCTTTAAGGTAGCCAGTAGCAGCATTTTGTTGCAGACCTTTGAAAATCAGCACAGACAGAATGCCAGAAGAGCCTTTTCGTTCCACAGAATTTCTCTTCATATCCAGGTCAAAAAACTGCTAAATAACACTCTGTGTGTGTGTGTGTGTGTGTGTGTGTGTGCGCGCGCGCGTGTTCGTTCCTCAGGAAAACTGTTGACAGACTGTCAGTGTACAACCAAACATGAATATTCCATAATTCCAGCTCAATGCTGCTGCCAAAACAGTAACCGCCGCAGCACCTGAATTGCTGCTACTACTACACACTGTTCTAGATACACTCAGGAAATGTCAGATTACAGATGGGGACAAAATGTAAACCTCAACTAGACCAAGCTCCAGCTAGGCATACAGCATATAGCCCAGCTGGCCTTCTCTCCTTGCCCTTCCCTCCAAGCCACTCACTGCCCTACTCTTTGGTAACTACACAACCTGATAGAGTTTAATTCTATATGCATTCTGGATGCTCAGTGTAGCCAACTGAATGGACACATGTCATTTCCTACTTTTCCCGTGCATGATTTTATATAAATATTTTCAACATATGTTATAAAGACTCCATAGCTATATTCAGTTAAATATTTGTATTTTCTCACCTACGGTTTGAAAAGCAGAGTTTAGAACACATTAGGAAGACGTTAAATTGCTGCTGCCTCTGATTATCTGATTCTCTAGAGAGAATTTTTCCCCCATATTGTAAAGAATGAATCTTTCAAAAGAACTGAAGTCACTATTTGAAAATAAAATAAAATACATGTACATACAAATCTTCCCAGAGCTTTGGAGGTGCATACTATGGTTCTTGAGTCAAGCAAACAGGTGCCACTCTATGAAGTGGGGGAAAATAGTACAAATGTGTGAAGCTCTTTATGTGGGAAATTACAAGAGAGTTAAATGGCACTGAGCAAGGCACAAAAAAAGTGCTTTTAAAATAGAAACAAGGGAACATGCAGAGAACCTCAGTATCTAATTTAATTAATGATTGAGAATGCAAAGGCTCCAACTGGTGAAACATTAGCAGCAGCCATGAATTTCACTGTAGTTCTGTATAACAAGTAATCTTACCTGAGTGATTCTCAAAAAAATGTCAACACATCGATTGTATTTTTCATCTGATCCTGTCAATGCTGAGATGACAGGCCCTGCAGGATGCAGTGAGAGATCAATGATGAAAAACAGATGTTTAGTCTTTTCACAATCAAAACCTACAAGACCAGGCAAATATGAAATTTCATCTGAGATTTAGGCTTCCTTATATCTAACAAACCCTAGTTTTACATAATCACTTTTACATAAACTGACAGCTATATTCCTTCCTCATTTAGAAGGGACTAAAACACTGGACCCTCAGATTATTTTTATTACCAACATAAAACTTTAAACCTGGTCCCTAACAAGCGGACACTGTTCTTCCAAGAGCTATCTGGTCACATAGCTAGGTATTTATATCAGCTACTTTATACATCAACGTATGTACTCCGTGGCCTTTCCTGAAGGAGGCCTAATTTTGTCCACCAATTACACAGAATACTTAAACCTTACATAAACCCAAGCGCAATTCAGAAGTCAAGTCAAGAAGAGCAAGGCACAGATATACTGCACACAACTAGTTCAAGTGAGGAGCAATAAATTCATATTCAAAAGTTAAAAAGGCATGTTAGCATGTACAGTTGGGAGCTGCCTGACTTCCACATACTTACTTCCAAATATTGTCTTAAACTAGCATTTCAATCAGACCAGTTATATACTTCCAAATGGAGTTTAGTGCTTTAAAATAATCAACAAGAACAGAACATTTCATATGAGGTAATTGCCAATCAGATGCAATCACAATTAATGATCAAATATGTTATAGAAAAAACAAGTTGATATCAAGTATGAAATAGTAAAAACAAGCTAATATGGGGGGAAATTTAGATAGCTGACATTTTATTAACTATTAGAAATATTTAATATTTCTAATAAAAATTAGTGGAAGTTTAAAATGAAAAGTATCTTGACAACCATTTATTTTCTTAATGAAAATATAAGCAATGTAATTAACCCCTATAATGCTATGAATAATCACAATTTGTAATGTGGATACCTCAGAAATCAACATAAAAATAGAACAGAATAGAAGCTTACAAAACAGTAATGTAACATTTAAAAAAATCTCTAGGCTAAATTTTGTTTAGATGCTTCCTTTGGGGGATGGAAAGACAGAATGGCCCTGAATATCAAGAAGAATATAAGCAACTTGATAAGTTTCCTAAAGCTGTGCCATGCAAGCAAGAAGATAGTACTATCTCTACAGTTAAGTAAATTAAACAGACTTGCACACACACAGAACACGCATTTATTCTGCCAAATAAATGAATTCCACTTTTGCCCATTTCCATGTTACTACGTATCTTTAAAAAAGATCACAAGACTGAGCTAATCAGCACAAGCATCTAACGTACCTCATTACAGAGCTTACTACAGAACACTAAAAATTCATACAAAACACAAACGTAAAAGGATTGTTCAAAGTGAAACAGAAGTATAAGTAATTTTCTGTTAAGCATTTAACTTCATTTGCTCTCCTCCCATTCCATCTGCTTGAACAATAAGTCCATTTTCATTTACAGACAACTATATTTGTTGTCAGAATAAACACAAATATTTTTTGGTAAGTCCATTATAATAGTGACATTTAGAAATCATGTTTATCAGCTTCATTACTTCACAGATACATTTGATAAACAGCAAAAATGTATTACAGTTTTAAATTAACGTATATTAAGAATTTTATGTTAGTGTCAAATCCAATCACAAAATCAAAAGGCCTACCTAGAAACATGATCATCAATAAGACTCAGAAAACCAGCCTTTCCATTTCTGGTATGTATTGCGTTTTATACCATGACACTGCAGCCCCTGAGGGTCAGATTAATTAAGATCAACAGCAGCTGCAGTGCAACGTGAGAAGCACACTGCCACGGCTCTTGCCAGTCCAGCCCAATTACCTGCAGCATTCCAACACAGGACAACTGACAACTACCACGCTTCTTTACCAACTCATTAACTCCCACTGGTCTACTGATAAATGTTAAAAACAAACTAACCTCTTTTTAAGGTGGACTGCAATGCTGACTGCACCTGCTGCGAGCTGCAATGATGAATCCCAGAGAGATGTTTGTCAGTCAGATCTCTACAGATGTTGCTTAACTTTATGCTACAGCTGTATCCAAAGATGGAAATGAGAGAACAATCAGGCACAAACCCTCCTCCCAAACCCCTTTATGCTCTATTTCTAATAGCTAGTCTGACAAATTCACTAAAGCAAAGGTTTTCTTTCAACTACTGATCACAGATTAAATTAAACTCTGTGGTCAACTACAGAGAGCAGTATCTTAGCTGATGCAATTAATTAATGAAGAAACAAGATCACTAAGATTCTTTGAAGAAGGTATCACATTATAGATTACATCCATTTCTAAAAAAGTGAATGCACCTTTTACTGCACAAGTGAGAAGAGAAAAAACAATTAAGAGATTCAGACTTTTCCTGATTATAAAGTATTAGATTTAAGACCCATATTATGAAGAACATCCATTAAAACTTTAATCTTTCTGCAAAATATCACTAAACTATTATATGGAAATTTTAAACTCTGTGACAACAGAAATATTTACATTTGTCAGTTTATATAACCTTATGTTATTTTTCTTTTAAAAAAAAAAAAATAAATAAATCAGAATGCATAAGTCCAGAAAACAGATATTCTCAATGAATATTCACTTATAGAGATCTCAACTTTATCAAAAAGCAAATAAATAATATTGTTATTAGAAGTGTCTTCATCTACATATAAGCTTTCTAATCTGTTGAGCATCACTTTTTTTTCCTCCGATTACATTGAAAATCACAAGAACAAAGTCGAAAATGATGGAATACAGCATTTCCTTGTGATGACTACAGCCATGTTGATTTTGTTCTTTATTTTGTCAAACAAGCACATATATAGTTAGACTGTATCAGTTATTAAAATCAAACTAACCATTCCCACTATAGCACAAGTTGTTTTAAACCTTTCTTACACAAGAGAAAGACAATACTTTCTTGCAAATCAAAGCCTTTTACTAGGTAAAAGTTTACTCAGTCATTCACATAAATAAGTTCCTATCTGTAGAAGAAATCGGTGCAAAATTTCTACTGAAATTTCTGTTTAAAATTGCTCTAAACCTTCCAAATGAGAAGTTGCTAAGTAATAATACACTAGGTGAATTAGATATGTAACAATCTCAAGATGATACTCAGTATGTATTCAGTGGCAGCTTCCTTTTAAATGTAAAGTATTAAGGATCTACTAGCTAACAAGCTAACTTTTTTTTTTAATTCTGTTCCAGTAACTAGGCAACTGACAACTGTCCAACTGAGAATTACCTCTCTGAACAGCTGGCAATCAACACTTGGGGTTTCTCTTTTTTTTTTTTAACTAGTAAAAAGACCAAAAAATACAGCTATTTTATAAACCTACACAGTTCTAAAGATTCTACCTCAGAAATCTCTACTCACACAAGTAGTCATTTCCCCAGTTCCATTATCCCCAAAGTTACTCCTATAAGTAAATGTTTACATGACAATCTGAAAAGCTTAGCTTTACATGTATGAAGTCCTTAGTTAGCTATTGGCAACACTTGAGAAAAAAATCAAAAGTATCAAGAGTGAGATGCATTTATGTATGACAAACCATCTTCAAGAAACCATGACAACAGAGAGCTAATTTTTTCTAACTCCATTATTTTCACTTCTACAACTCAAAAAGTAGTATTTCACTTCAACATTATTTCAAGTGTTGATTTTTAAAACACTGATTCCTCTTCCCATGAGACTTTGGATTATTTTTAAGAGTTAGAAAACAATATGTGACAGTTCCTTTATTATATAAAGGGAAAAATAATGGTGAGCCAAGCTTGATATATTATACCTTCACCTTACCTTCAGAGTTTAATATGAGCAATGAAGCTAGAAAGTGGATTTATTAATTTTAAATCCCCGTACAGTTGTGTTATTATATAATCAATGTATTTGAAAGGTTTTTAAGAGTCAGAACAAGATACTTTTCAAAAGGACACCTGCACAAAGATTAAGTAGATGGTCTTCCGTAATTCATGAATGCTTCAGAAAAAAATCTGATATTTAACTCAAGAAAAACATCTCAAATACAAGCCACTTGGTAAAAATATAGCACAGCCACACAATGCTTCATACACTTTCTGTATGGGGCAGAGGAGGAAACTCCCCCCTTTTGTATTCTCCAAACATTTAAATGATTTCTGATTAGAAATCTATTATAAAAACAAAACCACTAGTCTTTTGTTAAAAGCAGTAAAACCTTATCCCCATTTAATTATGTGTTTATTAATCTCTGTTCTTAATATGACCTAATTTAAGTACACATATGACTTCATATTCCAATAAATTGAAAAACACTGACCGAGCTCAAATTCACTCAAGCACCAAGTTCAGACCAGGCAAGATCCTGTTGCAAGATAAACAACATGATGCGATGTAACATAATTTTGCGTGCGTGCATGTGAGTGAGAGAGACAGAGACACAGAGACAGCACACGCAGGAAAGCATTCGCAATGGAAAAAATACATATACCCAGAGTAGTTCTCAGTCCAGTGCTCACTATAATTCAGAATGGAGAAACAGTAAGACAATGAGAGCTTAATACAACAAAGGTACATTAACCACTGACTCTTACTATATTATTTGAAATAAAACCATAAATAAAAAATAGCTTCACAAAATGGCCAATTTCCTTATGACACTCACTTCATTAATATTAAAAGTAGCATGCTATGTCCGTATTTAAATTTTGGACCAGAACCTACTTTCCAATATACACTCTAAACTTCTCTGCAGAAAAGATCGGCTCCTATTATTTTAAATGTAGGGCATATTTTGCCAGTTTAACTTCAGTTCCATTCATCTAGAGGGACAAGCCTGAACAGAAAAGAATCCGGAATAGACTAAGCAAAATAGCCAAAGTCAAGTAGCAGAAGTTCAGACAATTAGAAAAAGTCAGCTGGTAACCTGAAAAGAAAACAATGAATTGTATACTGAAAAAATAAGACTGTAGTATACTACAATAACATATTTATGTAGTGCTTCCTACTTTGTTAACTAAATGTTCAGTGAAAAACAATGCTTTTTTCCTTCAATTTCCTGTAATTAGAACTGCCATGTAATTCTTCTGTAATTATGTCACCTTTTGATGCACAAAAACAATAATTTCAACAGAAATCAGTCTACATATTGAACCCCTATATCACAGAAAACTATTAGATCACAGAAATTACTCATGATTGCTGCATTACAACCAACTTTCTTCTTTCCAAACAGCAACTTACTCAGACTATGCTAAAACTTGTTGAAATGACAAAAAAGTTTCACAGAACTTCAATGAGAGAATACTCCATAACAAAATGTATATTAAAACCATTTATAATCACAAACAAAGAGTATGGACTAAGTAATTTCTACTCTGAAAATGGAATAATTATTTTAGAAACTTCATTAAAAAAAGCAAGCCATAACTTTATATTTGCTATTTCACAAGCTTTGTATTCCCTAATGCTATATGAGCATGAGGGTCTGGAAGAAACCCAAAAGTCATGAGCTTAGGGAATGCCAGGACCTCAGAAAATTCCACAGGCTCATGGTCAAATGCAAACAGAAAGGCTAACAAGAGCTAGTCACACTAGAATCCGTTTGTCATATTGCTACCTGCTAAAGTGTGGAACAGCTATCATTCAAACTTTCTTAAATCATTAATTTTCTAAATGACACAATATGGCTGCAAATTCAAAACTGCATAAAGTCAAACTGGAACTTCATCTGCACCTGTTACAGTGAAACTGTATGAGTCTTGCTGCCATAGTTATTTATATTATTACTACCATTGATTTTAAAAGGGAATCTGTTCATGTCACAAATATTCTCACTTCTATCATTCCAGCTTGCTAATTTTTATTTTCCAAAGGGTCCTGTGCTGCTACTGCTATATCTTTACCATTTGCTACACAAAAAAATATGTAATTCTGATTTAATCAAAAACCAGAAAACTATGCTAGAGCCCTGAACAAAAGATCTAATCTTTGGAGTGTCCTTTCCAACTGAGTGTAAATAAACTATAGTTAAATGAAAAGGCATGTAATTTGGTATTTGGAATATCCTTCATAAACACCAATTTTCTGTAACATCCTTGCACATCTGATACCACCTCATGTATAATGCAAAAAATCTATTTCATTTTCTTCTATTGACAGTGAATTTAATTTACTATTGCGGCTCTTTTCTCAGATTATGTTATTAATTCTGCAATCAAGCTCTTTTGAATGCTTTTATTTCTTCCAAGAGTTTTCACAATTCTACATCGATTTTTTCCACTCTAACATACCTTTCAAAATAAAGGACCATGTTTTCCAACTTTCTCAAAGGAGAAAGAAAAGTAAAAAAAGAAATTCAAAAAGACAGCAAGCATCAGTTCTTAAACTATATCTCTCAACAGAAAAAAACTACACGCAGCATTTTAACCTGCAACATTTAAGTGTTATAAACCACTTTCATGAAAGAGATGTACAACAGGTGCATTAAAATTTTCATATCAAAAATTGCCATTTTAAATAGAATACACCCTCTCTATTAATAAGAGGTTATCCACCTATGCCTGACACTAAAGTTAGAAAACAGGAAAGCTAAATACTAAAGTGTTCTGCTTACATGCATACCAACTGTCTTCGCTATTTCACAGAATTCAGTCACCTTGTTAAACTAGAACAAATGCAAAGCAGCTCTGCTTTTTCCAACAGAAAAGATTCAGTAGTATGCAGTCAATTCAGTTCTATATCATCAGCTATTCTTCAAAATATCAGGATCAAAATACCAAAAAATTGTTAGCTCTGTTATAAATTTGCATCAATTAAAAAAGTCCTCTAGAACAAAGTTCAATTACGAAATGCTAATTTGTTAGTCTTTAGGAAGAAAAAAAGATTATTCAGTCACAAAAGCTAAAATATTGTATATCATTATTTAAGATCTCAAGAAATCTTATAATGGAGAAATGTGAAATCAGATATTATTCTGATAATCAGTTATATGCAAGTATTAAAAACTTGCTTCTTGCACATATAGTTGTTATAAAATACACTAATTTCTTTATTCATCCAAAATATTTCATTTTTATAATAGAGTTTTCATTCACCATCATGATAAACAATATAAAGAACATCTGAAGAGCATCACTTGTCCTCTTTACTTCACTCCAGAGCCAGTGAACAAAGCAATGAAGCAGAAAGAAGGTACATAATGGATTTAAAGTAAATGGCCCATTCTCTAAGAAAGCAGACTCTCATTTTTACTCATTCTAGCTTAATTGTCATTACAATGTCCGGAAACTTCAAAAGGACAATTATTTTAATGCCAGCTGTCAAGTTGGTTCCATAAAACTACATTTCTTTTAACAAAAAAAAAAAAAAAAAAGGAAGCAATCAGAAAATGATAACAAAAATATTTTCTTGCAGAAACATTGTAAGCATCTTTAACCATATTTTAGTTGTTAGATTACTAGATCCCAGTCCATTCCATACAGAAACTAAGACAGAATATATATATTCACTGTTACACTTCGTAATATACTTTTCTGCTAAATAATGCTTCCAATTGCACTGGATGCTTACTCTTCAATACATGAAACACTCTGACGTGCATATTTCCCTTGGGATTTAAAAATAAGGAAGTGGCTAATTTTTGCACCTACCTGGGTAAAAATCTTTGGATTTAGACAGCTTGATGGTGGCCCCAGTCTCTTTCTGCAACTGAACAATTGTCTGTCCTCCCTTCCCAATTATAGATCCAGCAGCATAACTAGGTATGAGGACCTTTAGAAAATATTGGCCGTCCTCTGAAAAATTGAGATATGCATGGTTAAGTTGGTTTACAAACTTCTATTTTTCCTCCCCAGACCCACAAATAAATAAAACGTTACATTTTTAAACTCGCCAGTAATTCATGCATCCACATCTAACCAGTTGCGTCATTTCGCAAGACGTGTTTGGACTATGTCTTTACCATTTTAAATTATGTACATGTTTATTCTAGAAATTAAAGAATCCACATATATTCCTTAATTCTGTAAAAGAATGAGAACAAAATCTAAGTTATGTATTTCAGAAAGTGGAATTCTTCCAATTCTTCTGATGGTAACCATAGCACACCAAAATGAACAGACCCCTTTAAAAAAAAAAAAAAACCCTGCACAAAAACGTGCCTAGTGACAACTACAACCTTGCTTGAAAATAAAGCAAAAGAAATGCCAAAACTAAGAAGGAATGAATTGTAAATACTGATGGGCTATTTGTTTGTCATTAGCAAACACATGAGAATAGCAATTAGCTATTGCCTGCATTCTTGTTAAGTGAGCAAAACCACTACTCTGCTACCAAATAACCCACCCAAAATGTGGGGTTTTATTCCAAGCATTTCAGCCACTGCCAAGAAAACAACTCAACATGGTGCGGATGGAATCACTTGCCTAAGTAATCCTGATGCATTCCTTTAGCACTTCTTAAGCGACAATAATCTCTTTTAAGCTCATTAATTAAAGGACATTAAGAAGAATTTTTCCCAATTGATCAAAAGCCTAAGTCACTTATTTCAAACACACTTAAAGGGTGAGAGGTAGACAATGCCAATCCTCTACCCACCACTAGTGTTAAAGCATACAGTCAGAACTGGAAATATATATATGTGTTTATATATATATATATTTATATATATATACACACACATACATGCAAAATTGCAAAATGAATGGGGGGGGGAAGGATTCCCAGTCTCAGTCGGTGACTGAACAATTGTCTGTGCTCTCATCCCAGTTCTAAATCCAGCTACGCTGAAGTCCAAGAACCTTCAGTAACTGGCTCGAAAAAGTGCAAGACAGTAAGGGTAGGTTGATTCCCAGACTTCTGTTCTCCCCAGTAATTAAGGCAATGTCCCCCCCTTTTTTTTTTTTAATATCAATCCTTTTATCATGAAATCTATTTTACAAAGTTTTTCTTTTTTGAACAAAAGGAACAGATCCAAGTTCACCTCACTTTTCTTATTCAAGACTATAAGTACCTTAAGCTGCCTATGTGTCACAATAGTGCCTATCCATATTAACGTAACTGGCTGTACAATGTACTATATATAGTTAGACTGCTGCTCTTCATATTGGTCAAATAAATTCACCTCTGCCTCGGTGCATTGTTATGATGATTCCAGTGCAAATGAATAGAGGAGATGCTGGTCCCGTTATAACTCATCTCATGCAGGAAGAGCAGGATGTTAACTAACAAGTCCCTGCACCAGAGATACAACTCCCCCCTCCACCAGCCACCCCTCAGCCCCGACAAGACAAATCAATGCCGTATATACGCTGACAATAGAAGCGAGGCCAAGGAAAAGGAAAACACAGGGCAAGACTGAAAAGCAACTTGTGACCCAGAGGATGTGAAAGGAGGAAAGTGCGTTTACCGTTCTCCTTCCAGCTGCCATTTGTTTTAGCCAATTGTTAAATGGACAAGGAAGATATTTGGGCTGCAGAAGCCCCTTCTTCTCCTGCCTAGTCTCTGTGGGGTCAAGGCTGTGCAGACCCAGCGTGGATATTAAATAAAAAGACTGGTAGATGCTGAAAACCGACGCCATTTTGATGAATGATAACATTAGAGAAACGGGAATGTTTGGGGAGAAGAGGGGGAGGCAGGCAGGTAGGGAAGAAGAGGTGGGTGGGTTGGGCGGGGGGGGGGAGCAGATGACAGAGGATATACCCACCGCCCGTGTTGGTCCTCTTGGTGCTGCCGGCTTCAGGGGGGGCTTCAAGCGGTCTTTTCCGGGAGTCCGGCGGGTCCAGGTCTATGGGAACCCCGGTGTGGGTCCCGTTCTGCTGGATGGGAGCTGCCGCCATCATGTTTGCTGCTGCTCGGAGGAGAATTGTCTCTTCCCTTCTGTGGTGGGGGGGCAGGGAGGGAAGGGGGGGAAGGAGGAGGAGAAGGAGAAGGAGGAGGAGGAGGAGGAGGAGGAAGGGGAGGAGGGGAGGGGGCTCGTCCCGTTCTCTTGTCCTTTTCGAAAACGTAGAGCTAAGCTCAGGATTGTCGAGGATGCTCCGCGCCTTGTTTATCTGGCACCCGGGGGGAGGGAAAGGAAAGGAAAGGAAAGGAGGGAGGGAAACAGGCAGGACTGGGCTGGAGGAGCAGCTGCAGTGCAGTGTCAGGAGGAGATGAGAAGGGAGACAGGGGAATGAGGGGGGCGAGAGAGGGAAGAGAAAGGGGAGAGAGGAGGAGGGGGAAGAGTGAAAGAGTGAGACAGGAGGAGGAGAAGACAGAGTGAGTGGGAGAGGAGAGGAGAAGAGAGGAGGGGAGAGAGTGAGTGGGAGAGGAGAAGAGAGGAGGGGAGAGAGTGAGTGGGAGAGGAGAAGAGAGGAGGGGAGAGAGAATGAGTGAGACAGAGGAGGGAGGGGGGAAAGAGGGAGGGAGCAAGCGATGTAGATGGTGGGCGAGCGAGCGAGTGGGAGAGGATTCACGCTGCCTCTGTGCCCCCTTCAGTCCCTGCCTGCTCTAGTGCCGTGCGTGGCGCTGGCGCGGCGCGGCTGCCCGCTGCTCTCGGTCCCTCATGCTCTCCCTCGCTCACGGGCTTATGCGCACTAGGGTGAAGAGGGGGGGATCCCTGGCTGCGCCGCGCTTCTCCGCTCTCGCCCCAGCACCGCCGCCTCCGCCGGACGCACGGGCAGCTGGCTGGCTGGCTGGCCAGCCGGCCAGGGGCAGGGGGCCGCCGGCCTCGGCTACACCGCAGAAACCCAACAGACAGTAGAGGTTAGCGCCGTGGGAAGGGGGGGCAGTGCGGGGGGGCTGGGGGGGGGGGGAGAAGCCTGGCATAAAAAGAAAGGCGGGGCTTCCTCCGAAGACAGGCGGGAGGTCTGGCCAATCGGGGCGAAAGGCAGTGAGGTTGGCATTGAAGCGCGTAGCCAATCACGGCCCGCGGGTGGAAAAGCCGTTGGGGGGGGGAAGGTGGGGGTGCCCTAACCTCCGCGGCGGCTGGCGGGGGGTGGCGGTTGGCGGCGGTGGTAATAGTAGTGGCAGGGAGGGCGTTTGGGAGGCTGCCTTCGCGCCGGGAGGGTCCCCGCCGTGATGCAGTGTCACCTGGGTTACATATTGCGCTTCATAGGCCCGCAGCGGCGTGGGAGGACGGCTAACGTTGCCACAGGAGGCTCTGGGATAGCGGGGAAATGTCCTAGCTGAGGTTGACTGCAGCACCGCGGCGCGGCGCGACCCCGTCGGTGTGGATAGGGCCTTTCCTCCCAGCGACCGTATGTGGCGGCCGGGGACGGTGCTGCTGGTCTGCGCTGAGAGCCTTGGACGCACCGCGCTACGTCTTGCAGGCTCGTAGAAAAAACAGTAAACATACTATTTCTATACTGTGACAGCTGGGCGAGCTGGAGCTGTCTGACCCAGTGCGGTATTTTTTATGTAAATATTTAGTAGAAAATTCAAGGATGTTTCACTGTAATGAAGGTTACCTTTACTTACAGGTTTCCTATTATTTAGGTTGAAGTTTAAAAGGCTCATGAGGTGCTGGGGGGAGGGGTGGGAGGCTTTGAGGGATTGCCTACATACTATAAAAGCATTTTTACTCAACTCTTTGTTATTTAATTGACTACATTTGAAAAAAAAATTCTCAAACTGATATAACCATAACTGTAGCAGTAGGTATTTGAGCATTAATTCTGTACAAAATTTAGTAACATATTTATTGCATTAAACTGTGCTTGGTACTAAATTCGTGTTGATTTGCATGTGTACAGAATGGTTGCTGATTTGATTCCTCTTAAATGCAGGCTTAAAACCTGGCTATTTGTGGATGAATTCCAGTTTCCCTTCTAAGCTCCCTGGGAGATTCGACCTTAATTTTAGTAACCACTAGCCACTAATACTGCCCCCGAACAACTTCTAGTACTTAACATACAATTTTCATGTATAATATATAATACAGCACATAACCCCTACTTATAAATTATGAGCTAGATACATAATGCATTATAGGATATTAAAATGTGGACACTTAAACATCCAAACAGGCTCCTGCATTCACAAATTGAGAACTCAGTCCAGCATTGTATGTAGAAAACTTTCAATGACTTCTTTGGGAATTGTGTCCCAGGAATGCAGTATCAAGTCTGCTCACAGTCAGATTAAATAGATGCAACAGATTCAGTAACAATCTGAGGGCATATATATGGTTAGAAAAATGATTGTATAAAAATGGAACTTTCTTACTCATCATATACCCTTTGTATCTCAGATACTCTAACTCATAATTGCTTAGTTTACCAACTAAAATAAAATTTTGGGCTCCTGTTACCTTGGCAGTTGCTGACACAATTATAGTACAGCAAGCTGGAGAATATTGTGGCTCTTCATTTTCCTTACTAAGTTCCAGTTGAAGAATTTTAATTAGTATTTGAGCCAGAAAGAGCACGGCATGATGCGAAAATCCCAGGTCCAGTTTGTAGGGCTATGGGTCCTAAGAAGCCTCTTTTTATTTCTAGACTAAGCAAATGATGCATTGAAAATTTTAAAGACAAAAATAAAACAACAATGTTGAAATAAAGCCGTCTTTAGTCAATTTCCACAGCGGATCTGTGTAAATTATAACACTGCTCCCTTTTATCTCACTGAATATGCCCCATTCATGTGTACTAACATTGCATCAAACAGTTCTCCTGTTTTGAGACCACATGCGCTTTACAGTGCCCCCTGCACCAATTTTAATTATGTGGCATGTCTGGTTGGATTCAGCACCTGCAAGTCTTTCCTTTGGGAGCTCCAATTAGCTTGCAATACATTTACTTGATTGCATTCTTTAAACAAAAGTATTTTTTCATCTTAACAACAGGAATATTAAAGTGTAGAATTAAAAAAGGTTTTAACGTGATAAGCAATGTGTATGCTGTTTATATATCTATCTTCCATAAGCTAATGGGGAAAAGAGGTAATCCTGAAAGCTAATTTCTTCAGACTCGCAGCAGATGTCTGTCCTGTGTTAGTCTCTTTCCTTACAAACAGCTGTTTCATAAGTGCCTCCTCTTGTCTCTACAGAATGCTTTTTGTTTGATAATTTCCTGATATTTTATCTTCCAGTCCCACTAACACAAGCATTTTAACTCTTCTGGTACGTATAAGTAGATTCTTTATAGTTTAATAGACAGGTTTTGTCTTTGAAGAATCTAGCGATGGCTATTCTGTTGCCTTTCAGCTAGTTTCCTAACAGGAGTTCTATTTAACTAAGCAAATATATACATATAATAAACATTTCAAAAATATTTTAAATATTAATTAATTATTACAGATGTGCTTCAGAATATGCTTCATTAAGTAAATACTCTAAAATCCAGTAACGCTGCTTGGAGTAGTGGTAATCTGAAGTCTAAGAGGCACAGCACGTAAAGTGCAGCCCTCTAGTGGTATAGGTCATAGGTAGTTTAAAGCAAGTTGTGTTTTATTTCGGGTCGCGGGGGCGAATAAAATAGCTTTTAGCAAAACGCAAGCAACCTAGAACACTGCCCTAGGTTATATCAGCCTCCTGTATTGTTTATGATCTGAAGTGCAAGTGAAAATAGCTGTGGAGGCCTGTAGTACAACTTTGCTCCTACTCTCATGATGTCCATGGAGAAGGGACCAGTGGAAGAATGAAAAAGTCTATATCAGCAGAATTTTCTTTTTTTTTTCCCAATCTCTGATATTTTGCTCAGGTTTCCTTTTCCGGCCAGCTTTAGACCAGCATATTTAACCAATGGTTGTTCAAGACATTTTAGGATATTCATTCCTTTTCTTGTTTTTTTTTAGTTATGGCATCTTATATCAGCTAATATATTCTGTAACTTCAGTAGGAGTTCAGTGATAGTATGGAATACAAATTCAACTTGCCAACCTTATTTCTAAAAACATACTTGGCTGGTGAAGGTGTGGATGGTAGTGTTCAAACTAATCTCTCCCACAGACATGAGACCTGTGCTTAGAAACGAAAGAGATTAGGGAGAGGCATAACTAAAAAATAAGTATGTGTTTTAATGAATAGAAATTCACAGAATAACTGAGCTAAAGTTCTAGTAAACATCAACTAATCTGATAAAGTCCACTGAGCACCAGTAGATGTGAATGAAAAGAATTAATGTTTCTGTTGTATTAGGGCCTTTTTAAGGTTTTAGCGAGTCAGTGAACACCTTTGGAAACATACTCAACTTTCTGTGTCTTGTACAGGTGATGGATATTTCTGTTCTGGGTAATAGAACGAACAGTTCATTTTTCCCCTCATAGGAAATATGTCAGAGCCCAATAATTATTAGATGAAAAATGATACCTCTTAAACATCCTGTCTATGTAAAAGAAAACAGATTTGTGTTTTATCCAAAATGATGAGGCAATTGTTAGCATTTTTTCATTACCAAAGGATAGCTGTGATTACTGGCAAGCTTTTGCTCCACTAAAATTAAAGCTAGTTATGAACTCAAAAGATAATTTTCTCTTTCAAGTCTTTAACTTCTGCCTTTCATAAGTTTATGAAATTTATTTCCACAGTAACAGTTAAATTATTATTGTTATTGATTAACTTATGTGATTTTTCTGTTTGTTTGTCTAAATATTACACAAATTGTTCATCAGTAAATATTTTTCAGTTTCAGCGGAATTTCTCCTAGATTACACCAATGTTAATCTTAGGAAAATCAAGCTCAATTTGGAAAAAAAGCTAAATGCTTATTTCATTTAGACATTTGCTGCTGATGCAGTGGGCCTAATTATCTATTTTCCAATGTTTATATTCCCTTTATTTGCATCTATATTATATGCATTGCCTAATTAGTAGCCAAGTGATTATAGTTGCACTCTTCACAGAATAGAGCACAGACCCTTTCATATTGTAGACCATTGCTCTGTAGTAGCTTTATTTGCCAGTAAACTGAGGAAGGTAACTTAACAAACAGTAATAATTTGACCATAAGATTTATCATGAAAAGAATATATTAGCCAAAATTCTCTGCTTAGGAATGGAAGGAGAGAGTATGTGTGGGAAAGCAATGGCCATTTCTGCTCTTTGGGCAGAGGGATCACCTGTCTCCTCTCACTCCCACAATATTCACCAAAATTTGCAAAGTTTTGGGGGAGCTTTGTTCAGGAATACAGAAATGAATTCTCCATTCCCAGTTCTTCATTCCTGAAGCTGTAGATCAGTTTTCTAAGCTATTCTTGTGTTCTTCATGCTTTGGGTTACCTGAGAACCTATCCAGATCTCTGTGTAAAAAATAAGGTCTTGTCTCAGGACAAGATCGTATTTCAACCCTTCCAAGGAAATGACTGGGTGAATCCGGGTATGATCCATGAAATTCCAGAGGCCAGAGAATTACTCCCAAAAGGCATCTCCATTTTGACATTTCTGTACAGTAATTTAAAGACCTTTTTTTTTCTTAGAGTGAAAGGAACAGAAAATTTGATTTCAGTCGACTTTGAATAATAGTATTCTTCTTTTCTGATTCTTTAAAAATACTGAAATAGATAATTCAGTGCTTAGAACTGGTACAAACCAGGAGTAATTCCACCGGAATGAAATGATGTTGTAGACACAAAATGTGAGAAATAACAGGATCACTTTGTATAGCTTATGTCAGTTTACAGTGGTACTGATTTTGTACCTCTTAGCATTGTCTCACAAAAGAACACCTGTGAAGCATCTCTTCTACAAACTGCATTCAGCCAACTATCATTCCAAATGCTTCAGGATGTATTCATCTTACAGTGCTCTATGGTGAATAGGATATTGTTCAGGGAATCAGCATACCTGTTTTCAATCTCTGTTATTATAATTGCTCTAATTGCATCACTATTTTATGCCTCATTTTGCCTGCCCATCACTCACTGTCTTACTTATTTGAAATTTTGGCACTTTAGCATAGATGAAAGATGAAAAAAAATGTTAACAGCAAAATTAGTTTCTTTGATTCTATTATCAAGCCTGGTCCTTGGCAATATTAAACTGCTTCCTGTGAACCGAAATAACTGAAAGCATGCAGCACCCCCTAAATGGCTGCAAGGGCATCTCTGTTACAGCTCAGCCAGGCTCTCAAAGAGGCTTATACAGTCCTACTTGTTTTCAGGTATTAAAACTATTGAAAACAGGTCATAGTTTTGAGGGTAGCCTTCATGACTTTATTCATGATTTTTGAAGCCTAGAGATATACTATAGTCCAGTTGACTGTGAGAGTTACTTTAGTGGAAGAGATCAGAGATTTTGGTGGAAAACAAGTGGAAAGGGAAGAAGTAAATATTTTGTACAGAGGACTAAGGTAAAACAGAAAGAAGACAATGAAGACAAAGGCACCAATTTTTCTGTACTAACCATGATTTATATTAAATGATCTAGCAAAATTTGAGTTACTATGGTCATTCTGATCAGTGAAAAAATGTGTACTACTTGAGACCATTAAAGATTAAGACACACTAGTAAAATTATATTAGCAAACTCTCTTGCTGTTAACCACCAATAAAAATGTTTTTACTAGTATAATTTATTATTAGTTTTCCAAATCAATAAGCTATTCTTGCAAAAGTGATTTTTACAAGTATAAACATTATACAAGTGTAACAGTAGGATTTTTGCCAATAGAGCAGTAAGAAAAGTCGTATCTCTTGTATCATTGTATTAGCAAAATTTCTTAGTAGAGATCCTTAAAAATACTTTTTAAAGGCTTACGATATAAAAATGTATATTCCAGTAGATTGCAAATACATTTTCAGCACAGAGAGATTTTAGGCAATTGTTACTTCCTTTAAAAATGCAAAGTTCCACTGGGAAGTTCAATTGATTTTTCACTAAAGTTTAGCAAATGCATTATTGTCTTATGTTTGTTCTTAAAGAAATTATCATACTTAAGTACCAAAATTAATTATTCCAGTGCTTTGTATTTCTACCTGCTTGAAATCATTTGCTGAATTGGGGAGTCTCTGAGGGGTGGAGGTTTGGGGGAGGGTAAACACATAAAGGACAAATGGAAAACTTACTGTTAGGATAGATTGGCCAGGATGATTTGGCACATCTCCTCAGTGTTTGCCATGAAAACATGAATCCATGTGTCAGCCACACACAAAAGCCCCAGAAAAATCATAGAGATTAGCAATAATGCTGCCTGTTTGAGACAGAGTATTCCTCAGTACAGTGAGGTTCAAACAGACAGTTCATCAGTAGTACTAGCTTATCCAGGTTATTTTGTTACCATTTTGAGCCAGAAGGAGGTGGTGACAGATTATGAATTACTCCTAGGGTTTATTCATTTTCTATTTGTTTCAACGGGAACAGCATTGGAATCATGAAAAAGTAGCAAAATATCAGGCCTTTTATTGCTTACAAGATACTGAGTCACTTCCTTATTTTAATGCCAGCTGCAAAATATAAGTGACTTTGACTTATATTTCACTAAGACTTATACCATGGAATTGATATGTAGGATTTAAGTGCAAGCATGTCTTTACATTCAAGCAAAGGGGATGGAACAACTCACATGATTGAAATAAAGCATATGTTCATCTAATTTGATGAATTAATGCTTCATTCTTCATTAATTCAATGGGAAAGAGCCAATCATTGCTTCAAGCTTGCAGATTTAGGCCACTGAGTCTGATCCAAACATACTGTAAGTCAGTGGGAATCTGTCTAGTGCAGCCCTTACTAACTTTTTGAATGTGCAGACTTCTACATGTTTTTCAGAGAAGGTGCAGATTGCTTTAAATATTTCACATATGTATGCTACATTCAGCAACTTTTTGTTTGAAACCCTTCATATACAGGTATACATATAAAGGTAAAAGAAGTCCATGGACCTGCTGGACAAACCTTCAGTTCTATTGACTGCAAGAGGTTTCAAGTCATACAATACAATGTACTTATGGAAAAAATGAGTGGAGAGAGGAAGGAAGCTAAGTAAAAAATATTAACATAAAATGTAAACCATTCATGCCGTAAGAGAGATTCTCTTCATATTCTAGTGATGGGAAATTTAGATGGATTTTGCATAGAAATATTTAGGAATATATAATAGTTATATATATTAAGATTATAAACTTATCATTTCTGATAAACTATATATAAACAGAATAACAGCTGGTATATCATTAAAAACTTTGGTAGGTGGGAAAGTGAAAACTAAAGACAAATATTTTCTTATAGCTAGAAACAAATTAAATTAAGGTGCAGGATGAAATCACATAGCTATTGTGTATGCTGACAGTAAACATGTTGTATAAAGTTATATGTTATATAAAAGAAAAGCTTTGTTATGTTTTCCAGAGATTTTCTATGGGACATTTTGTTTGTAATGATTAGGAAGACTTGTTTAAAAACTTACAAATATTTGTATTTTTGTTGTTCTTATTCAGAGGTTCAATCTCTTTGCTCTGGAACAGAAAAAATCCTGTGTTGAAACAGTAAAATAAAACTACTGCAAAAGTGAGTCATTTTAAATGAGATTGATGAATGCGCATTAAAATGTACAAATCACCAAAAAGCGGAACCAGGATCATTGTGCGTATTAGCGACACTGCTTATAGATTCATCATGGCTCACAACAAAGGTGTTATAAGTGGACCTCCTGCCTCTGTGGCATGCTGTTATTGCTTTGGATTGACTGCTGTTAGATCCCTGTAATCCCGAGCCCTGGGATCTTGTCCTACATGTTTACCCCACTTGGTATGCCTGTTAGTAAGTATTTAAAATGGAAATGAACTC
Organism: Apteryx mantelli; assembly: GCF_036417845.1. Classification (NCBI taxonomy): domain Eukaryota; kingdom Metazoa; phylum Chordata; class Aves; order Apterygiformes; family Apterygidae; genus Apteryx; species Apteryx mantelli. The sequence continues at coordinate 57,757,039 of NC_089981.1, forward strand.
TAATCTTTGTATGTGTTTATTACAAAGGGTTTTAATCCCTTAAACCCATATTTAACTTTTTTTTTTTTAATAAAGTTTAAAAAGCAGTGTTCAGTCTTATAGCTTATATTTGACAATATTGCCAGTTGAGTCTGATTACTGCCTGACATTTCTTAATTTTGTAGTCTGTCATGGCAGTAGTACTACCACATAAGTTCATGGAAAAGCACAGAATAACAGCAGCCACCATGCTAAAAATGGCATGTTTATAATAAATTTGAACTGGGAACTTTCATATCTGTAATGCACTTGTAACATAGAAAATACAATAAAATTTTGTATTTTAGAAGCCTGATATGACACACATAAAAACAATATATGACTTCACTTCTGAGGTTATTTAGGGATGAATATTAAAACAAATATTACATAATTAAGAAAAGTTTCATTAAAACTATCATATCCCATCCCAACTCAAAGCTCATTGTTGCCAACAGACTAAAAACATCTTGAAACTAAAATTTGAGAATCTGCCTCTTCCATCTTTCTTTTTATCAAATGCTTGAAATAAGCCACAATAAGGAGGCTCTACCTAAGCCAAGATAGCAACAGTGAGACCTTTCTCCACTGTTAAAAGAGAGAACATACGGAGATTGATTATCTTAGCTGATAAGATGCCTAAAACTTGGTGGAGAAAATGTTTCCTACTTAATCCACAGCAAAATAGAATTAGAATATATCCACCCAATCCAGATTTAGTGAGTTAAATGGCATTTCTGTTCACCAAATAATGAAACAGATTCAGTTCTGTTGAAATTCACTAGCCATAGAAACAAGATTCCCAGAAATTGAGTAATGCAAACACAAGGATATAGCGCAATAAGATTTTTTTTTGCTGATGCGTATGATTATAAAAAGAAAATCCTTAACATAAACATGTATTGAAACACCAGTAAATACTCAGCTGGACTTTGAAACTTACTATCAATGCAATGTAATATTACTTCAGGCTTTTCCATTCTGTGTACTGAATTATGTATAGCTCTAAAATTTATTTCCAGAGTTTTGTCTATATACTGATATAGGCCCATAAATATAACTAATTACAAACAATCTGCTCAGCTGTAATCCCTGCCATTGAAAATTGCAAGAGTTAAATATGGAATACATTGAATTAGTATAACTACTATAAAAAGAGGATAAAGCACTGATTACATAAAATTGTTTCTTAGTTCATTTGAAGGTGGTAAAAAATTGCCTATTTAGTTAAGAGTTCTAATCCTCACTCTTGCAAGAAATTCCATATTTGCAGTTCCTTGTTCCCAGTGCAAATCTCATGAGGCATCTAAGATCTGTGTGAAAATCACTGCTATTTTCATATTATCATTATTACTATTAATAAATAGTTATACACTAAGCAGATCATCTTTTCCTCTACACAGGATATAAAGACATAAAGTAGTGATGACATATCAACTATCAAGAGAATTTCAGATGTAGCTGACATGGTCATTTTAGTTTTATTTCTTTCAACAGTGACAAATTGTCTTGGAAGGACTGCAGAAATAGTATAAATGTGAAATCACTAGAACTAGTTTGTACAGTTTTGTGATAATATAATGATATCTTTCTTAGGATCTGAATCCTTGAGCTAATTCTGTATGAATAGAACTTTATTCCTCTCATGGCTTCATTCAATAGGCTGTGGTTAGAGAAATAGATCTTCCAGCTGCAGGAATGTGTTTTTAATTTATAAAACTAATGTTTTTAATCCACTACTGTCAGAACTAATTTCAGTACATACCAGTCTACTTTATGAATTTCAGGATGATTTACTCCTAGGTGCAAAGGTAGTGTGATGCATATGCCAGCCAATCCAGTTTATCAGTAACAAAGCCACTTTTAATATCTGTCACCCAATGTGCCAGGTTGGTTTCCAAGTTTAGTTCAGATAACAGAGTTGTAAATTAAGAATGCATGTCTCGTAAGAAAAAGTACACCACAGATGATAACTTTTTATTAGAATGTTATGGTTCTAATCTAACATTATACACAATCCATAAAACTCAAATTTTAAAGCAAAATAGGCAAGAGTTAAAATTCTTAAAGCAAAATTAACTTGGCTGAATTACACATTTAGCATTTTAAAGTAAATGTGATATGAAAAATGAGACTACACTAAGTTCTGCTTTTAAATACACTAAGCTCTCCTCTGCTTAGCTAAGCATACATAGCAATAGAATTGTATTTCCTTCCTACTTTAACTGTTTAGTCTATACATCATATTAACTGTGTTTTTGCAACTAATTTATTGTGGTCTTTCTAAGAATTTAGCATTTTATAATGGTAAAATATCTGATAATACTCTTAACTGAAGAAAACACATAAGATAATGATACTTGAAAATGAGTGTGCTCAAGCTTTATTAAATTGGTAGTATCTAACTGCACTAGCAGTAATGTAAGTGGTACTCACATGTAGTCCAGCTGAATTCAGAGATACTATTATGTATCAAAGTTTGAAAGATTTGGTTCAGTTACACAAATGCTCACTCACCTTAGTAGTCTTTACACATATATGTGATCATATTCAACACAATTTTTAACAGACAATCAAAGCATTGAAGTGTTGAAAAATGGGTATCTTCTATTTTATTGTGGTTTTCTGCAACTTTCTATATGGGAAAAAATTCTGAGCAATTAAACAAATATACTACTACCGGTATTTGTAAAATATTGACACCTCAGAGTTTTGTATATGTCAAGTGTGGCTGAAAATATTATGTTAAGTATCTTTGGACTGCATGGGTAAAATATTCATTATTGCATCCTCCTGTTGTGGAGGAACTGAGTTGCACTATATCCAAAGACTATGCATTACTTAAAAGTGGTTGAAAGCCCTTTCTCTCTTAGGTACAATTGTCACAGTAATGAAAGAAAATAGTTCAATTTCCAGAAACATTTTATTTATTTAGAGCCTCTAAGATTCCCCAGGAGAATATGTCATATCATCAAAGATGCCTGGCATGATAGATTCTGCAAGACAGCATTACATTCTGTAGAAAGTCATTTATGAAAAACGAACGATGCTCGTGTTATTCAGTGTCATGTAGATATGTTAATAAAACATACAATGATAGTAGGCATTGGTCAGGAAAGTTTGAACTGTGTTTTGTAGTGATTGTTTTCAGTACTTGATTTGACAAAATGAACATTTTGTGCGAAACCTAATGTCTGAAAGCAAAGTTTAAAATTAAAATTATTTTAAGAACTAAAAGGAACATGATTCTTTGTAGGGTGTATTGCATAAAGTTTAATAAAAAAAACTCTTTAAAGATTTGAATTGTGTTTAGATGTTCAAAGCCGTTGAAATAAACAAAACAATCATCTATTAAAATATGGGTATGTATATATGAATTTGCCTATGTGTGTGTTTATATATGTGTGCACACAAATAAAACACATACATGTGAATGATGTACCCCTACCAAACATTGTGTGTGTGTATATATGATAAGCATATATATATTTATGCATGTGTACATACATAAAATCACACAGCAATTTTGAGCCCTCTAGTGGTAAGAAATTTCTGAGTTAAGAAACAATTCATCTAGTGTTTAAGTGTATCCACTTAAATGGCAGGTGTCTAAACTCTGCAATGCTATTATGCTTTCATAAAAGTTCAGAATGGCTCCATGCAATTGATGTGGGTCTGTAGATACACTTACAAATGTTAAGAACAACAGAGATCTGCAAATTAATGTATTGTTTTCAGCATGATAACTTTTCTGCCTTTTCTCCATAGAAAATACAGCTCTTCTGTATTCTTTTGACACCCCAATGTTAATTTGATTTGTGGTGTTTCTTTAAAAAAGAACAAAAACACTGATTTGAACAGGGTCAAATAAACAAGAACTATTTTCAAATACAGCATCATTACTTTCAAACACACATTAAATACTTCCATAAGTAAGCACTACAGTGGGATGAGAAGAAAAAACTGTATTTCAAATTGGGAAAGGATTGTTTATCAAATGACTTACTAAACCAGAATCTATGAAATTTTTCTTCAGTAGCCACAAGCAATGATTATAATTTATTATAATTGTATCGATTCTGCATACTATATACATTTAATTACCATTTTTCTAAGAGCTTTGGGTCTCACTTAAGTGTAGATTTTAGTTAACAGTTTTAGAAGGACCTTATCAAACTTAGGGTCTTAATTCCTAATGACTCATAATAGCATGGAGGTTTCTGAGTCGCTCAGATGCTTTTAAATGTTCATCATGCATACTGAATGGTGTAACTTTTTCCTGAATGTTGTGGATTCACCTCCTCCTCCCCACCCCCAGCCATGGTGCACCTGTCTGGTTGTCTTTCTTAAGTCATGAGTTCCTTATAATATTTAATGTATATTTAATATGTAAATAACAACATGATGGAGAAAATATGAATGTTATTAGCAGCAGTATAGATAAGAAATGGTGGCAGGGAGGGCTAGATCCACAATTGGATTTTGTCTTCTGATCTAACAAATTAGGAGTTTGAACTTTGAAGCTCAAACTTTGCTTACATGCAAAAGACTCAACATCACTGCCAACGAATAGAGATACTTAAATACTTGTTAGAAGTGCCTTTAGCACCTACATTTTTGCTTTGGAAATGAGTCCGTTCAGGCAAAGCCAAAGCCCCACCAGGAACAGTTAACTGGATATTCTCCTGTCTATGGTCTCAGATCCAACAGACATGCTTAGATCATGCCTTACACAAAGCTATAAGATTAGGCTCTGCATTAAACATAGAAGTGGATACCAATTTCATAAAAATGTGGACAAAAGTGATAATGCATTCATTTAATAAAGCATACTTAATGTCTAGCTGCAAGAGGGGAAGGTGGAGTTCCAGTCTTTGTTACAAGGCCTGTCTATGCATCACACATGAAAGTGCAGTTGGATAAAATAAGAAAACTTTTTTAGAGCAGTGATGATAGTATAAGGGGCTCTTTCCAATCAATGCTCTAAGTACTAGGCTACCTGCATGAACCCTCTTGTGCTCTCCTGATGAATCCTGATGAGTTTGCTGCAAAAGCAACTGAGTTTCAAAGAAGAAACAAGGAATACCTCTAGCCTAACTCGCAGTGTGATAGTTTGGGTACTAACTAGCCTGGGACAAGAGATTCTGGAGATTTGTCCTTGACTCTATGGACTGTTTAGACTGGATTTTCATAGGTAGGAGATAAAGGTTTGATACTTATCAATAAGACGAAAGAAACAAACCTGTTACCCGCATACTGGGAAAGTACTGTAATTACTACTGGAATTGAGGTGGACACAGCAACATCATAGTAAAACTTTTTAACCATGTTTGTTTTTAACACAGAACAATATAACCACTTTTCTCCAGAAGAGTGCACAGATCTATAAATCTTAGTTTAAAATAGAAGCTTCTCCTGAAGGTAGGAATGAAAAACCTGAACTTCGTGTGGATGGGATTTTAGATACGTTTTCAGTGTTTTGTATGGATTACTTCGGACAGCTCCTGATTGGGATTCTATCTGAAGATTTGTCCATGTGTTCTGTAGTGAGTACAAAAAGCTTCTTTGGGTCCTGTAAATTCTACTTCACAAGCCTTACCTTCATTGATACTCAGCATCACAATGCCCAAATCCCTTTGCAGATCTATAGCAAAATGAAACAGGACATCTATGAAACAACATGGTGTTGCCTCTAAGTCTTCTGTGCCCCCAGCTGGGCTGTCTGTTGTCATCCTGATTTTGGTTAAAACTTGTTTTTGCAGTTACTAAAAATTTAATTTCAGAAGGAGCATTCTCCCATCTGGCATTTCTGTCACACATGAAACAATTGCTGTTTTTATTCTGTGGGGGACTTTACGTATCTTACAGCTATAGCTTTCTAGATTTGTGCAACTGTTCTTTTCAGATATTCTTTCAATAAATCCTAATATGTTCTTAGAGTAGGGTGAATGGGCATGGTCTGACATCAAAACAACTGGTGACACCTATTTCTAGCTTTAGAGCTAGTTCAGATGATCAGATTTCCTAGGACCTTTCCAGGCCAAGACTGATATCTGGTCAACTAGCTTGATGCAGCGTCATCCAGATAAAGAAGGTGAGGGAAAATGACTAGAGTAAATAGAAGGATGAAATCTGTTCCTGCAACAGAGAATTCTGTTGACTTTTTTGTTGTTTAATGATGCAGGGGGAAGGAAAAATGTTCCTTGAATAGTTTGTAATGCATAGACTGCAACAGTAGTCAACAATTTCTTGTCCTATTGGTGTGTTTTCAAGTGGGCTATCTCCTTTTACACCCCAGTTAAGATAAGATTCATTACACATAACTTCAGATATCTAAAAGCAAAGGATTAAGCTGGTGGTTTGCACTCACTCTGCTGTCACTGGAGGTAAATAGGACTAAAAGAATTGCCCTGTGAAGGTACTTGGGAGAGTGCTGTAAAGTAGGTGAGATCAACAGGCCTATTTATAGATGAATATTTCTCTCTGTTTTCCACAGAGGAGGCCTAGCTGACTAGCTTAGAATGGATAAGAAAAGCTCGGGTAGAGGGGAAGCTTTAGAAATCTGTGGGGAAAAAAAGACATAAATAGACTAGATCCTAGCAAGATTAAATAAATAATACAGTAGTAATTATTATTTATAACAATATCTATAATATATAATATAAAAGATAAGATAATAATACAAAATAATCTATTTATATTTGTGATAATAACATATTAATAAATACATAACATAAATCCCAGCCAGATCAATTTACTATATGGCAAAACCATTCTGGGAAATTGCTACTATTCTGGAGAAACCCCAGAATAACGTTCATAAATCTTTCGTCTGATGCAGGATGGATATGATGGGCTCTAGAGATCACACTAGCTTTTATTTTCCTTCAGGACTCAACTTAAACATTTAGTTTGGATCTATAAAGCCATCCATGCCTCAGATCTTATGACTCCTGCAGATTACCTGTTTCTTCAGACATTAACACTGTAATTAGAACCTTGTCCCTGCAGGGGCAATGGAGCACAACTATTCACAGTGGTACTTTTCTATGCTCTTTTTACAGGGCAATATCACTAGGGGGACTTTAGCTATGATATTCATTTCCTTTATTCTCAGTGCTATAATCATGGAACTTTTGACTCCCAAGAATAGTAACCATTTAATTGACCAGGGTTTTTAATAGGCATGAATATCAGTGTTTACAGAATTATTGAGATAAAAACAGATAGTATAGTAATTTATAAATGTAATTGGTTATGTGCCAAGAGCTTACCAAGGGAAAATTATGTAAGTCATAAGCAATTAATTCTCATTTTCAATAATACAGCAACATTTTTGATTTCAGTGTACTAGAATAATTTAAATATCTTATTATTAAATCGACTATTTTTAATCCCTATCAAAATTCCATACATACATGACACCAAAATGAACTCCTAAGAGGAATATTTGCATTAGATGTGTGTAACACTTCCACAGCTAGAAAGAAATTTGACAAGATTATCAGAATTAAAGCATGCATGAGGGAATATAACGTTCACATGAGATAACAGCCCACCTCAGGCAGGTATTGAGGCACAAGGTTGGAAGCTAGGTCCAGCATGCAAAGAGTATGATTATCACAAGACCTGGAGTGGAGTTATTTCTTGTGGAAGAGAATACAGGTGTCTTCCTAACAGTGAAAAAGAATCCTTTGGAGAATAACACTAAACATTATTGTGTGACTTGGAATTTTAAGGATAGAATAAATTTTACATTGAGGCATTGCACTTTTCTTTTTAAAAAAGCTACTTTCTAGTAGAAATAAAATAGTCCAAGAAGCTAGTACTATTTAGCAGTGCTATAAGTGGGATAATATAAACACTTAATCTTAAATTCATGCTTCACAAAATCAAATGTTATTGCTTACTTTTGAAGAGTTTAAAACAGTAATGCAAGAAATGTGGATTTGTCTTTCTAGACAAAACCATCTCAGTTTCCTCCAAGAAGGCATAGATGCTTAAGTGGGGCTAGAATACAGTGATAGTGGGGTTTTATGGGGTGCTTAAACTATGAGGAGTTCTTGGTTCAAATGGGCTACTAAAAGGCAGCCTGATGAAAGAGGAAATTAAATTTACAGCCTATTACTGTGAAGTCATCAAATCAAGCTGTACTTTTGGATTACTGTCTCTTTTGCAGCTGACATCACTATCATCCTCCCTGCATCTTGCAAGTAGAGGATGCATCAGGTCTGCAATAGACCAAGATATCATTCATCAGTGTGCCATGGAGGGCAAGACTCTCCCTCTGTTGTCAATAACACCTTGTGGGCCACCCAAAATAAAGTCATTTTAACTTTTTAAATAGCTGACTTGAAAAACTGCCACTAAGTAATCATGGCTGATAGTACAAGCAGCGTACACTAGAGAAAAAAAGACAACTACTAGTGCAAACATTCCATTTTGCCTTCCGCCTCTAATATGTACACCTGCACTGTAAAGTTTTCCTCAAACATCTAAAAGGTATATTCACGGCGAGAGCTAAACAAAGCTTGTAGAAAGGCAGTCTGATAAACTTCGTGTTGCCCTATGACTTAGGTAACAGACACTTGGGTAGATTTTTAGCAACACTCCTTCTTTTCCTCCATTTATTTAAAAACAAAGGGAATCTATTTTTAAGGGACAGAAATGCAGGGGATATTTTTCCTGTATATTCCTCCTGTCTCCATTGCTAAAGTAACACTGCAGAAATAAATAATCCCCCTTCACTCTCTGCTACCCAATAGGTATCTCATGACCTGTCATTGCTCCCTGGGCCCTTGGTTCTTACAGCGCCAGAGCTGCAAAAGTGCTGCACAAAAGCAACTGCTATCATTCTGTAGAAGCTGTGTGTCTGGCAAAGTCCCTGCTGAATAAAAAGAAAGCATGTAACTGTACAACTGTAAAGGTCAAAGTTGAGACTGGAGCAGTTCTCATTCAGTCCCATTATTGTCAGTTCCCAGCAAACATGGTCCTGTAATTCAGGGTATACTGACACAAATGCTACCTGGCTTCATGGCTGATCGATGGTGACTCTGTTTACCCTAACACAGAAACAGAAGAAAGATACTTAAAAACATTATCACCAAAAAAGAGTGGAGAACAACTTGTGTAATATAATGCCTTAAAGTATTTCTGCTTACCTCCTCATTAAAACAAGTCCGTATTTATATACTTATTCCTTATTATGTAGGTTACTTATCCATTTGTTTTACATGGTATAATATACTTTATAGATGCCAAAAATGACAATTGGATCATGTAGTGTGACATCACAACTTATCAAGTTTTACCCCGTATTCCGTATCATAGATCTATATATTTTGTCAAACTAAGAGTAAAGTCCTAATATTTGTATCCTGAGCAAAAAGTTAGAAAGCACCCATCTTCCTGCAGGAAAAATAATCCATTATACTAACATAACTAAGTGAACTGTATCCACTATTAAAAGGAAAGAGAAAACCCCACGGGCTCCTGTCAAAGCAAGCTAGGAAGAAATTTTTGCCAACTGATAACAAAACGACAATGAGTTTCAGTTCTTTGACACAGTATGGTTTACTGTATCTGTGGTCCTGTCTCTAACCAGCAACAACTGTTGGCGCTCCTGAGGAGATGAAAAATCAAAAATTCATACCCAGAATACATCTATGCAGATATACATCAAGTGAAACAAAACTACTTTGACTTTAAAGGAAATTATTTTAAGGCCTAAATTATAAGATTTTATTATACGCACTGCCTTACCCTGGAGTACAAACACGATTTTGTTGAGAGGAAAGCAAGTCTTTCTATTGCTGTCATGCTCCTTACTTTTCTTCCCCAACCCAAGAACATGAGGGGACTCAGTCTCAAAGCCCAGAAAGGACACCATAATTATTCAGTTTGACCCTCTATACTCCCAGAAGGATGTCTTCCATAAACTGGATCAAAGTGTATCTAATTTTGCTTTAAGGGCACCAAGTCTCTCCTTCAGCTCTCCCATTTTATTCCGGGAATGGCGCATTTCTAGAAGAACTTCTTAATTTCAACTCCCAGTAATTAGCTTGTGTTCTGTTTTTGTCAGCAAGATCAAAAAACTCAGTGCTATCAGACCCATGCTTAAATGCTCACTGACCACTCTCTGATCAATCCCCTCTTAAACTTCTCTTTAATATGCGGAACACATTTAATTGCTTAAGCCTTACACCATAATGTATGATTCACAGTTGCACGGTCCTTTTTGCAGCATATCCTCTCCAGCACATCCACATCCCTATTGAAATGTGAACACCAGGGTGAGACAGTATTTTAGTGTGGTCTTACCAATTCTGGTAACAGAGACAACTTCACTTCCCTTTTTTCACTTGAGAGCCCCCTTCATTGCCCGTTCAAAGATTTTGTTAGCCTTCTTGTCATAGAAGCACCGAAAGCTCAGGCTGAGGCTGTAATCTGTGATAATCCTCAAAACCTACTCTTAGTCATTGCCATCCTGTAGATATAAACTGCTTGCTTTGTTCCCAAACATATTCTCTGTCATGTGGCTTTACTAAATCACATTTTTTGGATTATAATCATTTAGATCAGGTGATTCAAATTGCTTTAAAATTAATCCATCTCTTTGTTTTTAATAATGTGCCAATCTTCAGTCATTCTTCAACCGTATACAATATTCACTGATAAAGTTTAGCAAATGTTAGATAATTTTAAACAATTTTCAGAGCTTTCAGACCTTTCTCCCCACTATTCACAGTTTTCTAGCAGAATTCTGAGTTATTAAGTAACAAATTTAAACCAATTAAAATATCTTGCTTTTTCCAGTTATTTTTTGCATACAGTTTATGTATATCCTTTTGCTTACCCATCCTCTTCAGGGATCCACAGAACACACTCTGAAAGCCATATATTATACATAGAGAAAGAGGATAGGATTGGATCAAGAAACAATTTCCAAAGGATCCTGAAACAAACAGCCTTGCTGACTGATCTTTTGCCATAGCAACTGTACTTTAAGATGTGTCAAAACCCCAGTTTCTAATCCCTGTAGCCCATACCCTGAAAATTCCATAAAATGCAAGCTTTTGAATCAAACCCTTTACTACAGGTAGTAAATGAATTAAGTCCAAGTATAATACATAAGCATAAGTACTTTTGTTAACCATCACTGTAATCCAATCAAAAGCAAAAACAAATAGAACAAGATCTCTCAAAAAAAGCAACCTGATAAGTATTAATCATAATTGCTCTCTCTAGTTCATTACCAGTAAAGTTCCAAGGTAACAAATCCACCTGAAATGAAGGTCAGGCTAGCTAATTTGTTATTCTGTGTCATCCTTTTCTGGATAACAGGCCAACAAAACTGTTTCCCAGTTTTCCCAGATACAGTAAGAATTGACAACGATTCACTAGTTCCTTTGAGACTTCTGAGCATAAATTGCTTAGCTAGTTCATTTGAAACATTCTTTAAGGGGAATAAATGTTGCCTTATCAGTGCTTTATTTCAGATAGAAAATGTTGTATTTCCATCAACATTTGAATGGTTTGGCCCCAAACCAGACATTATCTCAACTTCTCTCATTCTGCATGAATTTATAACCTTTCTGAGAAAGATACACCACAGTGTCCAAGTTTCCTTTTTCCTAGTAGATATTTTTGCAAATATTATAGTCTAGATGAAACAAAAGTATCCAGAGAGTTCTGTTTCCGCCTTTTTTCCCCATAAAGATAGCTTTTCATAGGAGTCCCTCTAATTTCCTCCTCTCTGTCTTCTATAGGACTTTCCTTCCCATTGTGTTTGATAAAAGATCAACATCTCTCTTCTAAAAGAAAAGGTCACCTTGTTCCTTGTTTCTCCAGTTTTGCCCCAGATAATGCAGGAATATGCACTGAAATTTTCTATATACTTTGCAATGCTGGAGATTGTTTACAAGCTGTGACTTGATTAGATAAAAAAAAAGACTTTGTTTATATGTTCAGGATAGGCTATGACAGCAAAAAAAAGGACTCAGAGAAGCTACTTTATTCTTTGGAAGTGTTATCCAGGGAATAAAACCTGGAAGTAAAATCTAATATTTTAGAGCAGTACTTTGGCAGGAAGACGTTTTTAGTATGTGATATTTCATAATCTGGAAAACATTTCTTGGTGATATTAAATATTTTAGAGACTTCCTATGTTGACAGTGTTTTGTTGATACTTTTATATGTGATTGGATGTTTTTGTTGGCATTTGTAAATTCCAGGAGTATTTCCACTTTCAACAGCAGAATCACAATACTAATGCCTTAGGGCTGCTTTTTTTCTATAATAGATACAAAAACAGTGGAGCATTTTCAAGCAAACAGACTGACTGATTTTTCCAGCGAGTGCCCAGTTTCATAAACAGTCTTTTATAATCTTTATGAATATTTCTTGTTACTCTTCCAGAAATATGCTGCAGATTTGAACTTGAATCAAATGACTTCACTGGCTATAATCCGTGATACTCCAAGAATTAACCAACTAAACAGGAATTTACAAATAAAACCTAAGAACTCTGGTGAAGCCTGGGAACTTGGAGAAGAAATGGGATCATACGGGGTAAGAAGTGTGAGACTGAATAACAAGAAAAAAGAGTAATTGAGTGAGAAGGCTGAGTACTTGAAAATTCCAAATATGAGAAGCTGGAACAGGTAGTAAAAGGGCTGGTGTCAGCTGGCCTAGGAAATTCTAACATCAGCACAGACTGGATTAGCTGAACAAGAAGATGGGGCAGGATAACACATGCAGAGGAAAGAGCGACAATGTAAAACAGAGAAACTAGAACAGGGAAACTTTGCAAGGCTTGATAAAAAGACTGGATTAAAGAGAGAGGAGTATGAAGACCAGAGCAAGGACCGAAGAATCTGTAACAGAAAACTGAGCTTGGATGAAGAAATTAAGTCCACACAGATATTAACAACCTAGTACCTCTTGTTACGCTGTTGGTTAAAATCACAAAATTTGGTACTGTCACTCTAAAAGGTGCTGTATGATAGATTTTTGTTTGAGTCTTCTTTTTTTCCAGTTTCATCCTAAGGAAAATATGTATGATTACATTTAAAATATTACACTAAAAGGGTATTAGGGCTGAAAACTCAAGCATTCAAATCTAGCTGATATGATGGTAAAGTTACCTATGAAACTTATGTTAAGTTTCCCTTTTCCCCTCCACCCCAAACAAGATGTTGTGATAAAACCTTTATCTAGACAGTGCTATACTGCTTCTTTCACAGAAAATTACCTCAGCTAGTAGAAAAGATGAACTGCTGAATTTAGGTTGCTATTTGAAGGATGTTTTTTATTAAAGTTCTTTGATGATGTGGACTGTCTGATTCCAGAAATCTCAGAATTCCCCTGTGATAGTAGGCAATTTATTTAAACCAAATCTGACTGACTGGATGCTTTGGAGTCCCTGCCTGCTTAGTCAAAATAAGCAGAACAACAAACAAATAATATATGACTACATATTTTTTAAAAAAAGGTACATATGTCTTGAGTAAGGGCCCCAAATTTGTAGATACTTTGACCTTAATCTCTCTGTACCTCAGGTCCCCATTTGTAAAATGCAAGTCACACAAGCTGCGTCATAGTATTATGAAAAAACAGTAGTTACTGTTTGTTAAGAATTCAGATACAGTGATTATGGTCAACATAGAAAAAATTGAAAAGAATGTTAATATTCTTCTGCTTAGAGATGATTTGAAATATATGCTGTAAAGAGGAACTAGGCCTACACACTGATAAAACCAAAACAAATGTTATTCATTGAATGAGCATTGTTCATCCACTTCAAATACACCTTGAAAAAAAAAGTGACAAAAAAAGTGACCAATTTCAATACATGATCGTAACACATGCTGTGTTACAAAGCTTCTAAAATCAAAGTTTTATAGGAATCCAATTTTTGCCCTTTCTTAATTTGAATACTCTATCTTTGTATATCTTTGTATACACATATACATGTGTATGTATAATTATACTCAATTTATCTGCTGAAGTACACAACCTTTAGCCTAAAAGTTCATGAGGTATAGAATTCATTATTAAACCAATTAAAATATAGAATCTGCTCATAGTCTCCAAATGTAGAAAAAATTGTGACTGCCAGCTGATTGGAATATTGTATGCACAGATTAACTGAAGCATTAAAATATATAAAACAACTTATATAACGACTGTAAAAATGCAGTTTCTTCAAGCCTACAAAAACTGACACAAAATATGAATTAATATATTTATTGCTTCTATATTGTGGAATATAGATGTATTTTCTTAATTACTTACACTTCAGTTAAAAGATTAAGTTAAAATAAAGTAAAATGAAGGTATCAGAGAGCTGTGAATTCTGCTTAGACTCTGAACATGAAGTCCCTCTGAATGAGACAAAATGACAGTGATTTCTACTCAGATTTTTCAGATTACTTACTTTAAAGAGAATACTTTTCACTCCCAATATGGTTATTTTACATAAGCACATTTAAACCAGTTTAAGAGGATAAGAGTGTTTTAAAGGTCTTGATACTAATTTCATACTGATTTACCGTGCTTGTTGCTGATGCATTAAAGACACTTAATCAACTTTAGTATGGTAAAACTTACAGTAAAGACCTTGACTACAATTGAAGCTAGTTCAAAACATCTTAATATGATAAAAAATTTTAAACTATTTGAAATGATTACTTCACCACTCTAAAACAAAATAAAATAATGCATCACTATGCTGAGGTTAGTATTTTGAGAGTCTAATAATTTACCAGATACATACAATGCATTAAGAGTGATTTTAATATTAATTTTTATGACTCAATTTTTTCCAGAAAGTTCAGTTTTAAGTTATTCTAATTTTAAAACTAGCTAACAAGTCCAATGTTAAATTAATTTTAAATAAGTTATTGGCCTATTGCTTTATTTCACCTAATTCAGCTTTAAAGGTCTGCCTTTAAATATGTTTTAACTAACATGTGAAATCTTTGCACAGTTTGATTCTATGTCTTTGTGAAGATTTGTCTATGTCACAAAGCTGGAAGTGAATAAAAGTAAAAAAGCATGGTACTGTAAGTCCCTGTAAGTGGAACAGCAGTGAAAAAATAATGATAAGACTAGACACATTAGACATTGTCTCAGATATGTAGGAAGAAATACATGATGCGAGAGGTGTGGTTTAATTAGACTGTAACTTTAACAATTTAATTCAGTTGGGAATCGCACCGCAGTAACTCAAACCACAAAGGTAATCATTACTTACATTTCCACTTACTGGACAGCTGCTGCCAGTATTCACCACTTCACAATTGGTTCAGCCAGTTTCTAGGACTCCACATATTCGAAAGGCTATTGAGAGCCCTAACCCTGTTTCTCCTCTTCTTTACATGTGGCCTTTCATTTCATCTGCTTTCTGCTCTATTCAAATTCCCAGACATGACAATGTATACAGCGCCCTGACCCACTCCACTAAGCTGTAAAGGTAAAAATACTGACCTGTATCCCTTCTAGCATCATGAGAAACACTCTACTTCCAATAAAGGTGAAGCTGCGGTGCCCATATTAAAATAATAATAACATTAATAATTCTATAGTAGTCCCAGCAGCAAGAAAGGACTCAGTCTGATGTGGAAGGTTTATGCTGCCTTTTTCATATGCTCAGGAGACTAAAGAATAAACACTAAAGAACAGAGAATAAAGATGTGATATTTGGGCACTATCTCCTTGTCAGTGTTGCTACATACTCTATCCTCATTCTTTGAGAGGGCAGAATAATAGCTTCATAGTGCTTCCATAAACCAATATACTGATATCCAAAGTCTAAGAAGGCCACACTGTTCATAGGATCTCCTCGTATCTCCTTCTGCCTCTGCTGGGTAAAATGGCCTATGAGACTCCTGAAATGCAACATCCACAGAAAACCATACATAAGAGAATACAGTCTGTTACGTTTCAAAGAATAAAACAGCACCAAATCAAAATGTTCTTATTTTCTAAATATCATTAGAAATTGTTAATCTATAGTATGTATTACATACAGGTTGACAAATTGCTCTAATGGAATTAGGAATGGAATTCAAAGACTAAGTTTGGCAATTTTTATGCAAACCCTGAGTTGTGAAATCCATCTGCAGCAGTATTAAAAAAATAATTAAAAAATCCTTAATCCCTAGTATTTTAAAACTGAAGTGAGCTCTCTAAAAATAAATAAAGCAAAATAGTAGCTTCTAGAAAGTCTAAAAATTATACAAGAATGGTTTTACAAACATTTCATCTGCTAGGGCAGATTTTAAATACTGTAGCAGATTACCTGAAAGTAGGATCAGATTATAAGTATCTATAGAAAGCACAGACTTTGCTATTTTAAAGCCTTCAATGGGCATATCTCATAGTATTTTTGCTTTCTTTCTGTCATTGCAGAGAATGGGTCCTTGTCTCTCTCCCAGGAGGGATTTTACTCTCCTCTTCTATTATAGCAACTAAAACTTGAATCAGTGAAGCTGTGAAAGAGGAAAAAGAAATAGAAGCTAAGAAAAGTAAAAAGTTTGAAGGCAACTGAAAATTGACAAATAAGTGTCAGAGCAGAAAACGATGGCAGTTTGCCAACCAGCTAGGAAAACTAATTCAGCTTTAGATAAAGAGATTTTAAAGGGGAAAAGGACAAGCAAACTTCAGAAAAAAGAAGAATAAAGGAGCAAAGAATAAATCCTTAGAGCTGTGTTAAAGAAGAAACATAGGCAGTGCTTTGTTGTTTTAACTGCAGAACTGCAAGAGGGGCTTTTCATTCAGTGTTTGAATAGCACTGAAGAAATAGCCGTCAAAAGAAAAAAAAGTGGAAGCACTAGAGTTCTCCTTGTTGCTGTAGCTTGTAGACCATCCCTCACAAGGGAATTTAAAGTTTAGCTTTTTCTTCACAAATAGAAATCATTAATGGCAATAACTGTTTTCTTCACCAACCTCCATATGGACATAAAAAAAGAGGGTGTTATACAGAGTTCCCTGTACAAATTCATGACAAGAAGTGGCTGAGATGGTTAGACGAATAAACAGCTGACAAAGAAAATAAAGTAACTGAAAATTTCAATGAAAGTCACCTTAACCTAGAAAAGAAAAGTATTTTAGTGAACCAATATGTGATCCTCAAGATTACAATACATATTTTTTTTCCATTGGATTCATTGTATTTGTTTTTCATGGACAGAGAGCATGTACGAGTATGTAGTGATGAGTTCAGTCTGGTCACAATGGCAGACCAAAATAGCAAGCTGGTATATTAGATAGCATGAAAAAAGGTGGTCACAGGTCCGTTTGTCCTCTCACCCTCATCTGTCACTAGGCCTTTTAATCAGGCTGTGAATAGCAAGTCAGCAAGATATAATGCTGCTGGTTATTATGTAGAGATCTAATGACTGCATCTACTCTGCCCAATTACAGCATTTTCAGAAGTGCCCTTGAGATGACGTCTCCTGACCACTCAGACTGTACAGAGCTGAGTGTTCCCCTCTGGGTGCCCTGAAAACACCACCTCTGAGCACACAGGAGGATTGCTCGAGAGTGCCCGGCTCTCGAGTGACCCCACATGTGCACTTTGTACCAACTGTATCCTTTTACCCCCATTAGGCACGGGTTCACTCTGCTGCAGGACATTCCCAGAGCAGCACGACTGACCAGCTTTCATATAGCACCTTGGAGCACCACCCCACCACCCTCTCTGTGAGATAGATTTACAGCACAGGCAGGATGCACAGCTCTCTCACATTACCCCATGCACGTTTGAGAAAAACCTCAAATTAAAAAGACAAGAACAATTAGGCTTGCATCAAACAAAAGCCTTGACATGTATAACTACAATAAAACTCAGGGACAGTTCACCACGTATGTTTCAAATGTTCTTATATATTTTTTTGCAGAGGGAATTATGACAGGGAAATTTCACCCCAAAGTGTATTTTGCAATGTTACAAAGAGAAAAACGAATGATATGCTATTTTACTGTGAATTTACTATTCAGTATTTCAATGGATCATTCCAATAGAAAAAAAAGGGTGCTACAAATAGATTAAATTTTCATCCTGAGCTGCAGTATTGTTGTCAGCACAGGTTAGTAAACTGTGAAATAAGAAAAGAACGTGGAGACCCTGTTTGCACTTAGTTACAAATAAACTGTAGAATATGGTATCGTTAGTTGACATTTCAATTGTGAAAGTTTCTCATTTCCTGCAAGCTTAGGCAAATGAGGGATTTAAGCTATATTTTATTTTTATGGCTACATTTTCTGGAAGTCAGCTGTTTCAGAATGACAATAAAATTCCTGCTGGTGGTTCTCTGTTCTTCTTTTGGGAAGTTTCTTTGGCAGTTTTTATCAGTTCGGTAATTGCTCTTCTGCTACTCAGTAGAGTTGAAGCCTACATTTTCAGTAAGGTATAACAAAAGAGGATGCTGCCTTTGCATCTTCCACGGTACTCACCTCAACCTATAAGACCCAAAACTTTGCCACCATCTTTTACTTTTTATTGTCTTTCCCCATTCTTAATTTTCATCATCCGTATATTTGTGCTACTATATTAGCTATTTTTATATGGCTTTTCAGAAATTGGAGGTGCTTTAATTCATTGCCTGCTCTTTTATAATTATTTCTCTTATTGGATAAACACACCTTATGGCAGGCATGGTCTCCAAATATGTCCCAATTGTGAGATGTATTTGAGCCATACCCAATGATTTTGTTCTCATCAAACTTGTGTAAGCACATACTGAAAGAGAAGGAAAATTATTCAAAAAAGCTATCACTTTACAACAAGTACCTTTTCATTCACATCCTTCCTACAATGTGGAGTTTTCTTGCAAAGTCTTTTCTGATGCTTTGCCAAAGAAAAAAGAAAAACCAAACCACCTGAGACTACATGTTTTTAACCAACTGGGCTGAAAAGCTGATCGCATAGGCTTCAAATGGCATTCTCCCCATCACTTTCAGTGGGTCTACCTGAATGTGTTCCAAGCTATTATTTATCATCTGTCATGGGGAGTGCAAACTCCTTGGGGTAGAGGCAGTACGCTTATAGTACTGAGAGCTTTGGTAGTGCTTGATAACAGTGTATTTTGTGCTAATTTTTCTCGAGTTTTTAAATGCTGTTTCTTAATTAATATTTTATGGTAGAGGTGTTGCTAGCAGCTAAGTGAATATTTGTGAGTCATGAGAAAATAAGTGGCAGATGTCTGCTATGGATTTCCATTCTGTTCTTCTAGACATTAATAATAATTGCCTATAGGGACCAGAAAGGCTGTAATTCTCATTATAATAGAGATTTTTGATGTAGGTGGGCTTAATCAGACAAATAACTTCACTGACATTAAGGGAATCACTGATGTGAACAAGAGTTTGTGGAATCAAGGCAATAACTGAACTGACAGTTCTTAAACCGTAAGAAGAGGGATGGCTGGAGTTGTGGTTGCCCTTGTGTGTGTCAAGTTCAGATCATGTTGCACTGGTTCCAGGATACCAAGAGTGTTATCTGCAAGCATATTATCTCGCAATAGCACAAAAAGCATTTATGGCATATTAGAGCAGGGACTTCTAAATTCCTTTTTAATAAGGGTCTTCATGTTACTGCATGATTCATTACTGCTGCTTATGGACTATTCCCCAAAAAACAGCATGTACTGTTGCTATATTATAGCATCTTTATTGCTGATAAAATCAGGCAATGCTCAGAGAAGCTTTTTTTTTTGTCAGACCATAAAAATGAAGTGTTATTTCCAGCTTTAACAATATCTAATTAGTAACAGTTCCTATACATAAAGTTTCCTTATTTTCCTTGGCTTGAGTTACACTGCATTTTTTATAAAGTGTTCCACAAAATCACTTTTTTTTTATCATTTCTTTTAAACTTCATTATCTTTTTGATGACACAGTAATTTTCATTTCTATTTTTATCTCCTTTTAGCCAGCTTTCTCACTTTGTGCTTTCTCTACATCAATGCATGCTTTTACCCATTTATTTTGATAACTTTTAATAGAAATATACTTTTTTCAGCAGCACATCCTAGTACTTTTAGAGGAGTTGTATTTGCCTTTTTAAAAGCTAGTGGCCCTCTCCAGCACCTATTAAAGCTAATGAAACTGGGATTTAGGTAAAACTCTAGGTGGTGAACAGAATACCAAGAAACTGAAAAGGGCAATGCAGATAGTTTGTAGTCATGTATTGAAAACAGCTAGCTTTGATAATCTTTGCAATCTGTACTAGGGAGTAGTACTCCTCTCCATGAGTCAAAGAAAGACCTTAGGTACTGTAAAGACCAGCTTACTGTTAGAAGTACATTTTTATGTTCTAGCTGAAAAATACAGCAGGGAGCTCAAGTAGTTTGTACGACAAGAATCTTGATGACAATTGTTTATAAGATTTTTATCTTCCTGTGAAACAGTTCAGTAAGCTTTTCCAAAAGTTTTTTGCTGAGTTTATACTCATGGCTTTATGCTTCTCAAAATTGGAGGGAGGCATTACTGTATCTTTTTTGGATTCTCAAAGTCTCCTGTGAAAAAGTTGTTAAAAAATTATTTACTGTGGGCACAGTAAGATTGCACTTACTGGCTTTCCTTAAAAATATTACAACACAAAGGCCATTTCATTTTTAAACAAATAATATTTAACTTTTTTACATGACAGCTTTTCAATTAATGGAAAACCTGAATTTCTTTTCAGTTAGCTTAAGGGACTAAATCAAGTGCAGACTCTCACCAACAAAATCATTACTTGTATTCATTCTTATTCCACGCCAGTATAGCACTGCAGTTCCTTCAGATTTTTTTTCCAGTCTGCATCATTCTTTGCAAATCACTAAGTGATGGGACCTGCAGACAAAACAGATGTAAGAACAAAAAAATCTGTTTTTGATTGTAGTCATGAACAGATGTTTTTTGCAACATAGCTTACCTGTATCACAGGCTTCAGCTATTAAACATTCATTTTCTTTTTCTCCCCAGTCTTTCTTGCTGGGTCTTTTCTTTCATGCTTCACAGATGGTAGAGCCCTGCCAGTGTTCTGCCATCCCAGCAATATGTGCAATATCCTAGCAGAAAAACACATAATAGAATTACTGCTTGTCCAAACTAAAGTTATTGATTTGTTTCTTTTATACAGTTAATACAGTTTAATATCTTTTGTCTCCTGAGATTTGGCTTTACCACCTAAGCAGTGAAACTCACCTAGCTTGTTGATGATTTGCAAATTTCTTTGGCTATTGGTAGGGCACAGTACTGGTTTTGTAAAATCATCTGAATTTCAGAAATGAAAGGTCAGTTTTGTCCACTAAGTAAAATGTTTCAAAGAAAATTAATTCTGTCAGAGAATTATAATGGGTTTGAGACTATATTAGAGTTTGACCTGCTGAAAATGTTCATAAAATCTGCATCATTTTCATGAATTGCTAGAAGAAGCTTCTGCTGTTTTTTTAATGTTGTGTTTTTATTCAGCAATACCCACAAAATATCCAGTGTGCCCATTATTCTGGTACTGGACATAAGAGCCTAAAGCCTGCCTACATTATGCTCTAGAAGCTTATGATGTCTTCTGATCTGTACTTTTCATCGTTATTGCTCAGTAAGAAAATGTAGTACCTTCTGTGAATACATTCAGATGCAAGAGAATAAATAGCAAATTAACAAACTCCCATTCCTTATATACTTGCTGTGCTACCAATTAGTGTGTATTTGTCCCAACATTAAACTAAATGAACAACTCCCAACATTAACTGTTTTTCTTTTCTTATGGATATATTTTAACAAGTATCAGTAAATTACTAAAGCGAGTACTGAGTACATGGCTGCAGGCGTCAGGGCTCCCCGTGCCCGGGGCGGCGGTGCCGGCGGCGGCTGCGGCGGTGCCGGGCCGGGCCTGGCCGCCAGGGCCCGTCCCCCCGCCCCGAGGCAGCCGGGGCAGCGCCAGGGCCCGTCCCCCCGCCCCGAGGCAGCCGGGCAGGCCGGGGGCAGCCGGGGCAGCGCCAGCGCCGGGCACCTCCCTGGGGCCGGGGCCGGGGGGCCCGTGGCCGGGCAGGGGCCGGGCCGTGGCGGGGCTGGAGCCGGCACCGCTGCGGCGCCGCGGGGCAGCGACTGGCGGCCCCGGGCTGGGCTGCGGTGGGGCTGCGGCTGCGGGTGGGGGCGCCCGGGGGGCGGCCGGGGGGGGTCTCGGGGCCCGGACAGCAGGAGGACTCTACTGCTTGGTCTTTGTTCCTTCAGGAAAAATGTCATCTACTGTAACTGCGTAAACACTGTTAGCTGGAAACCCAGCCTAAACCTCTCAATGATACTTCAGATGTATAAGCAAATTTATGTACACTATATGAACTAGTATACACATTCATTGCTACTGTTGTGGACTCATAAATAAGACATTACCTCAACAGATTTTTGAGAAAGAGAATTTAAAATAAATGCTAAATATTGTTTGAATTTTTATCATGCTCATGATAATTTTGCATTAATGAGCATAAACATTTCGTGTTACAGATAGCAATACAAAATTCTGTTCCCCTTTTTTGGTCTGTAGATGCATTGTTAGTCCTTACATTATGGTCCTTAGCTTGAAACATTTCTTCAGCTGATTTTTCTCCTTCCAAATGATTTATTAGTCAAGAACTAATTTGTTATGGAGATGTTGGTCTTATCCTTAATTATTTACTGAAGGGATCTCCTGCAATAAATAATCTTTGGGCCTGATCACTAAGGAACTGTAAAATAACTCGCATTTCAAGTACTAGACACAAAAAGAAGTATCTTTGGGTAATACATTTTGTCTGTGCAGCGTAAACAAATTATTTTTAATAGGTACATACAGTTCTTCAGTCTGATAACTGCCTTTGCCCATGTTGCCTATGCCTTGTGATTCACTGAGATCTAAGAAATTGCTCACAGAAAGTCTGATGTTGTGTTTTTATCCAATTAACTCAATAATCACAAGGATTTGGAATTCCCCACTAATACAGTGTAGTTCAAAATTGGTTGATACTAACTTGTCAGCTCAAGTGGATTAATGGCTGGACCTCATTAACAGATTGTGTGAACACTCCTAATCCGTTTTAAGATGAAGCCAGACAGGTTAGTTTAAATCATCTTAGCAGTGTTTCAATTATCCTAAACTCAAATAAGTGTGAGGATGTACATGTGTCATTTTCAGCTGTATTTTGTTTCAAAGGTTTCTGTCTCCCACCCACGCTCAACCGTCAGCCAATATCCATCTTCTGAGAGTGACTGACCTCACTCCTGCACCCACTGCAGTCAAAATGAGCTGAGTTATCAGTTCCATTATTCATTTAAACTGTTCCTAAAAGAATTTTATAGGGAAATTATAATAAAGTTTATATCAAATTTTGTATTTTGGAATCTGAATTTTTTATTTGAACTAGGTTCTATTTCTTCTGGGCATTTAAACAATTATATTTGACAGATGAAACTGCCTATAAGTGTTACAATATATAGGGAAAGCTCTTTAACTGGAATACTTGTGTGTACCTCCTTAAAAGTCAGTGGAGCTACACTGATATTCATCCACTGACAATGGGGCTTATAATGTATTACAACGATATCATAAGGGAGGAGAGTGCATGAAATGCATGTTTCATGACATTGTTTTAGTTGCTGGCAGGATTTTTCTTAAGAAGCAGCATCTAGCAGTGAAATCATAGGTAAGATTTTATCTTTTCAGGTTGGTAAGTATTTGTGAGAAAAGGGAGTACAGCAATTCCTTTATATAAATGCTGTTGTTGTTTTCATTAGGAAATTTGGATGTTACCCACCCACAGTTTTAGGGATCTGTTCCGTAAAATGGGCTAGATTCTTGGCTGTAATTAGCCATATAGTCTGCTGTAACTGCTTTATATTTTTAAGATGTGCAAAAGAGCAGAAATACCATGTTAACTAATTGGTGGAGCATTTTATTGGGAAAGCAGAATCCCCAGGCCGCTTCAGTCATTCTCAGTCTAAACGTGGGTTATATTATTCCTGAAGTTGCTCTGCCTCGGCTGACAGAGTTTGTCCTCTGATGTGACGTCTTTCAAGTATCCGAGTTCCTCATATTTATTGGGTAATATGAATTCTTCTGTCCCCTAATTATAACTACACTAAAGCAATTCTGGAAAACAGTTCATTTACTACTTGAGCTATTTACTGTTATCTGTAAGGGTAATATTCTAATTTCTTCTCCTCTAATTTACCCAGGAAAAAATACATTAGATGCATTCTGATTCTCTCGACTCCAAATGACCCCCTATATTGTAGTCAATGTTGTCACATGGCTACACAGTCAAACCCTTTATACTCAATGGGCAGCACTTGAGCTAACTAAGCCCTTGTATTTAATGATGCATCTCCCTTTTAGCCTAGTCTACTTTCATGCCCACCATCACTCTCTCACTGTTTTTTCTCTGTTCTTGCTCAATGGTTCAGTCATTTATCATACCTGTCACAATTCCCTTTTGCAATTAGGCCTTGGATACAGCTGTTCTCTCCAGTTCTTCTTGCCCCATACACCAGGAGACCCAGGAAGCAATAGGGTCACTGAGCAGAGATATCAAATAGTAGTGAGTATGAGGCTGAGATCCAGCTATCTTCCACAGTGTTACACTCAGGCCAGGCATGAGAAATCATTTTTTTTTCCCAAACACTCCTCATTTGAGACCCAGCAGTAGAGGACACCTGCCTTTCAGTACTTGCCAGAGTTCAGCATAAGAGCGTAGGGCCACTAAAAACCCTAAATGATGAATATAGCACTTAGATGTTGTAACAGATGCATGTTTTAAAGCAGTAAGAAAAGGGTTTTGCAAGGGTTGAGGATGGGATGGAGGGAAAGGCAAAACGATCCAAGAATTTCAGCCCATCTCATAGACTGATACAAACAACTGTCCTCCTATTACAACTTGGTGCTACTGCTGCTACTGCTGCTGCTGAGTACAATTGCTGTCTTACTGGATTACTGGGCAGTGATTCCTGGGCAATAAACACTTCTGAAATATATGTACATAGTGAAGCTTGTGAACATATCTTCCTTGCAAATGCGTGAAGAAGGTGGAGAGGTTTTCCTGCTGATGATGGTTCTGGAGGCCAGTCAAACACTGGTGGATGTCTGAATGTGGAGAGGGTGAGGGTACTTCTATTTGCCAACCATGTGGAAATATGCTTCCTCAGCATCGACTGCCACCATCACCAGGAAAGGCAAAACACAGTGAAAGGCTGGTTCCTCAGAAGGAACTCTGACAGAGCTCTGCAAGCATCACCCATCCCTTTTGGTCCTCTAGTGAGGAGAGCAGGTTTGTTCATCTTGATGGTCAGTTTAGTTCTACCAAGGGAGAACACCAATCTCTTGTCCTCTAGTAAAATATTTGTGCAATTGTGTCCCAGGCTCTTCCGCTCCACCTCCTCAGTCCCACAATAGCTTCCTCC
This sequence comes from Apteryx mantelli, assembly GCF_036417845.1. Classification (NCBI taxonomy): domain Eukaryota; kingdom Metazoa; phylum Chordata; class Aves; order Apterygiformes; family Apterygidae; genus Apteryx; species Apteryx mantelli. Next base: position 57,782,479 of record NC_089981.1, read on the forward strand.
CTCTACCTTATTGTAATTGGAAATTAAACAGCAACACACAAATCTTCATGATTTATTTTGGTCTTGCATGATTTGAAATTTAGAATAAAATTTTAATAATTTTTAAAGTTCACTTAGCTCATGTACAGAGAGGTTTTATTTGTTTCAAATTTTTTATTTATGACAAAAGCCTACATACCAGTGGCTCTGTCTTCCTGTGTAGCTCTGCAGTACCTACTTTGAATGAGCAGTAGGATGAGTTACATCAGTAGTCACTGTTCTTGCAATACAAAACCTCAGCATACAAGGCCTTGGCACAATACACATTGTGTTTTTCAGGTGCTGTTCATGTTTTGAATTCCTATATCTTTTAGAGTGTTCCCTCTTTTAGCACTGAGACAGTGCTTGGAGGATGTATAAAAGAAGTTATTGGAAGTACAGGAAGGCAGTACATACAGTATTTTTAGGGTAAAGATTGCTTTTTAGTTTATTCTGAGGAATACAACAAAAAGTAAGCAAAAATAATGCCTCACACTTACACAGACAGAAGCAAATTAAGAGTTAAGAGCTTAGATGCTTTTATTACAATAGTGGTACCATCTGAGTCTGTTAAATAATTCACGTGACTTTACATAGGACATCATACATTACTTTCTTTAAACATGTTTTGCTCTTCAAGTTTTGCAATACTTAAGAATGCTAGGGAAATCACAAAGACAGCCTGACACTAAACTGAATGTACAATTAGTTTATGTAAATGTTTCATATTTAATGTAACAAGTAAGATGCTTGTAACATCCTGGATGTATAGTTAAAATTTATGGTAACATTACCATGGCTGGGTTATTCAAGAATTCAAGAAATGCAAAGGCCTGTTTTTTTACTACATTTCACACAACTTTTTAATCAGTTCTCAACCAGTGGGATCTGTATCGGTACTGAAGTATAATTATGTTACAGGTGAGGCACAGCATGGTTTGGAACCCAAGTAATAATCTCTCCTGGATCATTCCTGGTTCTGTGCTGGGCCAGCCTGAGTCCCTCTGGATTATGTTTATAGAACCAGGGGCCCTAAGGAGCACGGTGTCGACACATCCGTATAGCTTTAGACAAAGACAGCAGAGTTCAACTTGGCTCATTGGCTTAGGCATTTGGCCAATATTACTGGAGCTGGTGGCAACAGTGTGAGGCAGAGAAATAAAGGGAGAAAGCAAGAAAGCAGTAATGAACCCTGGGGCTGAGCAGAGGAGAGACCTTAGAAGCTGGTGTTAGCAAGGTATGACTGCAAAATCATGGAGAAACAATGTTATGCTACACATTTTATATTTAACTGTTTTAAAATTCTATATTTCATAACATAAAAATAAATGCATATATGCAGGCTTGGGTATTTTTATGCATGCAGGGATGCATGCACAAGAGATAGAAGAAGAAGAGATACATGATGTATAACCATTAATTTTGCATTTCTTGAGTGTCTAGGATATTAGGGGCAACTCCAGCAATATATTCACGCAAGATTTTTGTACTTAATTCCCTGGAATGGTTGTTAGGTATTTTTTAGAGAAAAACAAAGAAAAATAGATATCCTGAGCTACAGAGCTTGTCAAACTGTTCAATTTTATTTAGGGCACCTTAGGAACATGTAAATAAAGACAAAGTGGCAAAATATCCAAGTGCATGTCAAATTTAAGGAAACAACAATATTTTTCTCCCATGGAAAGCAATTCTTTAATTTAAGAACCCTTACTGGCTTGAAAGATGCTATCAGTGTTGATTTTGCCTTTAGACAGAGAGAAAACATGCTATAATGCAGTCTACAATATAAAGTTATAAACTTAAGCTCTTAGCTTGCCTCCATCAAATTCAAGGGCGAAGCTCCAATTGACTTCACTGGAGCAGGGATGAAGTATGGGACTAAATAAAGTTTCAGCTAGCTTGAAATCTATTGGAGACAGACTCATTTTTGTTGTAAATGTGTCCTATATACCACTTTTCTTGACAAAAAGAAAAAAAAGTTTCTGAGTTTCTGTGTTTCTTTGCTGAGTGAAGGAAATTTTATTTCTATCACCAGTGTAATTATTCTAAATTTATTTTAATATCTTTATTCCATTTTGCCTCATACTATATTTTGAACTTTTAGTGCAAAATTTTAAATGTTTGCAATAGGTTTTGCTTAAGAAAAAAGGAAGTTTTAAGACTAACATTTTCCCTATAGTGCCTGCTAAGCTACTTAGCTAAATCGTTCTTTCTCTTATAATTTGCCTTATCTGTTCTTTTAGTTTTTGCAAACCGAGTTCTGTTGTGGGGCTTATAAAATTTACTGTGAAACCTAAAGATTATACTATGTTGAATAAATGATTTCTTTGACTTTCTGGTATATGATAATTCCTGAATTGCTGTATATCCAGGATGAGACTGTTTTTGCTGTTGCAGTTTTGTTCATATTAAAACCCTTCTGTGTCTTTTAATACCTATTCCAATGCCTCTGTTCCTTTCCTTTAGATGGACTTTAATAAGTTTTTCTTTATAGCTTTAAATTACAAACAGAAATAAGAAAATAAGTATTTGTTAGAAATTATTTTTAGAGAAATAAGTATTTGTCACTTGAACACAGAAATAGAACAGATCTGAACTTTGAGTTATAACACAGAACAAATAGTATGGACATTGCTATAAGAATTCAGTTCATTGAAAAGGCCTAGAGTAAACTAAACTAAGAGGCTGATTTTTTTTAATGTTGTTTTTTAAGATAATATGGTAAAGGAAAGAAATCGTGTTTGCAAGCCCCATCTTTCTGCCTTTTTTCCCCCATGAAACAACATGGGGTACCCTGGTAAATGAATAAAACTGACTGGTAGAAGGTCTCAGAAGCAAAACATTAGCTAGAAATGAGACAGCTGAGAGATGCCGGAGACAGGTGACAGCATAAGCAAGTACATAAAGCATGGAAGGAAACGAACAGGCCACTGGATCAGCCGGCTGATCAGGCCCTGAAAAATGACTTCAATCATAGTTTCTTAACTTAAGCAATGACATATGGTAGTCTTCTTGGGAAAAGAGGACTGGACCAATATCTGGGGTGGGGCTGAATTACGAGTACGCAGTCTAGCCTGGGCAGTGATCAACACAATATATTGTTGCTGGCAGGAAGATTGTTGCTCAGTGGGATGCTCACAGCATCTGGCTTAGAGAGATACTCTAGTTCTGACTTAGATGCTCTGAACAACCCTCTGAAGGAGCATATATGCCTTTATTGACTAAATAAGGAGCCCAGAGAGTCAGACTTCAAATTGTAAGAAAGATACGGAAAATGGAAAAGTAAAAAAGTAAGTCAGTTTTTTGCAAACCCTGTACCTCCCTCCCCCACTCAGAGGTTCAGTTCCTCTCTTTGTTCCCTCACTACAGCAGGGAAGCAGTGTGATACACCCTTATTTTTCATGGCACAGCATGTGTTTCTTGATGAGTCAGTATGGTTATACTGACTAGCACATTCAAAGGATGAGAGTCCAGTTATTGCCAGTCTACTTCCTTAACCTAGTTTCCAGGGGGAATATAACAGCTCTGCAGGATCTTCTTTTCCTTCTCATACTAAAACTTGTTATAAGAACAGCTGCTGCAAGGGGATATGATACAGACTACATAATTCAAGCAGAAGTATTATAAAACTAATGCTTTTCAGTTTTATTTGCTTTAGAATTTTGCCAGCATTATTGTTGACATATTAAATAATTTCGTCTATGTTTGAATTTTCTTTTCTTTTAGAATGTGATTAAAAATGAAAGGGAAAACTGAGTACCCTTTTACATTGCTGGCACTTAGATTATTCAGTGTTTTACATATCTATTGAACTAGACTAAGATATATTACAGCTTAAGTCATTTTAGAAAATGCAAGGGTAGGCAGATTCTTATTCTTAATCTAAAAAATAGCTCAACATTTGGTATTGTAAAATATTCTTAAGCAGTACATATACTTAAAAAGACCTTAGGGTGAGATCACATTTAAATAAAGTCTAGCCACAAAAGTATGTTTTCTTTAGAAGAATTTTGCAACTTAAAAACAAGCAAACATTAGAACACTTGGAAATGACCCAAAACAGTTCTTCCTTAAAATTAGCAGAAATCTGTGTTATCTCGTGGTTACAGTAGCCCTCAGTAGTAATCCCTCACCTTATAAGGGACAGAACACTGTGAAAGAGGATTTTACAATCTCTTGACAATTTATAGATTTCAATGATGTCAGATATGCAAGTTTGTTATCTGAAATACAGGCTTATAGACTTGTTTTGCTACTTCTGTTTGCTATCAGAGACTCAAAAAAACAGTATAATCATGCATCCAGGGCCTGCCATGTCTTTCTTCTGGACCTTCCACCATAATCAGTACTCCCTAAATTAATCAGTGCTGGCCTGGATACCAGTAATACAGACTGAATGAAGATAAGATCCCCTGAAGACTTCTGGTAGTTTAAAAGTACTGTAGAAGTCCTTGTTGATGCTAAGCTCTATACAATGGCATCCACAAGTCCATAATGAATGCTTTATTCTGGAAGACAATAATTTGGCCTTGTTGATTCATGACTTCATCACCTCTTGGCTGGCCTGGAGAGATACAGTGTGTTTGGACTTCAATATTTCACTCTAACTTTGGTGAGTGTCCCAAGCATTATCATTTTCCATACAGAATCACAGAATTACAGAATGGTTGAGGTTGGAAGGGACCTCTGTAGATCATCTAGTCCAACCCCCCTGCTCAAGCAGGGTCACCTAGAGCACATTGCACAGGATCGCCTCCAGGCAGGTTTTGAATATCTCCAGAGAAGGAGAATCCACAACCTCTCTGGGCAACCTGTTCCAGTGCTCTGTCACCCTCACAGTGAAGAAGTTTTTTCTCATGTTCAGCTGGAACTGTCTGTGTTTCAGTTTGTGCCCGTTGCCTTGCGTCCTGTCACTGGGCACCACTGAAAAGAGTCTGGCTCCATCCTCTTGACACCCTCCCTTCAGATACTTGTACACATTGATAAGATCTCCTCTCAGCCTTCTCTTCTCCAGGCTGAACAGGCCCAGCTCTCTGTCTTTCCTCACAGGGGAGATGCTCCAGTCCCCTAATCATCTTTGTAGCCCTTTGCTGGACTTGCTCCAGTAGTGCCACATCCCTCTTGTACTGGGGAGCCCAGAACTGATGTGGCCTCACCAGGGCTGAGTAGAGGGGGAGAATCACCTCCCTTGACCTGCTGGCAACACTCTTCCTGATGCACCCCAGGATACCATTGGCCTTCTTGGCCACAAGGGCACATTGCTGCCTCATGCTTAACTTGGTGTCCACCAGCACTCCCAGGTCCTTCTCGGCAGAGCTGCTTTCCAGCAGGTCAACCCCCAACCTGTACTGGTGCCGGGGGTTATTCCTCCCTAGGTGCAGGACCCTGCACTTCCCTTTGTTGAACTTCAGGAGGTTCCTCTCCGCCCACCTCTCCAGCCTGCCCAGGTCTCTCTGAATGGCAGCACAGCCCTCTGGTGCATCGGCCACTCCTCCCAGTTTTGTATCGTCAGCAAACTTGCTGAGGGTGCACTCTGTGCCTTCGTCCAGGTCATTGATGAAGAAGCTGAACAAGACTGGACCCAGGACTGACCCCTGGGGGACACCGCTAGCTACAGGCCTCCAACTAGACTCTGCGCCGCTGATCACAACCCTCGGAGCTCTGCCATTCGGCCAGCTCTCGATCCACCTCACTGTCCACTCATCCAGCCCACACTTCCTGAGCTTGTCTATGAGGATGTTCTGGGAGACAGTGTCAAAAGCCTTGCTGAAGTCAAGAGAGACAACATCCACTGCTCTCCCCTCATCTACCCAGCCAGTCATTCCATCACAGAAGGCTATCAGATTGGTTAGGCATGATTTCCCCTTGGTGAAGCCATGCTGACTACCCCTGATCACTTTCTTGTCCTCCACATGCTTGGAGATGGCCTCCAGGATGAGCTGTTCCATCACCTTTCCAGGGATGCAGGTGAGGCTGACTGGCTTGTAGTTCCCTGGGTCCTCCTTCTTGCCCTTTTTGAAGACTGGGGTGACATTGGCTTTCTTCCAGTCCTCAGGCACCTCTCCTGTTCTCCATGACCTTTCAAAGATGATGGAGAGTGGCTTAACAATAATGTCCACCAGCTCCCTCAGCACTCGTGGGTGCATTGCATCAGGGCCCACGGATTTGTGGGTGTCAAGTTTGCTTAAATGATCTCTAACACAAACCATCAGTTTTATTTCCTGTTTATCTCAGGGCCTGACCTCCCTCAATTTCCACACTGCACGCATGTCAGTTTGCTCCTAGGGCTCTCTTCTTTGTACAAGAATATTTAGGGCACAGGGTACTCTGCAGGGTCCGGAAGAGATCAAAACCAACTGTGAAGCCATACAGATACTGTGATGAAAGCAGGGTGAACGTGAAACAGTCCTTACATGGTAGCAGGAAGGCCATGTTTTTTTCCTGGGAGTGATCCACAAAGACAGTATAAAGCCTACCTTATTTCTAGGCGCTGACTTTCCGTAGACTTCAAAATGAAGTCTAATATATTAGAAAGACTGTTTCAAATTTTCAACAGCTACATTCCGCTGTGACAAAGTGACTGTGATAATGATAAAGCATATCTTTGTGGGACAAGTCTGGACTATGGAATTACTTCCTCAAAGAGTTAAGAACTGTCACCAACATCATCATCTTCTACTTCAACTGCAAGATGCACTGCTGTCACTATTTTCCAACTAAGACAAAGTAATTTATATAAAGAAAGTCAGCCCCCCCTCAATCACTTTAGTCCCTAAATGGTCACAGAAACAAGGCACTCTGCCGCACACAATTACTCCATAAATGAGAGAATCAGAGCACAAAGAAGACAAGTGTCTAGTCTTGTTGCTTAATGTCCTCCTGGAAGGAGCGCCTGGTGATTACTTTGATATACAAATACCAGTCTAAAATAGAATAGTCCCACTATACTCTGCTTTTTGTTAAATAACAAACTCACAGAAAATCATACAGGTTGAATAATACTTTGGAATTCTTTTCTAAAATTCACTCTTTGCTTGTAAGAAGCAATATATCAGTGGCAAATATTGCTAAGTCAATGGGAGTTTCCAAATTAGGTTTCAAAGGCCCAGGATTAAATATGAAATTTGGTTCTGTGATCTGCATCATAATTCCCCAATACTGTAAACCTCAGAATAGTTTATTCCTCACAGATACCACTTTAAAAAAAAAAAGATAGAGAGCAACAGCAAGAAGAGACACTATTGGTATGCAATTAGACAGGAAACATCTTTTTCACTTCAAACTACATAAGTTACTTGTAGTTTGGCATACACTTTTCTGAGTGTTATTTAATTAAAATAAATGAGAAAGATTCAAGTTAAATTTAGCATAACAAATTATATTAGCCTCATGATATAATTAGAACATATATCTCTATTTCCTGCACATTTTCCAGTGGATTTACTCTATTTTGTGAATATAATTCTTGTTGTTCATATTAAGGAAATAATGTATCTTATTGCTATTTAAATCCTTTAGGGGCGAAAGAGAACATTTGGATAAACTTATTTTGTGATGCTGTCATTTGTAAAGTGCGTCTATGTAAGGCATTGTAAAATTTGTAACTGTTTGTAGACTTTTCACATATTTTTACTGGTGACAATTAAAGTATTTATATAGCTTTTGATTCTGGGAAAGTGTGATCTATATTTATCTTAAGAGTAAAGGGAAAGAAAAAATCCACAGGTTCTTATGGGAGTAATTTATCTGAGTTACCAATCAGATTTTTATCCCTTAATATAATGCACATTTTTGCAAATTAGTTATAAACTATTCTAATAGCTGCAGATTTCTTTTCTTATACTTTTTTTTTAGTTTCAATGCATGAATGTCAAAAAGTCTTAGTATACTCATAAAAGTAGAATGCACCTGCCAAAAAACCCACTAACTTGTCAAATACAGAATATGAGGTAATTTCAGTAGAGATTACTTGTTTTTCAGCTCTGGCATACCAGATCAGTATTTCCTATTTTTTGTAATAAATGGGTGTTTTTAGCTATAGCAACAAAGAGAAATTATTTTCCCTTTTTTGAGGCATTTTTTTGAAAATAGCTGTATGAGAAAAGAGTACAGTAGCTTGGGAGGAAAAAAAAGAAGAAATAAAATGATGTATTTTAACTTATATATTGGATGAAAGTGAATGGGATAGAGGAAAAATACTCCTGAAAATGCATCAGAGTTTTTAAAAAAGAAAAGAATAAATACTTAGTAAAGAGTATGACAGAAAAATATTTGTCTTGGGATTAAATTTGACTTTTTAGGACAACATTAATTATATTGTATATATATATAATATATAAAAATAATAAATTTATTTCATGTTAAGATATTATGAGTTGTGGAAGCTGATCTCTATTCACTGGATATAATATATATCGTAATACCTTCAAATGGCTTAAGATTTCTAGATAGCAAACTGACAGGTGAGTGTTTTCATTGGCTAGGACCCTAATTTAGGAAGTCTCTTGCTGGAGGCTTTAAAGGTACCTTTCTTTTCCCACTGGCTGTGTAGAGAATTTAGATGTTTAGTCTGGAGTAGCTGACTGAGCTACTGCCTAAAATTTAGGTAAATTTTAGGAGCCTGAGTGTCATGTAGAATGACTCCTGAAAAGTAAAAGAAGACACTTAGCAGCCCAATTCTAAAAAAAAGCCAAAAAAAAAAAAAGCCTTGGAAGGTAAAACTTTACTACCACCTCCCATTAGCAAGCACACTAAAATACAAAAATACCTCATATATCTTTGACATTTTAGAGCAGTTGCGTAGGGGTGCCTGTTCTGGGCTACAGAACACGATGCAGTGATGCTTCAAGCTAAGGGAAACGTTAAGTGCACACAGTTCAACATGCTGCTCTGCAGAAACACTCTCTGGAGTCCAGAGCAGTGTGGCTATGCTCTTCTGTGAGCCCTGACTATTGGGCACCTAGAAACTGTATTGAAGAGGAAGCTTGTTTTACAAAGCCAGTAAAGAGTTGTACCTGCTACCTATGTGATCCTCTCTCCCTTGCTAGTCTCTTTTTTACTTTTTATCTTTTTTAATTCTCCTCTCCCTTCTCTAATACTTTCTGCCTGATTTTATCCTTCTTTTCTGTCAGTTTTTATTTCTCTGAAACTAAATGTATTGCCTGGTTGAATCATGAGGGGATGAAGTTTCCATCCTGTTTTGCACACCCTGAGAAGGACCCAGAAAAAGAAGGATATAATAACTATACAAATGATTTGCCAGATAAGAAGGTGATTTAGACAAAAATGTTTTGGCCCTCTGGAGACCTAGGCTCACTGGTCCACTTGAACCCTGAACTCATCCATAAAAGTTGTATATCTTTAGTAGAAAGGTGTTGGGGTACAATCTATTGCATAAGAACTGCTCATGCCTGCCATTCCTATGACATGCGATAACGTGGGAAAAATGCAGATATCTTCACATGCAGTATACACAACCATGTCTAATGGAAAACCAGAGAGAAACATAGTAGCAGAGTGAGTAGCTAAATACACAGAATAGCTATATCCTCTAGATCTACCAAAGCTGTTATTCTCAAAACTGGGTAATCAGCAGTAAAAAAGTGGGTGACAACAAGCAGCAAAGGCATAGCTGAGATAAAGAAGGGAATGATGAGGATATTTCTTGAATTCTTTCTGGGTTTTTAGAAAGATAATTAGATGGCTTCAAATATAAGTAATGTAAGACAGGGAAAATTCCTTTTCCTCCAAAATTCAATGCCTTAAACATCTAAACATCAGTTGAAGAACAGATTTCAAACTAAAATTGTATTTTGTTTGCTAATAAATATCTGAGAGCCCAGAAATCAATGTTTCAACTCCTTCTTTTGTTTTAAGATTGATTTCCACTATTGTTGTTATACTTCTGTGGATCTCTTAAAAAAACCCAGTTGTTTGACCAGTTTCGCATCTGGGGAATTTACCTTATTTGAGGAGCTGCTTTATTAAAGTTTTCTGTATAGTTCTGAGGTTTCAATTTCCAAGCTGCCAAAGTCTGTGTACAGCAAAGACATCACATTAAGAAGCAGTGGTGATTACTGCTCTAGTTGACAGAAGACTCATGCTCAAAGATTTCTCCTCAAAGATTTCATTTCTCCCAGTTATTTATTAAAGAACCAATAAAAATAATGAAAAGATGGGTAAAACTTTACTATTTTAGTTTGAAATATGAAATTTTCCCAAACATTTTCAATTGTAGAAAAGCATCAAAACCCGGAAAAATTGCTTTAAAAACTGCTTTTGTTATTTTACTAATATCTGAAGTTCAACATTAGGTCAATGATCTCACTCAATATTCTGTAAATGCATAGCCAGAGACAGTTCAGGAACTGAGGTGCCTGAAGAGAAAGAAAGAATGAAAGAATGAAAGAAGAGAGAGAAGAAAGGAGGGAGGAAGTGAGGAAGGAAGAGAGGAAGGAAGGAGAAAGAATGAAGAGGAACAAAGATTTGCAATAAATTGTCCAAGTTCACATAATAGGTGAAGGCAGCCCTCAGGAATCCCAAATGAGCCACATATTCATTAAGACATACTATCCGTGACACTCGACTCATGGTCTCACGAGTTTCCAAATGCCTGTATAGACCTTTTCCATCAGAGGTCATTGTGATAAGTACTTATGGAAGGAAATGCATCTGGGAGCAACATCCCTCCAGTGCAACCAATCCTGTAGTAATCAGGAAAGTGAACAAACTGTGCACAACAAGTAAATGTAGCATCTCAAAGCTTTTTATTAAATAATCAAAACAAATACTGACTATACAGAGATCATGGGGTTTTCTTTTGGTAAGGTTAGTTTTCTAAAGAAATTAAATAATTTTCAATATATTCTGAATATTTTAATAGGAAACTTTGTGAAATTGGGGCAATTCTGAAAATTATTCCCTTTCTGAACAATTATATTTACCCCTTAAATGAAGCATAGCTACACAAATCTTATCAGCCAAAAAGTAAGGTACAGAAAACTAATGTAATGCTTGCTCAGAAAATGTTCAATAAACACAGGAAACCTTTCAGAAGAAATAAATATGCAAATTTCCTTTCAACAAAAAGAAAACCCATGCATCATTTCTCAATGGCAGGGATATTTTCAGTAGTGTACTCTTACAGTTAACATATATTATTACTTACCTGGCTTAACCAAAATAATATAATATATAATAAATATGAATAGCTTCTTTATTTCTGTATAGTTGTTTAAAATATGAAGAACAAAATACATTGTAATCAACAAAGATCCTTTAAATTGGGATGTGGTATTGTTCAAGCCTGAAAATATTAACAAAGTCATAATTTCCACATTCGATCCCATATGTAATAACAGTTATCAAAAATAAGCCCATGCTGCTCCACCCATTATTTCTTACAAGACAGGATTCCTAATCAGCAAACCATATCCTGCAATAAAATTCACAGTCGCTATTCATGCTACCATGAGTAAGCAGTCCATGTAAATCAGCACAAAAGATAAATTACATTGTCTTTTGAAGGCTGCTCTGAAGCTCCTGTCAAGACCAGACTTGCTCTCTAAAAAGACAGTAAGCTTCACTCAGACCCAAGCCTTGTGGGAGGATGTTCCTCCCTGCACATCAGACCCCTGAATTTCAGTATGCCTGTTAGCTCTGAATGCATTGCTCAAGAGACAGACATGTGATGTGAAGTGAGCTTTTTAGAAAATACAGTGATATTGAAGATACATGACTGCTCCCCAAACTCCTGAAAGAACAGTGCAGTTATAGCCCTTCATCTCCCAAACCTCAAGCTGCTGTCCATGTTTTGATCTGATACTTTACAGGGCAAGCAAGAGCTCCTCTCCACACCTAGCAAGCCATACCTTTGTACGGTTTTATCTTGTTCTATCGCTATTAGGACCTAAATATTAGTTATTCTAATAAAAGTAATTTAGATGGAAAATGTGTGTAATATACTATGTCATAAATTGCGATAATTTTGTCAGAGAGACATGCTTTCTGAGATCAACATTCACAAGAGGAACTTCTGCTCTGAACTTAACTTGCTTTTTGGCTTAAGCCTTGAACATTTTGTTTTCAGCCATCTTGCTGCTGTTGATATTTCTAATGGGCCCAGCCTTTCATTTTGTCTTTCCTGTCACAGCTGGTGCTTACAATGTACCCTGCAGATTCACTAAGTCACTTCCTACTGATACATCATGCTATATGTAGTTGTGATTATCATCTATATATGCAAGTGATATAAATCTTTTTTTCTTTCACTTCTTTGTTAATGCAATAGCATTTGCACCAGCCTCTAATCTTATGTACCACTTTCTCCTCCTTTAGAACCAAGCTGGCAATTCTCATCTTGAATGGCTTTAAAATTGCTCATAGCAATCAATGACAACTGAGGCATCACTAAAGAATTTCCTCTATCTCCAAGCTCCAATTTAGATCAGTCATTAAGCTTGAGTAAGCTTGAGCTGTCAGAACATTTTCCCTCATCACATGCTCTGAGCATGAAAAGTCAACTTCAAAATCAAATTTGTTCTGTCTCTTACTACACTTTGTAATGGTCTAGTATGAACAATAAACTTAACTGAAATAGTACTGTCAATCTTCAGTAACTCAGATAACTCTATGGGTTTTTTATGTAAGGAAGGCTGCTGTACCTCAAATATGATACATAGCAAATCATTTTCTTATGTTATATTTCCTCTTTTGTCCTGTTTGACCTTGTTAGTTATGTATATTGCTAAATTCCTGTGTCATGACATTTTCTTTTTTGAAATGAATACATATAAAAAAGGTGAAAGTATAAATGCAAGTATTAGACGGAAAATATCTAAATATCTAAATAGATGGAAAATATCTAAATATTCAATATATCAAATATATAAAGACACATAAATATTCTTCTGCAATGTCTCCAGACAAACAGTCTTTGTTTAAGATTCAGTCTCAAAAGAAGAAGGGTCAATTTCAAATCTCTGCTTAGCATATATTTCTGTGTATATACTGACAGTCCTTTTCAGCTATCTCTTAAAATAAACTCTGATAAGTTTTGAATTCTTTCTATCCACATATATATATTTCATGAGCTGACTGGAGCTGAAAACAAAAATCTGGCCTGAACAGGTTGTTTGTTAGGCTTCCTGACAGTGATCTGATTTTTTGGTTAAGGCCTTGTTTGGGCAAAGTGCTGTAAAAGCTCTATGATTTTAAGTATATAAATACTGCAATCCACTTCAATGGAACTAGCTATGTGTTCTAAGTTGTCTCAGCATTTTGATGCAGAAAGACCTAAAAGTAAAATGAACAAGGCAATCCTGTCTAACGATGTTTTTTTCTACTGTCAAGTGAGTGGTAAGCCCAATTCCCACATTTGTAACTGGGGTCTGTGCTCATTTTCAGTTCTGTAGGACAGATCTAGGAGCAGGCACGGGGGCAGCTCCGTCAGTATTCTCCATCGGAGAGTTCTGTTCCTAAAATTACAGTGACCATAACAGTGTTTGAGATGATGGTTTTGTATATAACTTCTAACCATATTCCTAGGATTTTTTCTGTGGGGAAAGTTGTTCAAGGAACAATATGATAACACACTTGAAAAGTTGGCTTGAGTTTCTAGCTTTGTCATGTCTCAGTTAATTTTTCTAGTGTTGAATATTTGCCAAATAACTTCAATATTTTGAAAGAATAAATATTTAGGACCAAATGCTATTTTAATTAAATGGACTTCTAACCTACAACATGTTCAGAACTATTGATTTTGGGGATATTTTGGGAGTAAAGAACTTCTCAATGTGAGTAAGGGCAGAATTTGACATAGTGAAATACACTGTTCACTGAAGAGAGAAAATTAAAAGATTAGTATAGGGGCTTCTCTGAGATAGTCTCCCATACTGTTAAGTCTCCCAGTAAAGAATTTGGTTAATAAAACTGACTGTGATTTAGAAATCATCTCAGAATGCTCAGTATTTGCCCAGAAGGAAAGATGGAACATGCAGATATGGAAGACAAAGGTTTCTAGATTTCACCTTTGAACTTTAATTCATCCATTTATCTTTCCTTAAATTTCTTAAATTATATTTCCAGTTAGGTGAGATGAGGGAAGTTCTTCCCAGTTTTAAATTTAATTTTTTTTTATGGAGCTATTGATTGCAACAAGTTTCATCCATTCTTAATAACAAGTGAAACAGAGCATGTCATTATATGTAAACATAACCAGCACAGATATTTCTGATTAGCTGCTATTCATCTGCAGTTATATAAAGATACAAAAATAAAAGTGAGAGAACTGAAGAGCTTTCAGATGAATACATCTCATTATATAAGCATGTTGAATAGAAAGTTTGAAAATAACAGACTGGTTCTTAACTATGACATCTATAACCCAGCCCCTGTGACTGGAGTATTCTTCAGCTCTCAGCTGTCCACTTATCAATCATGCGAACATATCTCCTTAGGAGATGTATTCAAATGCTTTTTAAATAAGGTGCTGTGTAGGGATAAATTCTATGATCAAAACAAGAAGCGTGCCAGTAGGAGGAATGATCAGCAGGCTTATTAAGAAAATGCAGTAACAGTGGTGAACCAGTCTTTTAAAATGCAGAACAAAATTTGAACTAGTCTTGATATGCAGAGCATTTTTAAATTCAAGAATACAAACACAATCAAAAACATATCTGCATGAGACCACATGAATTTATAGGTAATCATTTCTTAGGTAGGTAACATTTTTAAAGGCAAGAATTTAAGACAAGATTTTAAAATATAGCTAATGATTTTAGGGAAAAGACTTTCAGAGAATGTTGCTCTCTGTTTTGAGTCTGCAACCTTCAAAACTAGGAGTTATTTTTTCTAACCATAGAATCTTTTTCTGAGGTGTGACATGATAGGAAAGTAAGAAGACATTTGCTTTTAAGTACTGAAAATATATACTTTCTACTTAGGGGAGAAAAGCTGAATCTTTTACTTGACTCAGAATGATATAGATCCAAAGAAAGGTAGGTAGAAAGTCACATGTTTATTTTGGCCCAGAGAGTACAGAAATCCAAAGTATGGTCTAGACTTTGAAGCCTGTTCAAAAATAAGCAAGAGGAATTTAGGAGGGTGAATGTACTCTGCTGTGAAAAGGGAAAACTGAATCAAGACTGACCTGAGAGGCGTTAGGATTGATGACTATGAACTGACTTGTCATGACAGTCATGTAAAGAACAGAACAGAAGGAAGACTAGCTTAAGAAATAGGAATCGCTCATTGTTTACTTAAACAGTTCAATGAGATTTAATTAAATGATATGTTTGATTTACCAATAACTGTAGGGATGTGCAGTAAAGTTCAAGTAATTCAAAATATTAAATGCATTACTTGCTTTAGACAGGGATAGAAATAAAGTTGAGGTAGAAGACAAAATGATCTGATTAATTTCCACAAAGGTGTAAAGATGAGTTTCAGCTCTCTAAAGTTAATCTGGGCTATGCTGGAGATGGTTTGATTCATCCAGGTTTAATAACATTATGCTAAGAAATTTCTCCAACTGCCTCTGGACCCTGTTACTGGTTTGTCCTACCCTGGGAGCTGTGAGTTCTTGTGGCAGCCTGTGGGTGCCTCTTTCTTCTCCAGCCCCAATGACACCGTCTCCCATTCCTTCTCTCTGCTCTCCATATCAGTGAAGTGAAATCAGTGGCACTGCATAAATATACCTGGTGAAAGTAAAAGAAAAATGACAAAACTCTGCCTAAAAATGTTTTTGCTGATTTGCCATATTTTCTATTATAAAAAGATTCTTGAATTCAGGCTATTTTTTTTAATCAGGCTAATTTTTTACATAAGCATGATACATGACATGTAGGGGCATTTATTACATCATTAGTTATTAGCAGTGGAAATTGTGAGCAGTATTTTGACATTTTCTAACCTTTTACCCAAAGATTACAAGCACTTTCTAAAATTCATAAAGACCCTGAGCACTTTTGACAGGTAATTTTATTATAGGGGCTTTATTGGTTGGGGCAGATATTTGGCATCTAATGTTTGGTTGTTAGCATAACTAAACAGAGTATGGCAATAAAATTGCTGTGCACAACAATTTTAGAACAAACTTATTCTCATGCAGCAAGGCCTTGGTGCAGTAAAGAGGAGCAAAATGAAATCTTAAATATGGCAACTGTAAAAATCCCTCTGAGATGAAGGAACCAAAGAATGCCACTCTGGCTATGTCCTTCTCTTAAGGAAGCTTATATAATCCCAGATGCATTTCTAAGGATTTGTTATATTACAGGAATTCCCAGGTAGGCAATCAATAAAGTGATATTGTGTAATTAGAGACTGGGACCACACTCTATCTGAAAAACCAAGATAGGTCGTCTAACGCGCCCAAACTTGCAAGTGGCTGAGCAACAGAAGTGGGTCTGGAACTCAGGAAACATCATTCCAAAGCTTCTGCTCTAGCTGGTAATAGTGGAACGCACCCTTTTCTCCACAGCAGTGTTTCATCAATATTTACTGTTTCTAGGAGTCACGCTCAAGTTAGCAGTTCTATTCTGGTATACGTTAAACAGATTGGTGTGAACGCAAAAGAAAAATATCCCATCAAATTAAAAAAATGCTTGAAGGTGACTCAGTCTTAAAATCATTTGCTTATTCAAAAATATAACTTTGTTTTCATTTCTAGTTCTTTAAGAACTGGCAGAAGTGAACTATTAGGACAAAATATCTTTCCTGTATTCAGAACAACTCAGGTACAAGGATCTGGCAATATCATGTAAGCATGTAGCAATTGTAAATTAAACTGTGACTTTTGTGTGATATTAGAAATATCAAAAATATTGTGGGAACAGTTGAATTTCTGAGAATGGAAATTGAACTCTGTAATTTGAATCTGATTATTTTTCCATTATACTTACACAGTGTTTCAATATTTAAAAGAATTATCTTGGTCTGAGGTTTTGCTTGACAAAAATATTAAATTACTATAACTGAATAATTACATTACTATAATTCAATTAATAACCTGAACAAAAATAAATTTAGTTGAAAAATGTGTTGGTTGTATTAAATTTACTGCATTGACATAAAATAACCACCTAGTGGATAAAAGTGAAATAGATTTCTGCTAACAGTATTCCTGCAAAAATAGGGCTACTAGCATTGCTAAACTGTACAAAAAGCCATTTTACTCTTAATATTTATAAATATTCATGTTTTGTTACTAAAGATAATTTCTAATACTTGTGAACGTCCCGTCCATATAGATTATGGTTTCCTCTGATTAATTTCTTGATCTGGATTTCTATTCGTGCTTTAAAAATGGTTTCATATACAGCACTGCATAAAGATGTGGTATAAATCTACAATTGGATCCACAAGCACTGTGAACACACAGTCCTCAGAAACAGGATTTTCTGCTTTTTTTCTGCACTGCAGTTTGTTTGATCACATCTTTTATTAATACAAATCAATATCTACAAGCAGTGCTCACTCACACTCTCATAGTTCAGATTTGTATGAAAGAAAGAATATTCAATTTTCAAAAGTATTCAATGAATTTGATTTTTCTGCCTAGCAGAGTTAGCTATTTTAGAATATAGAGCCAATCAAACATTTTCCTTTCTTCATTTTGTCCCTAAAAGCTTAGGTCTCCAACTCACTAAAGGCAAAAGAAAGTGTGGGGGAGGGAATCTATCTTGTGTTTATTGCACACTAAATAAGGCTCTGTCTGAAAATGTTAAATTCCAGATACAGAAGCACATTCATATAGGTTTCCTAGTCTATTTTTACAAAGCTACAGAATTCAATTAAATAGAACACAGTGATTTCAGAGTATATATGCACACTATCTAGATTACACAGTGTAAAAGAATCTGCAAGAGATCCCTTTTTAAACCCTTAGTTCTAATTAACTCATGTACAGATTTGCTCCAAGCAGTGGTCTGTGTCTTGCTGAAGCAATATGTCTCCGAGGAATTCCAAGATTTGGCTTGAACCCTTCGTGTATAAGGTGAGGTAACAAACTGTGGACAATAAAATTAGAACAACAAAACTGCATGCACAGTTCAGTTTCTATATGTCAGTGCAATGCTTAAACAAATGTTCTTGCCGGTCACTTAGCAACATTCGCTATTGCCTTATATAGGCACTTATACCTTGTGTACTCAGCTCACAGAAACATGAGTGGAAAAATCCAGTTTGGTAGCAATCTGCACCAGCTTTGCACAACACTAAATGACTACACAAAGTCTAAGTCAGCAAAGATCAGGCCTCAGTCAGTCACACTGTTCTGGTGTCTGGCATTCATTTCACAGTCTCAAATTCCCATACATTATTACATGAGTACTGAGTCTGGTGCAAGGTGCTTAACTGATACCATCGGAAAAAGAAGTTCACAGACCACATGAACACAATTCCTTTATGTAACAGAAAGAATCATGATTTTGAATCTTGATTAGATGTAAACCTAATTTAAATTTCAGAGCAAAGTGGGGAGAGTTTGCACAGGTCATTACAAAATCTTGCTATTTATTCATGAAAAATTTGCATCCCAAATAATGGAAATATTGCAAAATAATTTTTTATTAGCTTTCTGCTTCCCTTGGGTCACAACTAAACACAGTGGAGAAATAAATAGTTAATAGTTTACTCTGGATTTGAATTTGGATGACCCCACTATGATCAGCAGGCTACCAGTAATTAATATAATATGAACAAATAAAAATAAACTGTAGTGAAAGAGTCCAGATTATCAAACTCCTAAAAGAGGAACAGGCCTGTTTAACTATAAACTATACCCATTTATCATATGTCCTTAATTACTTGTTTTTATCATGCATTATTATTAATAATTAAACTATTTTAATTTATTCCTGTTAGCAGACAATGCAAAAAATATTATTGCTGATACCACTGAGGTAGTTTAAAAGGTTGTTTTTTGGTATCACTGAAATAGAAAGTTTTGTCTATAATTACTGCTTAAGCTAAAAATAGGAACTAGCTCCTTTCCACATATAAAATATCAATTTTTAAATTTTCATTTATATACTTCTATATATATAATACATTTGTTTATTTATATATTTAATTTTTATATATTTTATAAATTTTATTTATTTTTATAACACATTGTATGAATTTAGATGCATGGGCTCAGACATATTTTCTGACTACCTTAGGTTAGTTACTTCTGTGGACAGTTATTGACTATATTCCTTCAAGTGAAAATTTAAAATGTGTGTGAAAATAAGAAGGTTGAATAATGATATTCATTTTCAATTAATTTTTATTTAAATAAATTCTCAAATAGTCATTCTAATGCTATTCATCAGTTCCAAAAGTACATGTGAACTAGAACCATGCCTAAATGAGGATTACTCACAGCTATTTGCAGATACTAAAAAAAAAGCCTACACATTACAGTTAATCTTGCTGGCTAATACTTGCCAACGACATTTAGTAAGGGATTAAGAACAAATTCAGGAAATTAAACTCAGAGAAAACTTTAAAACAATTCCTCAGATGTATGGAATATTTTTATTATTTGTGTTAGTAAAAGAAGAGCTATTACTTGCTAAAAATAACAGGGCACCAAGACTGAGACTGAAAAAAAAAGACCAAGTGCTTAGAAATCTTTTTGCAGAAGCATGGTATGCTCCGTCGTGGAGTAGTCCAAGTATGCAAGTGACTGACAAAGTTCAACACAGTGATCAGTGTCCACCCACACGTTTTTTCACACAGGCCTAGATTGCTCATTACAGCTTGTAAAATGCCCTGTTGAACTGAAGAGACCAGCTACAAGCCATCCTGCAGTTTTTATCCACATTACTACTCCCTAGCAAGTAGGTAGAGGAAGTTTTTACACTGAAAGTACAATACAGAAAGAATCAGAGCTGTAACTGAATATGCCCTTCTCCATATGAAGTGTGAGACTGAAATAATCTGTTTGGTATTATGCAAATTTAGAGGCACTGTCAAGGCTCTCTGAGGCATTACAGATGCTGCCGGAGCAAACCCGGGGCCCTATTTAGAATATGCAGAGCAAGACAAATAGAAAGGGTTACCAATAATTCATCTCTTTCACCTGGAAAAAGTGTCCCTCTGATAACCACGTCTTTGTGTTTTTAATTGGGAGAATGGTCTATCTAAGCATCTATGTTGATAAAACATAGGTGAGCAAGAAATGGGGAGGAGAGAATTTTTTTTCCATTTTCCAGTACAAGGGGAAAAAAAAGACTCCCTCTTATAGACACGCTTATAACACTCCTACTCTTTCCTCTGACAGCTCTTGTTGCTGTTCCTTAAAGCAAAGTCGACAAAGAAGAAAAGCGTATTCCTTCTTTCTCAGCATATTTCTATTAATGTGCTCTCCCTCGATTTTACCTTCTAAATTAGTGACTATTGTCTTTATACACTGCTGACCACTGCTGAAGAAATGTCACCTCCTATGTCACAAAGAAGAACACAGAAGGAAATAGTCATAACGCATTGTTATTTTTTCATGTTTTCCTGCACTTCTACTTTCTCAGCACAACACAATGTTGCCTCCTATCATCAGAGAGCAAACTAAAATATACAGGAAATTGGCTTCCAAGCCAAAGGGACATTTTAGATTATTCTGTTTTCTGCCATGTCTTTTGCATCCTAAATTAGTGGGCATGGCTACCAGCAGCAGCTACAATTTAGGTGCATATTCAAAGTACACTCTGAGCTTTTGAGTAAGTGTTTACCATATGATGAGAATTTAAAAGTGAAAAGACATCCAGTCTTAGTCAAAAGAACATGCTACCATCTAATATAAATAACTGATGTCAGCTCATGCATCCTGTTCTACTGTAGAACAAGCTTATGTAGTGTTTTGTTAAAATAAGAACATATAAAAAATTAATTTAATTGCAATATAGAGCTATAATGTGAAAACCCAATGCATTTAGCTATATGAAGCTATTGAACTGTGTAAGAAATATTTTTCCCTTTTTTAGGACTCATAATTATTTATCATGAATTATTTTACTAAAGTTGTTTAAAATGGATTTCACTTTTCTCAGAGAAAATGAAATTAGAAATATTTTACATTTTCGTTACAAAAACTTGTACCATGAAAACTGGCAACTTTTAGCTTTTGTTATCTAGCCAAAGAAAAAAGTATTCAGTTTTCCAAAAGTATAAGTACACCCACCCGCTCAACCACCCTCGCATATATGTATCTATATACACATACACACATATGTATAAATGCATGGTACTTACTTATAAAGATATACAATTATTTTGCAAGATATTTTCTTTTTTATATAAAAGACTTTATTTTTTAATAACAACGAAAGATTTCTCACAAAAACTAATATTTTTCGTGAGACTAGACAAGACTTTAACCAGATCATTCTATATACTGCAATTCTATTCTACCAAACTTTTCAATGATATCTTATTAATAACCTGATAACTTATTTTTGTTATGTTATCTCAAGTTACATTGTTTATCTTATTGAGAATTCCTTAAGCCTAAATGAGCAGCAACCCAGGTTGATTCTCTATATGATCAACATTCATGGAAATTAAACTGTGGTTTCTCATAATATTAACAGACTTGACACAGCAGCTCTATTTCCTCTTGGGATCAAATCCTCCAATATATTTTGCCTAGCTGCACAGCTGTTCGACTTCATTGCAAACTCTCAAGGCCCAGTTATGCACTCTGACAAAGTGAAAGTTAGAAGTGTGGAAACCTCCTATACTTATTAAATAACACATGGAATATGTTCTATGTACTTTTTCCACATTTTAACATTTAAATCACAGCCTTCTAATTCCTGAGCTAGGAAGCTGGCACAATTTATTGGACTGCAGCACAGTGAAATACACAGGTTCCTCCAAAGATATTTTATATGGGGCATTATGATAGGCTCAGTGTCTTAATTTTACTTATCTTTTATTTGGTTATAATAACAGACACCCCCCTCAATATACAATTACCAGAGTTCCCATGGCAGGTTGTCAACACTTCATCAAGGAAAGGCTCCCTAAGACTTTTATCTGTCACTGTTCACTAGCCCCAAATCCTCAAGTCTTTCTTACTCAGATTTCGATGAAGCTGCTGTATGAGAACTACCAGCTAAGAGTTTGCAATTTTCAGTGATTTGGGAGGTCCAGATTGGGAAATGAGCACCTCTTCCCAGTAAGCTCCAATGTACCCCAGCACTTAGTGCACTCTGAATTGAATAGCGTGAATGAGCTCTGAGACAAACAGGAGTAGCAGGACTGGAAATCTACAGTGTTGTTCTCATTGACTTTATACGGCAAAGAAATAAATGCACGTAAACAATCCTTGGGGTTAAGAGAAAGTGAAACTGAGATTAAAAAGGAAAGGAAGGAAAAGACGAGGATTTTATGTCACAAATAAATAATCAGCAATATGAAAAATATAAAATCATTATGTGCCTATTTTTATGCATTTAAGTAGTCTTTTAGCTTGGAATGTTTTCACCTCATGGTAAAGAATTGCAATACTTGCAGATATGTTCACTCTGCTCGTGTGTGCGTGCACACACACATATATGCACACCCCGTCTTGTTTGTAAGCAGTGTTTCCCTTCAGAAATCGTACATCAGTAAGTTTCAGTCTACAGGTCAGGGAAATAAAAAAGAAAAGAACTTTTCTAACACTAAAACTTGGGTGCAAAGCAACGTGGACTGATATTAGCGTAGTCAGGATTTCACTTTCTTTCCAGAATTACATCTGCTGACGCCTTGTACCTGGCCAGTACGTGTCACAGTCACATTTATTTTCTTAAGTTTATCTGAGCTGTCACTGTATTTCAGAAACCAGTCAGGACAATGTAGTAGCTGGGCATTAACCCTTCTTAAGGATAGCCTGTGGAGTTAAATATTGCCATCTGCATGCCCTTTCTCTCCAGTCACGCAACAAATCTCTCTTACAAACAGGAAAGGATTAAAGCAACCTTGATAATGACTGCTTGAACTGTACAGTCAAAGTTAACATCACATTTGCATTTTGTTCCCATAGGTATGTGGGAACAAGAGAGAATTCAGGGAGAAAGATAAGGGGGCACACGGGAAAAACAGTACGTGGCAGCCAAAGCACACCACCCTTTTGCAACATGAGTAACGAACTAGCTGGTGAAGGCCAGACAGTTTGTTCCAGCTGCACGGCGGAGGAGGGAGCGATACGGAGGTATCACGGTCCTCCCCTGACCACAAAGGGTTGCATCCCAAAAAAATAATTGCTGCTCACAGACTAACTGTTGACCTATAGTACCCCCAGCCTCATTATCCCTGCTTACCATATTAAAAATCACGCCCTTTGCTGCATAACGATATGTAAATAAGGGGGGCATACCCCCAACAACCGCGCAAATGGCAACCTGGCCAATGAAGTATGTCTGCCGCGCTTCCACATCCCACCTTCAGCAACTATAAAACAGAGGATAGCTCACTAAAGTTTTTGGAAGGGAAGAAAATTGAACCGCTGACCTGTTCACCGGAGATTGCTGACGAGCGAGCCTCCTTCTCCCTCCCCCAAACAGGGACGCCTCTTTGGTAAGACTTGCGCCTTCGACAAACGTCGGACGTTACCCGGGAAAATATATTATTATTGAAAGCGCTTATTTGTTAGTTTGAGCTCATAGAAAGAAAATTTGTAGCAGCAAGTGCATTTATCAACGGCAATTCCGAACCTGTTGTATCTGTCGCTTTAATAAAATCTTATTCTTTTTACTTTGCGAAACTGACCCAGGGAAAGTCCTCAAACAGGGGGGCTCTGGCAGGCAAACGTAAATTATAAAGATAAGGAAGGGCCTTCCGCCCCTCCCTTTCACGCGACAGTAAATTGGCGTAGTCGGCAGGATTGCCATGGATAAACTGCTGCATAAATATAAGTGTGCACCATCCCAAGCAGGGAAAGAATGGGCCCATAAATTTTGGAAAGATGAAGATAAAGTGGTAGAGCGAATAGAGCAATGTAGAAGCCAGCAAAAGATCAGGAAAGGTAAAGGAAAAGGAATTGTTTGTGCGGTATTGGGGGCTTGCTTATCTTGCGCGCAGAAAGAATATAAAGAGTCCCCTCCCCCCGAAAAAGTTGCAGACGCAGAATATGCCGCTTTAAAATCAGCTAACGAGGTGCTGGAAACCTCACTAGCCTTTGAAAAAGAGAATCGAGAAAAGTTGGGGACACAAGTAAATGGTCTCACAGTTGAAAACCAGAACTTAAAGACAGAAGTTAGGGAGATGAAAATACTGCTAGCTGCAGCAGAAAGGCGAGAGAAGCAGCTGCAGGCAAAATTAGACTTACTCCTAAACCAAATGCCATCCACAGTCTCAGCCCAGCAAATTCGTAAACTAGTACGCTGCGCTGACCCTGAGACCTGGGATGGGGATATCTGGTATGACAATGACGATAATGACGATTTTCTGGAAAGCTCCGATTGCTGTACTCCCACCCCAGAGCCTGTGCCAGTACGACCACTGATTAAAACTGAGGTTGCAGCTGAGGGAGAGGATAACATTCGTACTACTGTACGCTCAATCCCTTGGTCCCCGGCTGAATTGGCCAAGCTGCAAGAAAAGTACTCTAGACGGCCGGAAGAATCTGAGACCGAATATGTATGGCGAGTCTCCCTCACGGGGGGAGATCGCATCTTGCTGAGTGAAGGAGAGGCAGAGGGCTACTGGGGCCCAGGAGTATTTCTAACCACCCCTCTGGGCGACCAGAATTATTCATTAACCGCCCGAGCTGTCTATTGGGCCAGTGGCATAGACCCGCAGGAGCGAGGGGACCCCCTCGTTATCAAGACTTCTGGCTTCTCAGACCTTGCTGCGTCTGTGCAGAAGGCAGCCTGCATACAGGCAGTGTATGAGAGGGAGGCGTTAAGGAGATCCCCCATGCTGGCTCCAATCGATCCAGCAAGGTTAACCCCCCTTATTCGCGGTCTCCCTGATAGCCTGAAAACTTATGTGGCCAATGCTCAGGATCGCATACAAACCGCTCGCACAATGAACGCTGGTGCAGCTGCTGCGCAGCCCCCGCGAGATCAGGCTCATGTGACCACCTGGAATGAATTTGTGCAAGAAATAATAAGTTACGGACGCCGTATGGGCTGGATTGGAACTAAGCCCGGAGGATCGACTGAACCTCACAGGCGGGTCCGTCAGGTACAGGCTCGCAACTTGCGGCCTGAACCCCACCAGAAATTCGACAAGGAGCGTAATGACCTCTGGCGCAGAGCACTGGCACTGGGAGTACCGCGGCAGTTACTGCACAGCACCCCCACGGCTGACCTTCGGGCTCTGGTACAATCTCTGAGCCGAAGGATTGATGCGAACGGGGGGGGGCCCTGCCCATAAGGCACGACCCGGCCCCTGGCAGATCCGAGCCCTCAGCCCCGCAACAGGACCTGATTGACTTACCAGATACCCCATCAAAAAACTTGCAACCCCGGGGAGGGCAGTGAGCCACCCTGCCCGGCGGGTGCTAGCTATACAGTGGCTCCCTGATAAACACCGTGACCCTGTCATTGCCATTCCCCTAGGGCCTAGGAAAATTTTTGTGAACTTCCTCATTGATACAGGGGCACAGATGTCTGTAATCACCAAAGAGACAGCAAAACACCTGGATCTTAAATGTGGCCGCCGTAGAATGAAATTTACTGGTATTGACGGGAATATAAGAGAGTGCCCTACAGCAAAGATTACATTGTGGCTCCCGGGTGAGCGGAGATTAACCCATGCCGAGGTACTGGTTGGTGCTGCTAATATTAACATTCTAGGGTATGATTTGTTGTACGGCAGGACTTGGAAACTCCCTGACGGGTCAGTCTGGAGTTTTGCTGTGCGGGGAGGAGATGAAGCAGCACAGCTGGATAATGACAACCAGCCTAAGGCCATAAATCTATTGGACACATCCATGTCCTTACCTCCCTCGGGAATTACCAATGTAAGACAATACCCCCTACCTGCAGCAGCACAGGCAGGAATTGACGGGGTGGTAATGGATTTAGAAAGCAGGGGTATTATCACTCGTACGCACTCCCCTTATAATTCCCCTGTCTGGCCGGTAAGGAAGCCGAATGGGCAGTGGCGACTCACAATTGACTATAGGCGATTAAATGCTAACACTGCACCTTTAACTGCTGCTGTACCAAATATCGCGGAACTGGTAACCCAGATCCAAGGAGCCTCCCATTCATGGATGGCGACCCTAGACGTAAAGGATATGTTTTTCATGATCCCACTTCAGGACCAGGACAAGGCCCAGTTCGCCTTCACCTGGAAGGGAGTGCAGTATACATTTAACCGACTACCCCAGGGATATAAGCACTCTCCCACTATTGCCCACAACGCCCTGGCAAAGGCCCTAACTGACATTCCCATCCCCAAAGGAATCACCATATACCAATACATTGATGATATACTGATAGGGGGGGAAGACCCTGCCAAGGTGGAACAGACAGTGACGAATGTGAAAGATAGGTTGGAGGCTTTAGGACTGGACATTCCCCCATCCAAGTGCCAGGGGCCTGCACAGGAGGTTAAATTCTTAGGAGTTTGGTGGATTAAGGGAGCTGCCTCTGTTCCCCCAGATACCTTGGAGAAGATAGAACAGGGACAGAACCCATCTAATGTAAAAGAACTACAACAGGTTTTGGGAACTATTGGCTACTGGCGCAAGCATATCCCAGGTTTCTCTATTGTTGCCCGTCCTTTGTATAACCTAATTAAAAAAAGGAAACTGTGGGAATGGACAGAACAACACACAAACGCCCTAAACTTACTGACAAGGGAGTTGAGGCTATTCCAACAGCTAGGTCCTATACACCCAACTGACCCTATCCATGTGGAATGGGGGTTCAGCGAACACGGTTCCCACTGTAACTTATGGCAAAGGGGACCTGAAGGTCCAGAGAGACCACTGGAGTTTAGTTCCCACTCTTTCAATGATACCGAAACGAGATACTCAGACCTCGAGAAAGGCTTATTGTCACTGGTACGAGCAATAAGACGAGCAGAACAAATAAGGAGAGAACAAAGTGTGATCATCCGGGGACCTTTCCGTCTCCTAGATGTAGTTCACAAGGGTATGGCACCCCCTGCGGGCATTGCTCAAAAACCCACAGTCCGTAAGTGGTATGCCTACCTGGAAGGTATCAGTGAAATTATGCCCATCACAGAAGGCAATATCAAGGTATCTAAATTGCAAAAAGATATAGACAGCACCCTATTGTTCCAAATACCACCAACCACATGCTCCCCAATTCAGGAGGCACCGCTCCTGCAAGAGAACAGTAGTCTGAAGGGAGTGTGGTTCACCGATGCATCATCCTACAGACAAAATAATGAATGGAGGTATAAGGCTGTGGCACTGGAAGTGGCCACAGGGGAAAGGTCAAGTGAAATAGGCAAGGGAAGCGCACAGGTAGGAGAGCTTAGAGCTGTCCTACTAGCCGCACAGCAGGGTGCCAGCTATATCTACACCGACTCGTATGCTGTTTTTAAGGGAGCCACAGAGTGGATAGGCCACTGGGAAGCCAATGGCTGGCAGGTAAACGGAACCCCGGTGTGGCAAACTGACAGCTGGAAGCAATTATTAGAGATAGGGAAGCAAAGGCCATTGTACCTTGGCTGGGTAAAAGGACATGACAAATCAACTTCTATCGCTGCCCAGTTCAATCAGCAAGTAGACAGCCTTACCCGATTACGACAAATCGATGTCACGAACGATGGCCAGGAGTGGGAACGCTTGCTGGAGTGGTTGCATGTAAAACGCGGCCACACTGGACGAGCTGATCTATATAGGGAAGGAATCGCCCGTGGATGGCCCGTATCAGTAAAACTGTGTGAACAGATTGTAACTGCCTGTTCACAATGCCGTTTTCGACTCAACAAGGACCACCCGAGCAAAGCACCTCCCCTGCATATTCGAGACAGGAAAACATTGTGGCAAACCTGGCAAATTGACTATATAGGCCCACTACGACCCTCAGGGGGCAAGAGGTATGTACTGGTGGGGGTGGAGGTCATTTCAGGAATTACCATGGCTACGGCCATTGCAACAGCCACTGGGGAAAATACAGTCCGTAGCTTAAAGGAATGGTTTAGTGTACTCCCCCTGCCGGAGGAGATTCAAAGTGACAACGGGTCACATTTTTCGGCTATAATAGTACAAAACTGGGCCAAAGATGAAGGAATCCGGTGGGTATTTCACACTCCATACTACCCCCAAGCCAACGGTATTGTTGAGCGTACCAATGGACTGGTCAAACGATTTGCTAAAACCCATGAGTCTGGGTGGCACCTGCGACTGTCCAAAGCCATCTACCAATTGAATAATAGATGGAGCGGGGATGGTTGCCCGAAAATGAAGGCCTTTTGTGTTTCTGCCACAACCTCAGTGCCAAAAGCAGATGCCAAGCCGGGGCAGCACCCGACTGGCTTCTATGCAGGACAGCCTGTGCTGGTCAGAATGCCCCAAATTGGAACTGTAGCAATGGTACTAACAACCCCCAAAAACCTTTATGCCTGGGAAGCAAAAGACAGTTCCGGGAAAAGACATCGGATCAGTACTAGATGGATAGTACCCACCTTCTAACATAAATTTCGCCGGTTGGACGACAACCGAGCATCTTTTCTTTATGTTTCCACAGGTATTCCACATGCCAGGAAATTGCACCTGGGATCAAGGACTCCCTTACACTGACTGGGAGTGCCCCCAAGGATTACTAATTGTTTGTTGCTGGGTAATTGTATTTCTAATGCTTGTAATTGTCTGTAGGCCAAAATTGTAATCAAAGCCTAGCTTGCACTGTCGTTTGTAACCCACTGTCAACATGAACCTAATGTTATATATAGGCCGCACCGAGAAAATATTCTTGAGCTTAACGTGTATATGCTTAATAGGTATAATGATAATCACATGTGTAAACCGAGAGAATAATTGGCAGAACAGTACAAGAACTTGTCGCAGTCAGTTCCCTCATGATTTGAATGGTAATCTGATTTTAGCCTTGATAAGGGGCTTTGCAGCAATGCTTAACGAGTCCAGCATCACTGCTTGCCTGCCCCTACCCAAATCAGTTGAGGATCCCCTGCCTATGGGAATAATTCCAACGGATATAGAAACCAGTCTATTACATCTCTGGAATCAAAGTGGACCCATACCATTTGTAAATCCGCATGCCCCACATCAGGCACCACTAACTGTAACACCAACTGGAGCTTTCAATTTCTCAACAATTTCCAAAACTGACTGCACCCTTAGTTGGAACTACACAGAGGAGCCTAATGGCTCAATGATCTGGAACCCAGGCGGATGGACTACACGCTGTAGTGCATTGCCTTGGGGTGCTTTAAATTCATGGTCTTGGGGACGTGCAGCCAACATCCTGCAATATACCCAGCCTGTAAACACGTCCTGGTGCATACAATGGGACGATGGAATGGGCCAGGGATGTCCAAAACAATGCCACGATGCTACACTGGCTGCAAATTGTCCTTATAGTTGCTCTTGGTCCGATCCTGATAGGGGCTTCATACCCTTTGATCATGGGTCCCCTTTTATTCCCATGTCAAATGGATCAACACTGTGGTCTTGCCGAACGGTGATAAATTGCTCCAACTGGGAACAATACAAATGGGTACAGTATTACTGGTCAGTTTACACGACCCTAAAAATGGGCTGCCTGTGCCGAAACCACAGCGTGCCCTATGCATACGTAGGATCAGAATTCGCACCCCACAACGACTGCCGCATCACCTCCGGCGATGCACCAGCAGGCCTAATTTGGGCCTGTAGTGATGGTCACATGTATACTACCTTATCTGCTAGACTACCTAACCCCCAATGTACACTAGGCATCCCCACTTTGTGCCCTGTATGGAAGAGGACCCCAGTCCAGCCCCACTGGTTTGCTCGCACAAGAAGGGAGCTGGGAGGTAAGGTTGAGGGGTGGCAGGACCCAGGAGCAGCCGTCCGAATAGCATGGGGAATGGAAGGATTTTGGGGATTTGGGTCCGCTACAGTACGAACACGGTTGTGGATAAGTAAATTGGCTAAAAGTTCTACCTGGTAGGCTAACGCCACGCGAGACAGCTTGTCCTTGATCAACACACAATTGCAAGCTATGACTAAGATGGCTCTCCAGAATCGCATGGCACTGGACCTGATGTTACTGCACCAAAATGGACTGTGTGGCTACCTCAATCTCTCAAGCACGGACTGCTGTGTTTACATTCCAAACGTCACACAGGACCTCAACACCCAACTAGAAACCATACGACAGGTGGCCAAAGATACTCGCGAGCTCCGAGAGTCGATGAACAACAGCTGGCTGTCGAAACTGTTCGGCTGGTTTGGACTCAGTGTCACCGGATGGATCCAAAGCTTGTTACAGACTGGGGTTATCATTATCATTGTGGTAATATTACTATGCATTACTGTTAGCTGCCTAAAAACCTTCATAAGCCGTGCCCTAGAGTTGCGTCCACTCACCACTTCCTATACCCCATTAGTGGAGGTCAGTCCAGACACATACGCATCACCCCTCCAACAAGTTATTGATACACCTGTGACTGAGAGTGGGATGTGAAAGTGGCAGCAGCCACGGGGTGGATGATGTGGGAACAAGAGAGAATTCAGGGAGAAAGATAAGGGGGCACACGGGAAAAACAGTACGTGGCAGCCAAAGCACACCACCCTTTTGCAACATGAGTAACGAACTAGCTGGTGAAGGCCAGACAGTTTGTTCCAGCTGCACGGCGGAGGAGGGAGCGATACGGAGGTATCACGGTCCTCCCCTGACCACAAAGGGTTGCATCCCAAAAAAATAATTGCTGCTCACAGACTAACTGTTGACCTATAGTACCCCCAGCCTCATTATCCCTGCTTACCATATTAAAAATCACGCCCTTTGCTGCATAACGATATGTAAATAAGGGGGGCATACCCCCAACAACCGCGCAAATGGCAACCTGGCCAATGAAGTATGTCTGCCGCGCTTCCACATCCCACCTTCAGCAACTATAAAACAGAGGATAGCTCACTAAAGTTTTTGGAAGGGAAGAAAATTGAACCGCTGACCTGTTCACCGGAGATTGCTGACGAGCGAGCCTCCTTCTCCCTCCCCCAAACAGGGACGCCTCTTTGGTAAGACTTGCGCCTTCGACAAACGTCGGACGTTACCCGGGAAAATATATTATTATTGAAAGCGCTTATTTGTTAGTTTGAGCTCATAGAAAGAAAATTTGTAGCAGCAAGTGCATTTATCAACGGCAATTCCGAACCTGTTGTATCTGTCGCTTTAATAAAATCTTATTCTTTTTACTTTGCGAAACTGACCCAGGGAAAGTCCTCAAACAGGGGGGCTCTGGCAGGCAAACGTAAATTATAAAGATAAGGAAGGGCCTTCCGTCCCTCCCTTTCACGCGACAAGGTAGAATTCCCTTTAGGAAATAAAATACATTGCAGGGGAAGATATTGTGCCTCTTTTGGAGGTAATACTGAACTCTATTTATTGTGTAATTCAAATTATGTATCCTTTATAAAAGGCTATTGAATAAACACAACTTATTATTATCTTGGAATTAAAATGTCTAAAATGGAAAAATCATGTGTCCTTTTGAAGTTTTTCATCAAAGAAAATGTTGCTGAACAGTGGAGGATTTTCATATAATAATGTCTGTCTTACTCAAAGGCTGCAGAATCAGAGGAATAGCAGCCATTCTTCCTGTATGTACATGCAGAAGTGACATTAGTATTAGAAGACTATATTTTTGCTTGAGGTGACAACACTCCCAGTCCAAAGTTCATCTCTTTTTACTCCCAGCATCCTGCTGTTGTGCTGTGTACACTGATTTTTGTGTGAGTTGTGTTAGAGACGACCCAAGCCTTCTGTGGCAAAGAACTAGAATATCAGCATAATTTCTCCAAACATTTCAGTGCTATTAACCCCAGCTGGAGGCAGGTGTCTTCCTGAAACCAGACTATGGTATCATGGAAAAAAAAATACGCTTGAGCCACTTCTTATCCTGCACACTTCCTGTGGACTAATTGAAGCAGCTTTTGCTCAGTGATTTTTTTTTTCCCTGTGCGATTTTTCTGGGGACTATTCCTAGATACCTGTCTCTCCCTCTACCTTCACCCCTATATTATTTATCGAATTTTCACATTCAGTGAGGTATATGGCCAAATAAAGGATCCATAGAGGAACCAGACAAATATTTGGCCACTGGGGCTTTTTGGAAAGGAAAACATGGTCAGAAGCAGGTATGCACTGAACCATAATCAATACCCAAATTCTTAAAATATCTTCCAGGGTCCCCAGCTGATAACCTCAGATAGGAAAGACAAATATGGGAAAACCATTGTTTTTCTCCTCTCCCCAAAAGACTGTTTTAGTACATAAGTATCTCCCTTGACTGGTCATCTGGAAAAATAATTTTTTCTCTACCTTACTTTTTCCCAACTTAAGTATAAAATTTACTTCTTTTTCTTTTGTTTCTCCAGTTCTTTTAAGGCCTGCACAGTGTCAGAAGGTAAGAAATAATAACAGATTGAGAAAAATCTTCAGGCAACTTATGTAGATCAAGCAAACATTCTCGGTAGGTAACAGCAGTAGGGGAATGTGCTGTACCTCTCCCAGTTATTATGTCTAGCTTCTTACAGCTTTAGAAACTACTGTGTACCTTAGCTCTGCCTTCATATGTGTGAAGATATATGTAATACTCATTATAAATACCTGTAATGTCAAATTTCTGAACCTACATGTGTTTTCCCTCATCACAGTTTTTTAATGAGAAGGACCACATTGGCCCATCTGCCCCAGTATCCAGTCTTAATCATCAGTGGTGTATACCCTGTAAGTAAGTGGCTAGCATACAGTGATATTCCCCAGTACAGTGTCTAAGGCTTCAACAGTCCATGGCTCTGGGTCTTCCTGAGCCAGAAGTGATATTTTTATGTTTAATCTTTGGCTTTCAACCAAACATGAAATCTGTTTTTTTTTTTTTTTTTTTTGGGGGGGGGGGGGTTGGTGGAACTTTATAACATAGATTTATTTCAAATGCTAGGTAGTGAAAAAAAAGACCCAAAATATCTGAGGTGTAAAACCTTGCAAATGTAGTCATACTTACTTGGATTTATCCCAAACTTTTCATCTGCCATTTATCGGGTTTTCTAGGGAATCTAATTGCATAGGTTTGAGTATACAATACACACATTGTTGGCTTAGATCTGAAGGTTACAAAAGAGCTAATAGGATTGCAGCAAAGACCAGGGTGGGAAAAGGAGGAAGAGAAGATGGAGTACAATGCTGAGCGGTAGCAAATGTATGAGAGACAGGGACTTCTGGCTCCTAATTCCTGCTGAGTTCAAAGCTCAGTGGAAGCTGAGAAATCTTGTCTCTTACGCATATCGCCTCTGCAAGAGACAGCTGCTGCAGTAAGCATAAAGGTCTGAAGTTAACATGTGCCACACTGAATTGTCTTGCTATGGCTTTGGGAGGTATATTACATCCATTGTAAGCTACACATAGCAAACATTAGTGCACAAACATAAAACTGGTGGAACCTGGTCCATTAGGAAATTTCCTAGAAATACTAAATTCTGCCTAAAGATCCTACCCACTTAAGAAAACAGTTTCAAGCACATTTCTTCCAGTCACATGAATATTCCATTTGTTTGAAATAGTCATTAATATTTGGAGACTTAACCTTCCTTTTCTATGTCTTCTTGACATCCTGAACAATGGCAAAGACCACTAAATAGTGGAAAGTGAGAGGATAACCCAGAAGCTAAAGCTAAGCTAAATGAAACTTAGATTGCTGCCAGTACTTGTGTCAACTTCTGTGTAATGTTTGACATGCAAAATGAGGGTTGTCTGGCAGGTAGATCAAATATGCACCTGCTTAGAGCTAGTAGAAATTGTTTAAACTGCTTTATTTCCCTGTCTATCTATCCTGATGATCTGAAAAGTAAGAGGACCTAGATTACACAAGTATATCAAGAAATCGAAGTTTCTTAGTCTATTCAGTGAAGTAGTATAAAGAAGGATGCAGTATTTTCACAGAAAATTCATAAACTGGATGATAAGCATTTGAAATAAATCTAATTTCCTTAATATTGTAAAGTTTTTTCTTTTCTTTTTCCATTTTGATTTTAAGCTAGTGTACTCCCAGTGCAAACAAATTCTGGACTGGTAAGCAGCACTGAACTGCTGTAAACTGCAGCACTGTGTTTTTCTTTAGCTTAAATGTTATGATTCTTTGGTACAGAAGCAATTTCTAAAAGCAATAAATGTTCACAAAGTCTATTCTTTTAGCCAGGACATTGATAGAAAAGCTTCTGAGCAGAGGACTGAGTTATTGCAGTACAGTATAATCAAAACTGAAGCTTTACTTGCTACTGCACATAGTATTTTAAGTAATATGGCTTTATGCACAAAACTTAAGTCCATTCAACCATGTAGTTGCAAAGGCATTTTGTAAGCAACCAGAAAATCTGATCTTGATTGCAGCCTGAACTTATTACAATTTTAGCAAGTGTTTTATCACATGTAATAGTCCTGGGATTGTTTGCCAGAAACCTTTCCCACCTCAATGAAAATTTATATCCTACCTTTATTCATGAAGTGTGGATCTAACTTAAGATGCTAACAAAACTCCAAATTTCTTGGATCCATTAACATGTTAATAAGAATATTTGCGCTGATTTCCATTGATCTAATACAATTTACCTGGAAAATTGAGCCAGAGCTTTGATAGGAAAAAGGTTTTTTTAATTAAAAAATTAAAGATGGAAAAAAAATCAGTATAAATAACCCAATCTATGTAAAAATTCTTTCATAATTACAATACCTTTGTTTCAAAATGCAGAACAAACCACGCTGCAGTCAAAGTCAAAATACTGAAAAATAACTCACTAAATTTCCAAAATTGAGATTCAGTGATATTGCTGTTGTCAGGCCAGGTGTTAAAATATTGTGAGTTAATTTAATTTTTATTCTGACAGCCCCTGCCTGAACTGTAACAGCTGCTAAACAGTGTTCCACAAGAACAAACGATAGCTTCACATGAAACAGATGCCTAATCAATGGGATCAATAAATATAAGTGAAAAAGTAGAGAAAATACTGCAAGTCAAATGGATCCCTGTGGGATATATCTCGATGTAATGAAAGTGATGCTTTTGTATTTCTGTATATGGTACAATAACTGAAGAAACAAAAGAAATGGTACAAAAGTCTGTTTTCTTCTTTATCCGGGATTTCCAAGATGGACGGTTGTCTAGGAGGCTGGGCATGAAACTCAGAGCCAATCCCCTGAATTCCGTCACAGATGCTGCAGCTGCCTGGCCTTCTTCAAATCATTTAATCTCTGTATGTGTGAGTTTTCGCTGTAGGTAAATATTTTCTTATTTTTCTCACCAGTGGTCATGAGAATTGTTATAAAAGCCTATAAAAATGACCATGGAATCACAGAAAAATAAAAGCGGACGTGGAAGAAACCTAACTGGCCATCCAGTCTTGAAGGTGGTATCAGCTGCAGCTACGTGTTTATCAAAGAGATTCTTAAAACCATCTAATGATGGAGATATTGCAATCCCCCTGGGTAATCTGTTCATTAGAATAATGTATGCAGAGCTCTTACTAGGAAACGCAACAAAGACTGCTTCTAGACACAGTAAAGCTTTTTCTAAGGAGATACCATATGTAAAATTTTCATTCCCATCCTAGACTCTTTACTGAGGTTGGCTGAGTGTACAGCAGGATAAAATGTTTCAGCTGGAAATCTCAGTTTACCTGCATGCCAAAACATGAAACTCATTTCACCCATGGTTAGACAGTAAGCAGATTCCCTGAGGGTCAGGGTCATCTAATGCACTCATGCTTTGATTTGCATGATAGTCCTCTGCCTCGTGTATACATTTTGAATAATAGGTGAGGACAGCAGCATTAAGAGCCACCAAGGATAACCCCTGCAATGGTGTCTTTTGACAGATATCCAAGATTTGAAGAATGTCTAAGTGAACCTCAACCTGCTTCTTCAAGCTTGTTTTTTTCTAATTGCAGATATATAGATAATATGTATATATTTCTGCTTTTCTTGCACTTTTTTTGTTCGAATAGTCCAATACTGCACTCTCAGAAACTGTCTTCTCTATTCAGAATTCACCCTGTTGAAGTTTATGCCCATAGACCTGCAAGTCTTTGATTTAAGAATCAGTAGGATGTCCTGTGCAGTACAAGAGTGAGTAGAGGAGTTCAGCCCAGGTAATGTTGGATGAAAAGATATGCTGATCAGGTTTCATGACCAATGTGGATGAAGTTTTGGAGCTAAGAGGAAGAACACATAGCATGATGGATGCAGATATACATACATGGAAAAATATCATATAATGTAAAACATTTTAATAACAATATTTTAATAAAAAAGAAAATGGAAACAGCAAGTGAAAACAACTCTACTCTGAGAAACCAAATCTGCTGTATGTGTATGTGTGTGTATGTGGGAGAGAGAGAGAGAGAGAGAGAAAGAATGAGGAGATAGAGAGGGAAAAGAAGTAGAAGTGACTCAGGGCTTTTAGAGTCCTGGAAGAAAAATTGGTCAAATTACCTGTAAATGATAAGCTAACTGTTATAGTACTACTTGAAGTTACCACTTTTGGCTTCTACCAGTTTTACTGAGCATTGAGAAAGTTAAGCACTTCCAAGAAACTTAATGCTTTCTCTGGAAAAGTTTAAAGTTTCAACTGTCATTAACTATCATTAATGCCAAAAGGTATTAATTTGTGAATGGAATTGATGCTGCACAAAGAAGACTAATACTGAACTGAATTCTAATTAAAAATGAATTTTTTGTGGTGAAAATCTCTCACTTACAGAGAGTTATATTCAGCTTTGATTTAGACTTTGTTGCTAATGCATCTTTGTATACATTAAAAAATCTATTTATTCAAGTCCGGTTGCTAAATTTTATTCCACTTTACATAACAGATAACTGTAAGTCTGTTAGTTTTCAACTCCATGTTTCTTCTTCAATTTCACTTTTTGTAAAATGGAAATAACAATACTTATTCTAAGGTATGTGATAAAAACCTAAGTATTGTGAAGATCAAGTAATTGATTCTTAAGAGCAAAAATGGTAACTTAGATAATGATTGGGGGAAAAAAAAGCAACCCAAAAAGCCCCAGGACTGAGTGGTTCCAGATTAAACCCAGGATGAACTGGGAAATGTCTTTATTCACAGAAGCTCCAAAATTCTCAACCAGTTTTAAAACAAGATGATTCTCAGCCAGGCTTTTATGAGCTTTCAGTACAATATTAGGCTTTGCATGAAGTGTCCCAGCTAAGCCTCTAGGATTTTTTGTTGCATTTTGACCCTTAAGTAAATTTGAAAGACCAAATCAAGTCATCAGAACCTTAGGTTCTATTCCAAACTCACCTTATTTTATCTGGATTTGGGTTGACATGATGTTTAATGACTATGTTTCACATGATCTTTACTTCATACCATAAATTCCTTCCCGTCATAACTGCTTTTCATGTGATTTATTATTTCCAGCATTTTCTATTAACACATGGCTTTATACTGAGGGAGAGTATAAGGTCTGACCACTATTCTAGATCAGACTAAAGATTTATAACTTAATTATTTTCTTTTTCCTAGTCTCTCTTACCACAGGCAAGTAGGCATTCATTCCGGTTTCATGGGATGTCCTAATACTTTCAATGGCCTTAAATATGAGCATGGGTGAGCTACTACAATTTGCATTTTTTATAGCCTTCTATACTGTGTTATGTATAATGTCACTTTTTATTTACCTGCATTCCATTTTGATCACAGCTATAAAATGGGGTTCTTAAATGTCAGTAATAATTCATATCACAAAGAATATGAAATGAAGGGCAAAACTTACACAAAAGTAAATTAACTGAATTTAAATCCTATCAGGGATATGTAGAGGAAATATTCTGCTGTGGGTATGATAGTGAGTTATCTCACTTTTGCATTTTACCTTCAACTGCAGACTTAGCTGGGATAAACTGTGTTCCATAACATAGTAGGAAATAAAAAGAGATGTTTTTCAGGTAGATAGTTTGAGTATATTTACAGGAAAGGCAGCAGCTTCACTAGCATTGTCTGCTGTGTCAGAGAGGTCAGCCTAATGCAGCTGTACCAAAGCAGCCACCTGAGCAGCACGCTTGGAAAAGCAGATTCTTATCTTCCCTCTTCTTTTTCTCTCTTATATTTTCTTATGTTGCTGAAACTTCCTGCTACTGCGTTTTGCAGCAGGGTAGGTAGGATCTGTTGTGGGGAGAACGACTGGGACTGGACAGGGCAAAGTAAGAAAAAACCTCACTTCCTATGGAAGTATTCTTCTCTGGAGATTTCCCTGATTTCTGTGCAACAACTGGACATGGAGGTAACACGCATCTGAGAGCTGCTGATTGCTCATTAGTCCTCTGTCACAGGCAAGACAGAGTAAACGACAACCCGTAGTGGATCTGGATATTTGGGTTTATTTAAGAGCCAGCGGGATTAGCGCTTTTACCCCAGTTGATTACCCCGCGCTGGCTGACCCACTCCCCTCCCAGCGTTACGTTCGCTGGGTCTCGACCTGGTGGCTCCCCGCAGGGAGCTCGCTGCCGGCCCGGAAAAGCGGGGCACGAAGTCGTGTTGCTTATCTCAGTGTTTGTAATCAATAAACAAAAGAGTGAAAAATCAATAATACAAATGTAATCAACTCTATACACCCAGCACTAATTAGGTGTACAAGCACAAAAATAATATGCTTTTGGTTTTGTGTTTATACTATAAACAGTAACAGTGTAGTTTCAGTACCTCCAACTTCACTACAAACTCATTTCCTAAGTTTTGATGCTTGTTCCCAGGTCTGTTTTACAGTTCATGTTGAGCTCAGCCTGCATATGTACTGTTACAAACTTCAGCAAGCTAGTTTAAAGCTATCTCAGATTTCAGTCTCTTTTTGGCTGAAAAGGGCACATTTTGAAGGCCTAACATAAAATTTCAGCCTTAGGCACTGTGGTTTTATTCTGCCAAAAGATCTTTCCAAAATTAATTAAAAATATATCTGTAGATTGAAAGCCAAAACAGAATCAAGCATTTGATCTTGGGATACTATAATATCATGTACTTTCCTTCTGCAGTCAAAGCACTGCTGTATCAACCTTATTGTAGAACACATATGGTATCATTATTAGGCACTGATAATTTCATTTTCTGTGACCTTCTTTTGACTACTGAGAAACTAGGAATTCCTTTAAATTCTGTGTCACGCTGTCATGCTATGAAGGTTCGATAGCAACGACTGAGACAGTAATATAATAATAATAATAATAATAAAGATGTTTATTTCCTCACACAAGTTCTTGGATTAGTAACATCCATTAAAATAATGCAATTACTAATTTAGGAAGGATAACACAAACCCATCAGTTACTAATTTAGAAAGGATAACCTGAAACCGTCGATTACTGCGTTATTAATGGGAAGGACTGCTTATCCCTACTTGAAAGCTTTCTTGTTCACTCTCCTAGCGAGAGGGCTCTCAACCTCGAGGAGTTACCTTAACCCAGCGCCCCAGAAAAAGGGGAGGGGGGGGGATACTCACGGTCCAGCCGGAGAGGATGATCAGGTCACGTTCCCGTCCCTGCTCAAACTCTCCTAGCTCCCAAGTCTCTTTTTATACGGCTGGGGCTCTGGGCAAACACTGCTTTTGCTGACCTTTTGCAAGTTTCGCAATCACAGGACTGTCTGTTTGTCTGCTTGGGAGGACCCTGCTGGCGAGGCAAGACCACAACACCTCCGTATTGCTTCTCCCCTCCCCGGGGGTCCGTGCAGATTCCAGGTGGCAGACTTCACTTCTCCAGTCTTGTTAATGCTTCCATTCCGCAGCCTTGCGCATATCAGTCCTTGCGCATATCGGTTGGCAGACGACTTTAGTCCTGTTAAGTCCTCTGTTCAACAGCTTTGTGCACGTCAGCTCTTGTGCTATCAGTTCTTCTGCATATCAATTGACAAACTTCAGTCCTGTTAACTCTTCACTCGCCCGTCATTCTGTATTTCACAGCTGAGCTTATTGATTCTTGGAAAAGAAACAAGTCGACATATTGCAGATAACACTAATATGCAATATTAGTTGAACACAAAATGCCAGGCCACTATATATAAGCTTAGAGTGGACAGATAAATATTTATAATGAATACTTATGTGACTCACAGATACTTTAATGTCATCTGCAACCAATCTGCACTCAGAAGTTATGTGATCTACTTGCAATGCTGATTGATTTTCTGAAGTTAGCCAGCTCTAGATCATCTAGTGAAAGATGACATATATGCAGCTGGCACACATTGTCTATTTTTTTTCTATGTAAACTATCCTTTTCTTCATCCTAGAACTTTGCAATACAATCAATAAGCTAAATTTCAAACACTGTTCAGAAACATCTTGTTTTAAGAAATCAGGGACAGCTTCAGCAAAACTATTTTGACTTCTCTGTAAAAATGTATTGCTATTCTGCTGAAAAAATGAATTACTTGATCCTTTTTTCTCCAACTGCAAGCATGCACCTGGCATCATGTCATTCTATTAGCATGGATGAAAATTTACAGAGGGATGCTATTGTATATGATCCATTTTTGATAAAATGAAAAATGTAAAGACATTGCTTATTTTTCTATTGTACAATATCATAGTCTTTAATTTTTTTTAATTTCTTTCAGGTTCCAATTAAAAACCTCAGTGATCACTGGGAGCACTAGGAGTTAGAACAATTGCACAGTTGACCCCACTGAAATCAAAAGATCAATAGTCAGTGGTATGAATTTGTATATTGGCCCTTATTTTGAGAGTACAAATGATCTTTTTCAAGTTTTTCTCTACTAAAGCCCCAAACATGCAATTAGTCTGATTAAAAGTTGCCAAGCTAACCTCCATACTTCTTGAATTAATGCTTTGATGCAGGCATACTTGTAAAGCATCATCAACTTATTGTACATCACTTCATGGTTTCAGAATTTGTTGCTCATCGTTCCAAACAATCAGGTCATTTTTCATAAAACTGTAAATATTTTAAGGAGTGTTATTGTTCTATTTTTTCAGAAATAGTGTGAAAATTTTCCATTTAATTTAGTTTTCTCCTGAATGGCAATTTCACCATAGCAATATGTTTTTAAAACTACAGTTATCTGTGAATCTGTGTGGAATGAAGACACTTTACTGCTGGCTCCTGCAAAGTTTCATGTATATGTTTTTTCAGTCACAGTTTGGAAATTTGGCTGCGTATACAGAATTCTCACCTTCAGCAAATTTTTTCAGTTCATTTATACCTCAGCCCCTGTCTTGTAGCAATACATCACCATTCAATGTATTATAGATGATGTCTTTATATTCTAATCTTAATTAAAGCATATCCTCATTAAAAAAGTGGAATAACTAATTACACCAATAACAATGAGGTTAGAATCAGGCCTTCATATTGTTTAGCTATATGTGAAGATTAGAGCACCATTTCCCTCTAAAGTTAGGATGAATTTAACCTGGCCAAATGGACTTCTAGGTGAAGAGTCTCTATGACAGGCTATGGCTTCTCAGCTGAAAAACTGGTTATATGGATCAACTGGTTAGTAACATGTGGTGTGAAAGAAACAAAACAAATCATTATTTA
Organism: Apteryx mantelli; assembly: GCF_036417845.1. NCBI lineage: Eukaryota > Metazoa > Chordata > Aves > Apterygiformes > Apterygidae > Apteryx > Apteryx mantelli. The sequence continues at coordinate 57,824,178 of NC_089981.1, forward strand.
CTTCAATCAGAAATATGCAGGGAGAGAAAAGGAGAATTTAACTATGATAACGAGTAACTTTTTCCCCCAGTATGATCACAAAAAATGCCATGATCATTCCAAGTAATTTATTTTTTTTTTTTCAAAGATGTTGTGACTCATAGACCAAATACTTGTCTTTCATAAAAAAGCAATCCAGCCAGAATTACAGTGACCATCAGAAACATGGCCCAGGTAAGAGAATTACTCCACAGAAGAGAATGTGTACAGGAATCTTTTGGACTATAGCCCCCATGAGGTACAACTATTCAAACACAGATGAGTATTGACCTGAAGTTTGAAATAATTTGACTTTCATTTGAAATAATGTTTTACATGATTTCCTGGTGAAAAAGGATTCTTCTATGCCATTTTCCTGTAACAATGATTATAGAATAGATGTCTCTAGCTACAAACTAAACATTTAATGAAATACATCTAAAAAAAATTATGCCACTATGCGATTTTGAAATCAATACACCAGCTGTCTTCTGCAGGCATATTGTCTCCTGGTGAGGCTAAAAAAGGCAAATATTTTGCACTCTGTATGTTCTTTTCCCCACTATTGCACTAATATTAAATAAGGCAGACTAAACATAAAGCTGGATCAGCGTTTCTTAACTTTCATTTACAACAGTTTGTAACTCAGCTGGAAAAATTTCCAGATGATGAAACCTGTCATATAGAATCTTCGGCTAACCATCATTTTATTTTTTGAAGAGAATAAAATACTGCTGAATTTAGAGTAACATGCATACAATTTTAAAAGAATATACTTAATGAAGAGTGAAATGGAGAATGGAGAATGATTTTGTGAGCTACTGTAAATAAAATCCAAGACTCATTTACACTGCTGTAGTTACAGCAACAATATTGAACTTCATATGAAGTTCATATGGTCTGGGAGGTGGAGGGAATCTACTCTAGGTAAAGTTTTAAATCATTTCCTTGCCTGATCCAGACCTCAATTTCAGCAACACATGCTTCTCTCGTAACTAATACACTGCCCAGAAGCATTGAATCACTGTTTCTAATAGCCTCTTCCATCACCAGCTCACTCATGATTCCTCTACTTTCCTGGGAGGTGGATGGGATCCTTTGGAGCCTCCTTCGCATTATGCCTTAGCTGTCGTCTATGTGCTTTTTGTCAGTAGATTTCTCCTACCTGAGTTGTACATGATGCTTTTAAAGTCACATTTCACAATTTTTATTTCTATTCTAAAGAAGTGAAGAAGGGATCAGTTTCTAGAGAAGGCCTGGAAAGTCTTCTCTGTCTTTTCTGTATATTTTAAACCATCCCATACATCTCAAAATAGCCCGACCATTATGAGTGTTATTTATTCACATGATAACAGGATATCATCCTATCTGTAAAATAACCATAATTTTTAAATCAAAAAAATACTTTATTATGATATATATGGCAAATAAATTTCATAACAATGTTAAAGCACTGTTGTTAACCCACAGAATTCATTTTATTTTCTTAAAACATTTGAGATTATAATGAATTTATAGTAAATATTCCTGGGTCTTTTACTTTCAGGTTTCTTATTATTTTGGGGATCATATTTTAGCTTTAAACTCTAAGCATAAGTTTTAGATATTTATATGATACAAAATGAAAAAAAATAAATGGTTCTTATATAAATACATAATTCTAGAGGCAGGGGCTTGAAGGAAAAGGGCATGAAATTCAATGCAAAACCATAAGCACTGAAGAATAAAATGAAAAGACAGAACTGTAGATATAAAATGAAGAAAATATTAATTTATAAATAAGGAGGATCTAATTCTATGTGTACATCTCAGTTTGTTGACTTCTTAAAAAGTTTCGTACTATATATACAAACACAGTTTATTCGTCTTTAAATAAATATTTAAATATTTCTAATATTTAAATATTTTTATTCTTTATTTTTACACTTTAAATATTTTTATTCTTTTAAGATAAAATTAAATAAGTTGAAAGTCAGAGCCAAGACAAGTATTAACCAGATTAGTGGAGACTAAGAATGAAAACCTGGGCTCCAATCTGCAGTCATCATTAAAGTAAAGCCTCTGTATTACTGGATTAGTACCCTAGGATAAAGTTTATGTTTGCAAAGGAATTAGCAGTGAATGTTCCATTTCTGCATTTGAAGATGAAAATCAGACTTCTGCTTTTTTTACCGGACAATCAACCAGTTGCATGTACGAGAAATTTAGAGAGTTTTATCTGCTCTGTGTGAAATCTTCTGGCTCAAGATTCTGGTGAAGACTTCCAGAAACATGAGTACTTGAGCTACAGACTCTAAAGTTTCCTGTTTGTGAACAACAATTGGAGTAAAACTGAAATGTTTGAATATCTGAGGAAAGCAAACAGATAGCAGGAATATATATATGTGTGTGTATATATATATGCATAAGTATGTGTGGGTATGTATGTATGTGTGTGTATGTATGTATGTATATAAACATGAACATACATATATACCACATTTAATGAAAAAATCCTGAGAGAAAAAGGATTTTAAAGTGCTATAAAGTTGGATGTAGGGAGGATTGTTTTTAACTAAGACAAAATTTGAAGAACATCTTTGACTAGAAATGAAAAAATGGAATACATTTAATGTTGGCAAGGCAAAATATTTCAGTAATTTTGTTTTTATATAACAATTATCTCCCTGCTGTTTTGCATGCTTATGAATAAAGAAATTGCTCCTCTGAGTGAATGTGAGGAACTGTTGGATGAGAACCTAAAATGAATGATAAACACAATAAACAGGGTTTCTTCCCCACACTTTTTCTGTAAAAGGCTTTCATATTCATTGGTTGCCCTAGATTTTTTTTAAATAAGTTTTTTCAATAATGGTACTGAAAAACCCTTTTATTCTCTTTTAGTTTGCTTAAGCTGTTTATGGGATTTCGTTTTATATGATGTCTAAAGCAGAGTTTATTTAACTTAGAAAAGTGGAAGAAGTTAACTTTTTCATAACCACTCTTCTTAAATGCATGTCTTTTCCTCTAGAATGGTTGCTTTGCTGGGTGTGCCAGGATAAGCTGTATTCTTACTGTATCTGCTTGCTCCATAAGAGTCTTAATAGAGTATATAGAAAAAAATGTGCAAACAAAAAAAATGTATATTGTCAAAAGCAATGTGTCAAAACCTTTTCTAGGGTTTCTGTAAGCCGCTGCTTTACCTTTTTCTTCTTTGGGTTTCCGACAAATGTAGTATTGTGATATTGATGAAAATTAGAGCCAGAGTTGGCAGCAATCATGAATTCATAGGATAAGATTTGTTGATGAACCAAGGAACTTAGAAAATGCATGAGAGAGGAGAGATTATGGTAAAATTTCCCTTCAGAGACTGTTCATTTGCTCTCTCTTCTTATTTCTTCAGTGCCTGAGGATAAACTTAATTGTGGCCTTGTAGCGTATGGCTATGAACAGGGAGGATGAGCCTTCACTGAAATACATTGCACATACAAGGACACTCAAAAAAAAAAAAGAAGAAGAAGAAGAAAGAAGAAAAGTGTGAAAAATGGTTGTTTAAGAAGCAGTAGCTTGGCTGCTGAAACTGTAGCAGCTTGTTGTGCTGTAGGGAAATGATATGCAAGTCCAATGTGCACAAAAAAGAATTTCAAAGGAAAATTTTAAAGCAATGTTGAACATTTTTTCTATTTTTTATTTCACCTTAATGTTCTATGTTAATTATGCCAGATAATAACATAATGGAAAGAAACCAGAGTGAATCATCTGCCTTAATCTCTGTCATATTACTTACCAAATTATGCCAGTAACAAGCTGGATTACTTGTGTGAGGTAGGTGAGCAGAACTTGGCCCATACCAGGAAGGCATCTTGTAAAGTTTATAGAGCTATGTCTCATGAAGACTCTGTGATTTGTTGGCATTGCCTAAATTCTGAAGAGCAAACATTTTGCTGCTTTTATATAAACACTTTTTATCTGGTACACTATTATTGGCAGCAGAATAGATCGCAGATCATTACAGTAGATATTAAATGCTTACCAAAATGTACAATAGTTTTAAGTATAAACTTTAACAAATGAACTATTAGACCATCCGTTTAAGGGCATATTTATAACTTGCCATTTTCAACCAATTAATTCTGCCTTGAGCTCAACACTTTGTACTTAACTAGGACATATACACTAGAAAATTCAAAGTTTGATTAGGAGGCAACAGTAAATGGAGAATCCAGAGTTATTTGCTTTGAAACTCAGTTACCTTCACTGTTTGCAACATGTTTTACTTTTAATTTGAATTTGTTTGGCTGTAAGTTTCAGTCGTTGGTTCTCATTAAATGACCTTCCTAAGCAATTACCACCTGCTTTTATGGCCAGTTTTAACAGTGGAGAGGCCTAGGAGTGGAGAGTGCTAGGTCCTTTTATTCAAAAAAGCTAAGTATTGCAAGATCACAAAACTTAACAGTTGGCAGGAATGTATTCTATATGCATTTTTACATACTTTCATAAAACAAAGGACCTTATTGTTTCAGGCTCAGCAATATTTTAGGCTTTAGGCTTGATTCTTACCTTAGTTATACTATTGTTAGCTTACTACATGTGAGATCAAAATTAATCTTCTCCCTATTTCATACACTAGTCTCATAGTCATTGTCTTGCTTTATTCTCAACTTTTACAGTGAATTACTGAAAAAAAATTGTTTCTATGAAAGTAAACTTGTACTGCTTACTTATACATATGTATTTTCTTTTATTTCAGTTGTCTTAGAGTTATTTGGAACAGTGCTAGTGAGCAGACAACTGTATTCAGGGAAGGTTGATATGATGATGTTATTTATATAAATGAGTGCTCTTTGCACACTTGTGCTGAAAAGTTTAAACTAGTTAAAAATGAAGAAGAAAAATATGCTGGGAGGGAAGAGTGTAAGAAGGTCAGAAGAACAGGGAATAATGACAACCTGCTGGAGGTGATGCAAGAGGAAAGGTCAAGTATATATGGGAGGTTATGGGAAGACAACTTGAGGGTTCTGAGCAGAACAGGGAAGTGATAGGAAACAGACATCATCACACTTTTAATGTTAACTTTTCAACATATCATTGTGAAACACTGGTGATCTGTAAGTGGTGCCAGAAAGTCCTCAGGATTTTTGGGTTAATTTTTAATTTCAGAGGGTATTAGAGTTATGACATTTGTTCTTTTTGTGTTACTAGGATCACAGAAGCCTCCTTTCATATCTTTTCTGGCTCAAGACATTTTGCAGGAGTCAGATTTGTAAATAGATCATTTTTTTTGTAAGATGAGGGTGGTCAATGGTTTCAGCAGCCAGTGGGAAGAAGGGAAAATTCTTCATTCTTCCAATATTCCTTGAAATAAATTCTGAAAAAAATGCATGCACACTATTTGTAAACTGAATAATTTTCACAACCTGCCATCCCATGACTTTTGAAAGTTTCACATTGATAGAGAAGATGCTCTGAAGCTATTGAGATTTTATCAGTCACTGTCTGGAGGGAAAAAGTTTAACCCAATTGTAGTTAAAAGTGGAATGGGCCAATAATGTAGATAAGCATCCCATGATGTGTGATACCTTAAGATTGCTTCTGAGGTTTAATGAAACATGTTAATGTATGAGGGAGCCCTATCTCAATAACCTGAGAGACCAAAAAGTATTAGTTTTAGGAAGATTAAGTTTAATAGATTTCTGAATCAATCTGTGCCACCTTTGCACACAATGGGACAGCAAGGTGGTATGCCTGCTCTATTTAGATTTTCAGAAGGTAGATATTGGTGAAGTACATGTTATCTTTCTATTCTGGACGATCATAATTCTCTCTAGTTAAAGAATACAGTAAAACTTCCCTTTCATTGGATATATTTCATATTTAAAGATTATAAAACTTTTCAAGAATCAAAAAAGTTTATTTTTCTGGCTCTTAATTCTTTTTATATTTAATGGATAAAAGCATGGAAATACCAGTAACATCCCAAACAGGAGGAAGCCCAGTGTAATAGGAAGGGAATTCTCAGAAATATTAAAATCTATTTAAAACACATAAAAATGCTGTAAAATAGTACTAGATGATTCACACATAAAATAGTATAAATCATCCTAAAAATTATAGATTAAAGAACAATTTTAAAATAAGTTTTTATAACATAATTAGTATGCTGAAGGAATTTTGTACCCTGCATTAAATTTCAGCTTTATAGAAGACAGGCCTCAGAAATAAGCAAATATCCTCAATTTTTTAATCTAGATTTCATTTAATGAAGATGGTAGAGCCAGGGGATGAGCTTCTGGCCTGAGAATCCTGGCTCTGTGGTCATTCTGCCAGTCGATTTCCGCTTGGCCTCTGAGGTGCCTCATCCACAAAATGGGAATAAGACGATACTTTGAAATCAAGATCAGTGGACAAGCCAGATTAACAGCTATTCATCCCATGTACTTGTAAGGAATCCCACACTATAGAAACTAAAATATCTGCTGTATTTTAGGAGATCTCCAAGCCTCTGTAAATCCTACACACAGAAAAATCATACAAGTTCTGAGTCCAGGTACAGAAATAGATATTACTGTTAATGGTGGAAGAAAGTTTAGCAAGGTGTACAGTAATAGTGGAGGAACGCCCAGCAGCCCTAGACACTGGGAGAAGCAATATATCACACTCACATGCTATGGTTGCTCTGAAGCTGTAGATGTTGAAAAACAACCGCAGGACTTTCAGCTCCTCAATCCTGAATCTGTGTCAGGACTATTAAAGGAATGAGAAGGTTAGTTAAATCTTGCAGCTGCAAGGGCAAATACACAAAAGACACTTCCTAAACTATGCAAAAGTTTAAATACCTATAGAGTTAATTAAATAGACAGCACACTGAATAGTTTTCAAACTAACATGCTTTTTCATTTAGGTCGTAAAGCCATATTGACCTTTTTAATTATTTCTTTCCTGCTAACCGTATTTCTGGTTATAAATTGCAAAACTAGAATTAGCAAAACATCTTGTGAGCAGCTATGCCGTTACATGTCAAGTGAAAAATATTTGTATTTTTTCAGAATCATATAATTAGGATAAAAAAATAATCTACTAGTCTCTAGAGACACAGCAGGAATTCATTCTTTTTGGTATACAAAATTTCCTTCAGAGCATTGATTCTTGGCCTAATTGTGGTTAATAGCAAGCGTTGCTTTCACTACAAGAGAATAGTTTTTCATCAGACATTATTTAAAAATGAGTTCTTATGCATTTTCTTTAAGTACCTATGATTATAGCTCATGAAAACACCAAAAGAAGAGCACAGTGCTCTAAAGTAAATGCTGATTGATTTACTCTAAGAATTAGTACAGTTTCAGTACTTTAAACTGACCATTACAACTTAATTGTTGAAGTGGAAAAGAAGTTAGCCCACTACTCATACCAATGTTCTCTTGGTACTGAATCCAGAACTCAGGATGGAAAAACATTTCAAATAGCTTTCAAAGGGTTTTGCATCAGGCCCTTTAAACAAATGTTTGAAATAGTTTTAAAATTGTAGAGTAGGAGTTTACATTTAATCTCTCCACATTACTTCAAAACATTGTTGATCGACTTTTTATTAAACACTTTTTTTTTTAATCGAAACCTATAATGCCTCACACAATCATTGCTAATAAAATCTGATAGCTTTGCTGCTAATGTGTGAGACAATGGAATCTGGCTGGCATTCCCTTAACTTTTACTGCTAACAGTAAAAACATGTTTTGACAGTGAAGTAGACAAATATGACACACAGGGAGAAACACGAGGAGCAGATATAACAAATAAGAGAGTGGCATTTTGCCCTTTTTACATAATAGCTGTATTGACTATAGTGGCTAGACAAAATATAAGAATTATAAAGGGCCAGCTCATCTGGTGTAAGTCAACATCACAAATCAAACCTCACATGAGGACATTACAAGTTTGTTTTGAAGAGTGCTGATATTTATCTAGTGAGCTTGGTTAATCTAAAGTGCAAGGAAAAAAAAAAGGAAATCAGAGACAGCAGGCTGAAACCACTCTATATAACTGGAAATATTTCAGTCTTCCATTTATACAGTAGAGCTAGATGAATTCGATTGTGCTTCACATATTCAGCAAATAGATTGCTATTTCTTTATTTCCTGAGATAGGGTTAAAACAGTTTGACTTTTACAGAGTGGGTAGAATCTGCAAGAGTAGGAGCTAAAAAATCCTTAACTAAATAAAATACTAAATCCTGAAGTCATTTTTTACCCAGTTCTGTGTTTTTCAGACATGTGTAAACCCTGAATGGGCATGTGTCCTGATCATAAAGTAAGTAAAATCCAAAGCACTGTAACTGTACAAGTCAAAACAAAAGAAAACATTTGAATAAGTGAATAAAAAAACACATTTTAGTAGACAGTTTTTTACATAGATATTATTTTCATATTTTTTCTTTTCTTCCAAGATTTGTATGACTGAAATCAAGTGTGAATAACTGAGATGATTTGAAAAAAAACTCTGCAACACTAAAATATTAAAGCTAAAGAGATTAAAAGAGCCAGTTTCTGTCAATCACTCTTAAATACTATCTATATATGAGCAGTCACTGATTTCAGAAAAAAGAGAAAGAAGCCATTCTGTATAAGACTGTTGACTAAATTATATAATTATGAAGGACTGTGTAAAAGAATGGATTTATTTTTTTCTGAAAACAGAAATAATATAGCAATTCATACATAGTTAGCAAAAAAATTAGATTTTAAAAATTCAGAATCAACTTTAGAGTTTCATTGTTTATATTGAAGAGTTTATATATTTTTATATTGAAGAATTATTTTAGTGGAAAAATAAGAATAAAACAGATTAGAGACTTTCAGTATGGTTTTGGACAAGTGATGAATAGAAAAGGAGATATAGTCTTATTAATAAATAGATATTTTCAAAGACACAAAATTGTTAGAAGTGAATAGGAATTAGCCATTATTTTCTCTGAGACAGAATATACTCCCATATATGAGTGATAAATTGTTTTCTATGCTCTACTTTTGGCACAGAGATTAGCCTTGAAAAAAATCCTATGCAATCCCTTGCTCTAAAATTTTTGTACCAAATACTTTTTAGAGAAGCTCTATGGAAATCAGTCAGTAGCCTTTGGCTCTACCTATGGATTTATTAGCTCATAACAAATGACCTAATCCCTTGTATGACCAAATCCCTTGTAATTTCACTTGTATAAATATTAAGAAAATTGTTTTCTTTATTAAAAAGTATAAGGTATGCTAAGTAAACTACCAAAATAATATTGAAAAGGTGAAAATATTTTTATTAACACATTACTTTTTTTAGCACTTACTTTCTTAATAAGTTTCTTTACAAGTCTTCACCACTTCATATTGCTTACACTCAATTCCTCAAACCTTTACCTTCATATTGCACATTCCCTTAATCTCATTAAGAGGAGTTATAGCTCCCAGTAAAAGAAGTAGGGAAAGAAAAGACCACAGCAGCAAGAGACAAACGCTACAAGTAACTACTGTATGAATCAGCAACATTATGGTTATATCTTCATGGTGACTAGGAAGGTGAAGAAAGAAAAATGTTTGGTATTTATACTTCTCATTAAAAGACAGAAGGTTATAATGATGTATGAGACATGCTATTTCAGGAAAGAATTAGTCATACAAACATTCCTTCTCTGCTTTCCTTTTCTGTCTTTGTATTTAATTACTGTGGATGTTTATTCAGTGAAAAGCAGTAACAGTTTGTAATCTTCCTGATGACTCATTCCTGTCAAAGAAATAGAGTAAAGCGGTTTAATTTTCCTTTGAAAAAGGCCAAAATGGAGAGCAATGTAATGAAGACTGATAAGTAATAATGAAGACTGTCTTCCGGTAATAATTAAGAGAGTTCCTTAAAGATTTGATCCAAATTTTGTTGAAGTTTGTGGGAGAATGTCCACTAACTCACTGATGAGTTGCTGTGATAATCATCAGTAATTTGACATCATTTGTTTCAAGGATTACAGCTTGGCCAAAGGCCATACTGAATAAACTATGACTAGCAACAAGAAGAAATTTCTAATTGTGTTATAATCATTAAAAAAGAGGCATTCTGGAGGAGAATATGTCTACCAACTTGGCCACTGGTAAAAACAAGATGCTAAACTGAATTCTGTTCTGACCAATTCCTGGACTCAAATACTAAAAGTCAATCTTTACTAGAGACAAAAACACTGTATATCTCATCTGAAATTCATTTCTGAATGTAAAATGTCACTGTCTATGTGTACTAATCAGCTTCGTATAGTCCTAAAGTAATTATATCTAAATTATTTTATAAAGACTTGAAGAACTGGAAGAATAATTGCAAGTAATATTTCTTCCAGAATATAGTACTAATTGTTCTGATTGTTGTAGAAGGTTTGCAGAAGAGCATTTATGAGAGCTATGAGATACCACAGTTTTCTTTACTGCTAAATTCGTACCTCTAAGTTCCCATCTGTCATTCAGCTTATCCCAACTCTGGCCTTAGTCAAGCCAAAAATTCTGTACATGACATCATCTTTGAAATACTGTGACATTCTTAGAACTCTGAAAAACTTTAAGAAGGAACAATTTGGCAAAAGTCTTCTCAATTGAAAAAAAAGACTTTATAAGGTAAAATAGATACACAGAATGCAGGGATGTAAACATCTTATGAACAGCTTATGAAGGTGGACACTGTTTGGCAATGAAGCATTTTATAATTTTGTATAGAGAAATGGAAAACTGTGGGAACATGGCAGCATGCAACTTTGAAAGTTCTGTGTAGAAGGAACTGTTTTAATATGTTCTAATGAGCAATTACTCCTTTTTATTTGAAGACAACTCTGATTAACAGTCTAAATGGAAAAAGGAAATAAATATATTTCCTTTCTACTTAAATAAATTATATCTGACCTTGCAGCCCAATGTGGAATCATTGGATTTAGAGAAAAGAAAGAAATAAGGAATATTTTTTAATGCAAGAAAAGCTGCCCCATTAAAAGGGAAAAGGAAAGGGGTTTAGAGAATTACTCTGTAAAAATCATTAAAGCTGCAGTTTAACAGGAACTATTGTAGAAAGTAAGCAGAATTCTGGGGTTCCTAAAAGCCTACCAGATTAGAAAAAAAATTAAGATATCTACTAGAATATCCCTTCCTTCTTGACTGTCTGCCTGACTTCTGCTCTTTCTTCCCTCCTTCCTTCCCTCCTTCTTCTCTCTTTCTCTCTTTCTGTTATTGAAATAATATTTTTATTCATGGATGCTTACTGTGTACAGGTTAGAACACATAAAGAAGAAGAAGTACAGAGTAATTTCTATTAGAAAGTAACCCAGTTTATCAAGCTGTAGTGGAAGTTTGCATTATTCTGAAGGGAATTCATACAAGGATCCAAGAAAACAGTTATCAAGGGGCAGAAAAATGTGGACAGAATCTTAAAACAGAGTAATTTGAAGGAAGCTTATCAAAGTGACTTGAACAAGAAATCTATAAAATCTTAATGAACTGCAAACAGATGCATAAGTTTAAAAAAAAAAAAGCAGAAATAAGAGAATACATAAATAGTGCAATATTGGTTTTGTTCCTGCATATATTTAATCCTTTTTTAAATATTTGGGGCTTTTTTCCTCTAAACATCCAAGATTATGAGTTTTATATTGTTGCAATGTGATATCAGAAATAACAAGACAACTTATTAAATTATACTCTAATAAACTCCAGTAAAAGTGAAAAAAGAAGTAAGTCCACATTTTTCTTTTTTCTGTGCTATGTTTTTGGCTTCCAGTCCTCTGAAACTTGTCTGTGACGGTGGCTTGTGTCAGCTGCTTCAGAGAAGGTTTCAGAAAAATCCTTGCCAGAAGTTAATGGCATAACCTGTACAACAAGGAGCCTTTCTAACCCTTGTTTTAAAGGTAGAAAAATATCTCCTCTTGTGGAAAGTTCAGCTTATCTTAGAAAACATTTTATTTTTGCAGAGACCTTGTTCTTATGCTCTGAGAACATATGAATAGGAGCATGGTTATTCTGCACCTTTGTCATACTACCAGTACTCTTTTCTCTGCACTTTCCATGGAATCTCTTTGTGCGTTGTGCTATGTGAACAAGGAATTTCATTTTTAGTACAGCCTTCCATTATTCTAGGTTAGGTCTACCTAAAATCATCACAGTCATATAGGCATAGACCAGCTTAAATAATTTTGAGTCATCTGCATGCTTTGACCTAGATCATTAGTAAATATTCCATAGCAGTCAGCAATTGTACAGTCCCTGTGCAGAACACTGGAATTGCCACTTTAACTCCTGAACTGTCCAAATTATTCATTTATACATACCATTGGTTTCTATCTTTTAGGCAATTTGTTCTCAGGATTTTTTGGGGGGTTTTTTGCATATAAAATTCCCTAAAGTTTGTGTGACTTGTCAGGAACTATTCAAAGTTTATGCTTTTACTGGAAAACTGTTGTTTGCTCCTTCTTTTCATGCTTTTTCTCTTTCAGATCTCTCATGAATCTTCTGTGATCTTTCTCTTCTTCAATTCTAAGACCCCTTCTTGCTGAAATCACTAGTATCTACTCTTACACAGATACTTGTCTAAGCTATTCCTTTCTATTTCAGGCTTCTGAATGATGGGACAGAGTTGCTAACAAATAGATCATATCTACTAAAAATTGCTACACTGAAGCACAGGACAAGATACTGTTTTGTTTTATCCTAAAGACATAGAAATGACAGAATATCTTAAATCACAGGATGGTAAATACTGGCTTTCATGGTTAATATGCCATAACAGTCTCCTTTCATCTTTTCCTGATGTCTTCCCCTCTTATTCTCTGTCAGAGTTCCCCTGTCTTAATAAGTCCATCCATTCTGATGATCAAATGCTCAAAAGCCAGTCCTGTCTCTTTACCACTCAACCTCTCACTCTGTTGATCCTTTGAAGCTTTTGGATATCTATGCCTGATTTATATATGTCTGTTCAAAGTAAACTTACTCAAAAGAAAACAAATAAACAAACAAACAAAAACACTCATGAAATATTTTCTTTTCCTTTCACTCCATGACCACTAATATTTCCTTTTCATCAGATGTGTGCAGGCTTTCAACTTCACTTTTGTTTGAACTCTCTCTTCCCAAGGCTGTTTTTACTCACTAAATCTACCTGCCTCATCCTTTGTGACCTTCCCAGTATTCACTGTTTTCATTCTGAAAATCCTACTGCTAGAAGTCTATTCATTTCTCAGTCGCTGCTGTTTGTTTTCTTCAGTAGCTTCTTTAGCACCAACAAATTCATCCCCTATGTCTCTGCCATGGTGGCCTTTCTGACTGAAAGTTTCCCATTCCTCTCCTTGTGTCCCTGTGCATCTCAACTCTTTTCTCATGAATTTCAACTCTATTTCCCTTTCAAAGTTAGGCACCTATCTACATTCCAGTTATAGTTTCCCACATTTCCCTGGTTGTGCTCTGTGTTCTGCCAACACAGCATGGCTCATTTCTTTGCTGTTAGTAACTTGGCTCCTTTCCTCATGCTGACCTCTCTACCTGTCATATCATCAGCCATGCAACTTGTTCTTCCAACCTTTTTTCAAGATTTACTTCCAGTTAATCTTCTATTTCTCCTTTCCATTGCATGTTTTCTACTCTTTTACTTCCTTAAGCAATTAGTATTAATTTAGCATTAATTTAGAACCCAATATCAAAATACTCTCTGCAGAGCTGAGAATATGAAATTAATAAACTGTGATTGCATAATAGCTGGTTTCACGATCATTTATCTTCTTCCTCTCAAGTCTCCATCATCATCTATTCATATGCTTTTCTTCTTATTTCTAGTATAGAATATGGAGCTACTTTTCTTCTGTTTGTGAAAGTGCCATGAATACCTGTAGCTCTCAAGAAATAATAAAAGTTATCCGTGAAATTTATGACTTTCTCACTTTAGAGTTTCAGAAAACTTTCTTTTTAAATTAACACAGCTTTTGTACCAAATGAACATTGGTGGCTGATGCCCAGATAATACAAATCCTTCTACATCAGTTGCAGGCTAAATGCTGATGCTACACTGTGGTTCCACAGAACACAGCCCAGAAAGTATAGCCTTGTAAAGTAAGTTTACTGCTGCAAGATCCTAGACTTCCTGACCACTAAAATGTAGAAAATTGCATCTTCCGCTCTCTGTAGACTTCCAGAAAGCTTCCTGAAAAGTCATGCATCATAGACAGTTTTTCCAACCTTTTCGTAGGAATGTCTCACTGAGAAAATTGGCAATGCTGTGTGTTCACTGGTTCAGCTTCACCACTTGTCCTTGGGGACTGCTGCTGCTGGCTGCTCACCACTACCTCCAGTACCAATACAAGTTCAGAAAGGTATATTAGCTTGAGTTCTGCATCTCCCTTGTGATGTGCACTTATGAAAGTGTACTTATGAAACCCAATTCATGTGTGGGAAGCATTATTATAAATCAATCTTCAGTACTGTCATTGGGTTCCTTAGCTTAAGGACAGAGTGAGGATACCCATTTTGCTTTTAGCAAGTGAAATAACATTTTACCAAATATTTTGTTGTAGTGCATTGATGAGCAAAACAAGGGTTATGATTTTTCATTTGTGTTTAAATAATATGGCAAGGATATTCAGTATTTCATATTAGATATTTCATATCAGATTGTGCAGATTGCCTAGACTAAAACTTCTAAACTGCTTGATAACCTAATCAGCATAGAATGCTGCCAAGTACCTTTCCAGCCACAAAAGTTAATGTGAAAACACTATATGTCCTTTCTCTGGAGCAGCAGGAACATCAAGACAAGTTCAGTTACAAGGCACTCGCTACACCAAAAAAGCTGACTTTTTAAAAGATGGTCTAAAATCATGAGATGCTCTTTCATAAGGGTAAGACTTGCTTGTTCAGGCTATACAGTGTTTTTCTGGTTGGCCCAAGACTGTTGAATGAATTCTCACAGGAATTAAAACTCAACATAAACCTTACATCTTCTGCTTCCGGGGCACTTCTCTGATCATGTTCCAAGTAATGTAAACAATGTGCAGCTTAAAATTAAAACAATCTACTTATATGGAACATTCTACTGGATGTACAGTCCTTTCCCCTATTACAGAAGAAAGAGAAAGAACCATATGACTAAATTTTGAGTGATTGCTAAGGCCCGGCTTAATCTCAGTGAGCTGTAAGCACTTCACTGAGATATCAAAATTAGGAGTCTGAGTTATCCTGCAGTGTTGTCAATGATAAAAAATACAGTCATTCGTCCTCATGATGTAAATTGGCAGTGGACGTGCCTTCTGCTTTTAGAAGAAGTCTCACAACAGACTGAGCTCATGCTGTTCATGAATCAGTTGACTGTTTAAAGCTGAGTGCCACTGAAAAGCATTCAGGTAGCACAGTGGTGAAGGCTTTCTAAGAAACCACCTAACAGAACAAATTAGAAAGTTTGTGTCCCAAAACAATGTGAGATTAAAAGAACCACTGTACCACTGGGGCATTCAGGAGTGCAGAGATATAAATCCTGCAGCATCCCAAGGCACAGTGCATAAGACAGCAGCTTTACCAACGCTCTTTGCCTTTCTTCATGGGGCAAGCATGCAACCGAGGAGAAGCAGCTTGTGTGCTGTTTCACCCAATGAACCCAGGTTGTTACTGTCTTTATCTGTGCAGCTCCACAAAGGGCAGGAATAGCCTGTCCTGTAAAGCAACATTGTGATATTGAGAACATCAGTAGTGCAGGGCTGGGATGTGTTTCTTTCCTGAGCATTGGAAATACCAAGTTTTATTTTCTAGATTCTTCACCTTTCTGGGCCCTAGCAATCTTTTCCTTTCAAAGGGCTGCAGTGATCTGGATCATGTTTCATTTTAACAGCTCTTATGGACACAGTGTTGCACTTTCCTCTTCTCTTCAAGGCTCAAATAATCCTTTTTTTCCCCAGTCTCCTGTTTCATAGCAAACCTAGAGGATGAATTCAGGTTTGCTAGACAAAAGAAGTCTATCATGCAAGTGGCTGAAAACCTGAGGGGGTTGTTTGTCTGAACCAGCTGGTGGAATGAATAGTGTGCTGCTTCTCATGTAAACAACCTAATTAAGGTTTAGTTATGTTAAACCTCAAAAATCTTTATTGTAAAATGACTGCATGTATTTACTGCATGTGAAATGAAATAGGAGGTTATATGGAAAGATTTGCTACAGCTGTTATAACAGCAAAGAATATATCAGTCATCTCAAACTGAAAAGGTGCCTGGAGCATAAAAGCAGTAGGACTCTGTTCATATGTGTTTTGCTTTGCAGTGTATCAAATTACTGTCATGACACAGCCTAACATTAACCAAGAATGTTTGTGTGCAGTACTGTAGTCTTCTGCTGTATACTTTTGAATCATCTGCCTATTGGTATATCAATTTCAGTTAAAGAAACAACAGAAGACATCCTGCAGTCAGGAAAACATTCCAGAAGTGTTTTCAGAAGTATTCTAATGCAATAAATACAGTATTAGTATGTCCACCAATAAACAAAAATTAAAAAAGATTGGTCGTTATGCACTATATTCACAGAAACACTCCAGAGATTGTATGAGCTTAAAAGGAATTGGGTGTAAATATATGTGCATGTCATTCACTCTTATGACTTATGTTTACAATATGTATTTGACTTTGCAGTGTAAAACCCACTATTTCTATGAAGATGCCACTGCAAGAAAATTACTATATATTGGGAAATCTTAATAATGTCTATTATAACCTCTAAAATGGATGAAAAAAGTTGTAGTTTATGTGTAAACTGTGTCCATGCTGTGTCCATGGCAGACTAATTTATCAGACAGTTCTGAAAGGTTTAAAAAGGACTTGCTTATCTGAGTTCATAGATATGATAACTGCATGAAAATTCTCTACGCCCAATTCATCTTAGAATAAATTAGGAATTGAAATTATCTAGAGGTAATCGAGGGTTTTGGTAAACATTTTGTAAGAGAATTTACTTTGTGGTGATAAGTTATGGGCAGACATCCCTGGACGTTGAAGCTTTTCATTTATCTAGTGGTTAGATTTAATACAGATATCAGGAGTCCAAACTTCTGCACACCATCATTACTGGTATGCTCCAAACCTGTGATGAAAGTAAAGTAGGATCCGTATACTTTTAAACCTGAGGCTCTTTATTTAATGGAGGCAACTGTTAGTGTCATGTGTGTTAGCGGTTTTGTAGCTGTCCTGGAATAGGACCAGTGTCTTATTTTCACATAGGCTGTGAGAGAGCATCGAAATACTAATGATTATCACTCTAAATTGTCTTAAAATTTGAACCACTGCTCTGAAGGAAATAAAATCTATCCTTTTCCCCATTTAAGCTGTACAGATGCTCAACAAATTTTTACGTCACATGTAATTTGGATACATTGGAAATTTAGAAGTTTAGCTACTTCATTAGTATTGTGATGTGTGCTTGATATACTGATAATTCTAATCATGACACAACTCAAAATTCAGATGATGGTGACTCGTGGTGAATTTTCATTTGCTGGCAATATGGATAGTATTTTATTTGATAATTTTATTGTGAAAAGCCCTTAATCATTTCCATGACCTAGAATTGTCTCCAATTACAATTTTAAAAGAAAGACTGTCTTAAGAGAGGTTTTCTGAAGAAAATCCCAAGGCAGCCCACCACTGAAGGACCTTTTGCTAATTTCTTTAACTCTGGTAACTTATAAATTGGTAAATTTATTGAGCACTTTTTATTGCTTTAAAACATGAAATTTGGAACAGATTGCTTTTACCCCCTGCTCTAAGAGGACCATTTGCAGAAAAAAAAAAAAAAAAAAAAAACAACCAGATAGTCTCCATCTCTTTTCTTCTGTGTATAAGCCTCTCTGTTTTGTAGTGGTAATCTTACAGAGAATTACATTAAATTTAATGCAAATACAGAAATTAAAATAAAGGAGTGCAGCTAGAAAAAAACCCCACACAGTATGTGAGGTATCAGCTATTTCAGATCTGCACTATTAAAGTCTGTTCCAAGAACTTACAAGGCATCTAGGAAGTACATTGATATTTTGCTGGTCCTCTGAATAAAATAGAATATAACTCATTTAGGCTGGGCCTATACACATTTCAGTATAAGCTAAAATTTATGCATAAGAGTTGTCTTGGTGGAATTCATGGACATAGTTATATTCTTTACTCATAGCTGATTTATGTTTAGCACCTTGCAGACAGCATTGCATGAGATGCACAGAACCAGCCTACTATCATACGTCACAGTAGGGAATAGGGAGAACATTGAAAAAATGAGAATTATGGAATTTTCAGGTTAACCTGCTAGTCTCTGTGACTCAGTTTTTCCCATTTGTAAATAGAGACAGTGCTGTTCATGTCCTTTGAAATCTATGGACAGAAAAGTGTGATATAACAGCTAGGTTCTGCACAAATTTAATAGAAGTCCACTTATTCTTTCTTTTTATGTCAAAACACTAGTTGTTAGGAATTATGCCTTTTTTGCACATTAGTGTGTAAAACGAGTTTTCAGATATTGTAATTAATCTTATTTTGGAATTCATTTTCTTTCTTTTTGACACAATACAGCATGAAGATTACATGTAACTGCAGAAGATTAACTAATTGGAAATAAAGCTTTGCAAATGTTATTAAAAGAGACTGATAGCTATACATATTCCCAGAAAGACTTTTTTTTAATTTGTGTGGATACAACAATAAAAAACACAATTAACAGTTCTTAAAAATACACATTCAAAGGCAAGGACAGTCTCAGGAGTACATTGTGGGAAGCAAGTAGCATTATAAGTCCAAGAAAGCACGATGATTTAAATGTTTCTGTACAAGAAATATAATAAGCTATATTGAGATAACAAATATAGCATTGGGTCAGGTCTTGATCCCTATGAAAGATATTTCATGTAAGTGTGGCATGGAGAATCAACTTTCAGGCTTGTTTGCCCAGGTACTTGAGGATTCTGTCAGTGAAGAAAAAGGATGCATGGTCAGAGCACTGCTGACCTCCAGCTCTAAAATTAGAGCAGTAATGAGGCTGCCATAAATTGAGCCTTAGATTTGGCCACGTGCCAAGAAACAGCAAAGCACAAATGCTGTCCACAGCTTTTACTTTTTGCAACTGTTAAGTGTCAGTAGTTTAATGGTTGTCCACTTCAATTCCTAAGTACTAATTTTTACCAGAGCAATTCATAGAAGCTTCTTTTGGATAACTGTATCTTATATATATATGTATGTATGTATGTATGTATCTTATATATGTATCTGTATCTTATATATAACTGTATCTTTGGATAAAGAATACTTTTAATGGATGTGTTCCCCTTCATAGTTCTTGTCTTCCTAAATAACTGGTCTAGAAAGGCTTTCCTTATGACAGGAACCGAGGTGGAAATTAAAAATAATGGTGTAAGTTTCATATATTCTTGTTTTTATTTTCCCCTTCTGGGCAATGACTACTATTCTGAAAACATGATCTGTTATTCCTGACAGAGATATTTTTCTACAGTTGTTCTAGGTAGTTTAGACCTAGCCAAAAATATGGAAATACCTATGTATGTGAATTTTTTGATGAAAATATTAATACAGAACAAGACAATTTATCTGAGCCTTTCTTTGAACTGACTTTGAACTGACTTAGAAAGAGATAATGCTATTACCTTTCTACTCATGTTGATGAGGTAGATTTGAGGTGATTTACTCATGAGGTGATTTTTACTCATGTTGATTTTATAAAAGGTTAAAAATTCCAAAAAGAAATTAATGAAGGGAAAGATGTTACTAATAAGAATTAACATATCCATTCATCAACAGACACAAAGACTTCTGTTGATGCATTTTCTTAGCTTCTTCTGAAGTAGAAGTAGAGCCAAAGAAGGAAAGTAAGTACAAGCAGTAGGGACCTTGTGTGGTTTTGGCTATATCTTGAATTATGTGTGAAAATCTCTTTCAAGACTGTGTGTCTCAAGAAGTCTGTATTATGAAGTCAATTTCTTTGTGTATTATCACACAAAAACTTCATGATGAAAAAATGTGATTTGCAGAATTCACAGAGCTAACTTCTTAGCCCATTTGTACAGTGTTAATAAGGTTGCAGATGACAGGATGTCTTCTAATTTACTGATGTGATACTTATACTAGAAGAGTTTTTCCTCAGTTGACTCCAGACTTGTTAATCTCTTCCAGTCATGAAATGGGAGAACAGCTGTTTAAGAAATGCTGGCATTTGAATGAGCTCTTCTAAGCTTTGCTCAAAGTCAAATTCTCACTCCATCATAGTTCTGTTGCTGATTTCACTGTCACCAAACACTATTGGGCAAACACAATCTTTGCAGGTGGTAGATGTGTGAGTAAGGCTGAAGAAGAGTGATTCCAAAGGCAATTTTGACTTTCATTTCTTAGTTCCTCTGCTTGTTTATCAGCAAAGGAAGCATAAGCATACATCCCTATCCTTTGAAGGCTTGTCTGCTCTGCACATTTTAATGGGAAACAGATATCCCTAGTACCAACCAAAACTGTGTGGAGGAGTGCACAAGGGAGCACTAAGGTGGTGATAAAACTTGAATCTGAAAGCAATAGCTCAGTGTTGGAGTGATGCAGCATTTTTGGAAATATGTCAGGCCGCTCATAAATGCAGAGTGCACATAATTATGCTGATGCAATTAAATTACTACTAATTTTGGAGTCGACTTGGTTCATGCTAACACTCAGGCTAGCACCACATCAGATGCTTCATGCTAACATCTCTTCATTGTGTTCCATTGCATTGCATAGATACAGTAGCATAGACCTAGTGTAGGCATCCCCAGGAACGCGAGAGTTAAATATCTAATGGTTAAAAGTGTCATGTCACCAGAGAATTCCAGGAAGCTGCAAGTCAAGAGTCTTCTTTTGCCACT
This sequence comes from Apteryx mantelli, assembly GCF_036417845.1. NCBI lineage: Eukaryota > Metazoa > Chordata > Aves > Apterygiformes > Apterygidae > Apteryx > Apteryx mantelli. The sequence continues at coordinate 57,845,080 of NC_089981.1, forward strand.
GAAGCCATGAAGAAATTATATAAAAAATGCCATATACAAAAATAAAGTATGAAAATACCATTTTGGGGAAAAGAAATGGTATAAATAAGCAAAAGTGGCAAAAGAACAAACATATATTTCAATTTTCCTCATAAATATATTAAAAGAGTAAGTGACAAGGTTGAAATTATAAAGCATTAATAAATCCTTAAAACCTGAAGTGCCTAATACTTTCTGTACTTTAAGTACAGAAACTGAGAGTCTCAGACCAGCTGAAGTCACAGACCTGCAGAAGGAGCTTCTGAAAAGCAATTTCAAAGGAAAAGAAAAAAACACCTTATATTTAGTGGGAGTGTGGAAAGGTCACAGAAGAAATGATATTTTATGTTGTCAGTTTTACCTACTGGAAATGTGGATGAGGTGGTCTACAGGGAACATGTGCACTGTGGATTGGTGGGAAGAAGTGCAATAGTAATGGCTTGCAGCAGTGATTCATTGCTAGGCTGGAAGCACTACTTTTGTGTCACTAAAATGTGTTCGTCACTGAACTCATTCAGAACTAGCTTAAGCATCCTTGCATGCTGTGCAAGAACGCATCCATTGTGATATAGACATATCCTAATCTTATGGTAAACATTAAATATTCACTGTTTCTTACATTTATGACAAATGTGACAAGTTTTCCCATGATGCAAATTTGCATGGGAGATTTTGAGGTATTTATCTGTTTTGTTCTGATTGATAGCATATATTTTTTCTATTATTGTTTTGTTTTTAACAAACAAATTATTGGCATTGCTTTTGTCCTGTTTTCAACTTTTAAAGCAGGAAAATAATTAGCAACACATTTCTCCTGTCAGTTTTTAGAGATATTAATGATTAATTTTCCTGTTTTGAAAATTTAGAATTCATAGATGTTTTAATGAAACAGTCTTTATCTTAATGTTTTGAAATAACATGATTATCATTAATAAAAGGCTTATTACATATAAGAATATGTATGAATAAGCTTTCTTTTCAAAGAACAGTTTTAGCCTATTTTAGAGCCAGATTTTCAATTCAAAATTATAAAAATTAGCAGGATTTTTAAAGATTTCAGATACCATGATTCTTGGAGCAGATGCCCTCTAGTGAAAGGTAAAAGAAGAGATTCGATCTGGTGTGAGGACCCTTGCAATGGTCTGAAGATGGTGCAGGTTCATGGTAATGACAACGCTCCTGGACAATAATGAGTAACAAGGAAGAAAATTGGCAGTACAGTAAAATTCATTTTTAATAGGTTTTTGGACGTGGCCAAAATATCAATACACAGATTCTGCTATGTTTCCTTGAGGTTGCTAGGATGGCCACTTGCTGTCTGCCGTAGGTCCTATTGCTGGAAAATGTCTTGAAATGTCATGTGTAGGGTAAGCCCAGCTGACTTTTACAGAATCTCTTGCTCTGTGATAGCAAAGCCCTAAATCATGCTCTTATTCTATTATACAAAGTAATAGACATACTGGCATTTAAAAATGAGTGAGAGAAAATGTATCTGGAAAATCCCAAACAGATTTGTTTATTTTACTCTCACCTTTAATCACAAATAGAATTATTCTGTACTCACAAATACTGTAAATCTAAGCTTTTAGCTGAGCATTTAGTGGAACATCTACCCAGTAAGCTTTGCTTATGTTGCAGACAGCTACCCTGAGGAGTGATTTGAATTTAAATGTGATTCCCTTATTAGTTTCTGCTAACTGCAAATATCCCAGGCACTTAATTAAGTGGCTGAGTAATGTATGAATGCTCACTTCTGCTTGTCATGCAGAACAAAGTGATGTATTTAGATTCCATGCACAATATGAAATTTAATGACACAGGCAACAGTAATTTAGAAAACCTTTTGTTTTTTTATTGCCCTTGTTTTTGCTTAGACAATCTCCTTTTTTTGCAAGTGTTTGGCTGCTGCAATGTTATAAAAGTTTCTGTAAACACTGGCTGCTAGTTAAAGAATTTTCAGGTTAAAATGTGTTCTGTGTTATGTGTTGCTAAATGCATAATACATTGTTTGCATCTTTTCCCCCTAATTTTTTAGAAAGAATATACAAAAACCAAAACAGACCTTGATGAAATGTTCTTACTTGGTTTGGCATGGAATCTGATGTTAGATTCAGTGAGTGTTTGAATGGATTAAATAGTGCACTGTAAGAGGTTTTACAAGAGAAAGGAAAGAAGAAACAAATCAAGCTTTTTTTCTGGAACTGATGTTTCCTGAAAGCTCCAGTGACTTTCTATAGTCCTCTTGATCTCTTTATAGATTTTATAGCTTATATTCAGTCATCAAACCTCTCTGCTTCTTCCCTGCTGTTCAGTAGTTTGCATGTATATTTTTCCCCAGGGTATGACCCCAGTTTTTCCCTGTCCTGAAATTTTTCCATTTGCCCTGATACTTTCTTGTGCTCATGGAATCCTCTGTAGACTCATAATCTGAACAAATGTGTGTGATTTTGTAAAAATCAGAGTAGCACATATCTACAGTAATTTGGACAGCTGTTTGAGTTGTCAGATTTTCATGTTATTATCATGTACAACTAAATGAATTCATATGCAACTGCTTTTGCTACTTCAGTTCAAGCTCTAAAACTTGGCTATCCCTTTAATTGGAGCTCTAACCATCTCTCATGTCTGTAAATTCTCATTTAAATTGCCAGCGTATTTCCTCAAAAAATGTTCTGCTGTATTCTTGGCAAATTGCTATTCCTGAATAATGTCACATTTGAAACAGCCTGTATCCCCAATCAGTCTTTAAGAAATAAATTTTTGCCAAAGAAATACCATCTAAATGGCATCATCCTACATTAAGTGTAGAGATAGATTAAAATAGTTATCTGTGTTTTTTTATTTTAAGGGACTAATATTTCCTACTATTATTTGTATTACAAATGGTATTTTGTACCATTCCCAACTAGGCTCAGGACAGTATGTGCTACATGTTATACTTAGATTTCTACCTGCCTTGGTTAGTAGTATTGCCCCATGACAGTAGTATCCAAGCATCTCTTCTTACAATTCTTAAACCATTATTTCCATTTTACAGAGAGGACCAATGTACAGGTAGTTTGGGAGTATGGTTTATCTCATTTGTCTTTAGCCTTTTTATAAATCAGGCATGCATTCTAAGCTAGTCATATGAGCAGCCCTTAGATCAAAGTGAAAATGTAAGACATTCCAGTATATGATTCATCTCAGTAAATCTGACACATATTTTAGGATGGGAGGAACTGCCCTCTGGAACTGCCTCTCTCTCTCTCTCTCTCCACAGAGGCAGCCTGATTAACTAATTTAGACTAATACTTTTTATATGAAGCTATTTTGGCATCACTTGTTTATCATTGGTGCTACCAAATGTTTGAAGATGGTTAAAAATAAGTGAGATGCATTCTATCGTTCATAATGAATTGAGGTCAAAGAGGAGATGCGTAACTAAGGTAGAAATTTTATGTAGAACACGTGTCATTGGACTGCATCCAGTCAGACAGTTAGAAACAAATTGGCTGCCTCAGAGACTTTGCACTCTAACATAGCTGTCCTTAATCCTTGTCCATATACATGGCTTTTGGTCTTTGACCTCAGAGAATTTTCTTCAGGTCAACATAGCTAAATAGAAGAACAATTTTCTTCCACCATATGTTCTAAGCAATAAGTTAAGAATGACTAAATAGACCAGTTAAATGAAGAGTGGAAGAAGAGAGGTTTCATTTTTTATGGTGTACAACCAGCTATACAAAATGATTGAAAACTATTAATTAAATAATATTAGTTACATTTTTAAAATATATTCATCAGAAATGATGGGTTTGATGGGTTTTAGGTTTTTTATTTGGGAGTTTGGCCTTTGCATTACTCAGCCTGCTCTAAACCTTGACATAGTTTTAAACAATATTAAAAATCACGATCTACTTGCTCCTTTCTAGAAAAGCAATGACTAAATACCCAGCCCACATTTTTTTTGTCTTGGTCTCCACCACAAATTACTCATCTTTATTAAAAAATAAAGATGCAAGACTGTGAAGAATACATTGCTGTAGAATTCCATCTAGTGAGAGCGTTACATAATTAATCCCAGTTCTATTTACCTAAAGAATCCCAGTTCTTGTGTATCTCATCTGTCATTATAAGCAACCCCTTTCTATAAGCTTGTGTGATAATTTTTTACACATACTCATTCCCACAGCCTACCGTTTAATAATAGAATCAAACAAAAGTGTTCCAATTTTCCTGTCCTTTCTCATTACAAGGAATTAAGGCAAGCAACACCAATTACTTTTCAAGCTAGTATAAAATTAAATCTGCATAAGAAAATATAAGGGTATATTTGGATCATAAAACATGAATCACTTTTTTGATTGCACATTTTCTATAGAACTTGATTCCTTTGAACATTTGTATTCTTTCTGGAGTCAAAAGTTCCCTGCCACAGGTAGACCTCTTTCATAGATGACCATGAAACTCCTAACACAGTGGACTCGCCAAAAGAATTACAAAAATCAGGGGCTCAGAGGGTGCCTGACAGGTCTAAGCTCAAGGATGGTCCATCCCAACAAGCAGGAAATCAAGTAAAGGCAGCAGGAGGCCCTGCAGGGATGAACAAGGAGCTCCTGGCAAACCTCAAACATAAAAAGACGTGTACAAGAGGTCGAAGCAGGGTCAGGTGACCCAGGAGGAATATAGAGACACTGTCCAAGCATGCAGGGATATAGTTGGGAGAGCTAAAGCCCACCTGGAGTTGAAACTGGAAAGCAACATGAAAGGCAACAAGCCTTTGACAAGCACATAAGCAGCAAAAGGAAGGCTAGGGAAAGTGTGGGTCCACTACTAAATGAGGCAGGCGCCCTGGTGACAAAGCATAGAGAAAACACAGATGTACTGGATGATTTCTTTGCCTCAGTCTTTACTGGTAAGACTGACCTTTAGGAATCCCAAGTGTCTGAGACCAGAGGGGAAGTCTGAAGCAGTGAAGACTTACCCTTGGTGGAGGAGGATCATGTTAGGAAACAAACAAACTGGACAATACATAAGTCCATGGACCCTGACAGGATGCATCCATGAGTGCTGAGGGACCTGCACAGCTGATCTTGATTATCTTTGAAAGGTCATGGAAATCAGGAGAAGTTCCTGAGGAGTGGAAAAGAGCAAATGTCATTCACATCTTCAAGAAGAGAATGAAGGAGGATACAGGGAACTACAGGCCGGTCAGCCTCACTTTGATCCCTAGAAAGGTGATTGAGCAACTAATCCTGGGTACTGTTTCCAGACAGGAATTAAGTTATTGGGAATAGTCAGCATAGATTTACAAAGGGGAAATCATGCTTAACCAGCCTGATAGCTTTCTATGATGAGATGACTGGCTTGATGGAAGGGAGGGGATAGTAGTGGATGCTGTTTACCTTGACTTCAGTAAGGCTTTTGACACTGCCTCCCATAACATCCTCACAGATGGGCTGATGAAGTGTGGGCTGGATAAATGGTCAGTGGGATGGATTGAAAACCGGCTGAAGTTCCAGGCTCAGAGGGTTGTGATCAGTGGCACGCAGTCCAGCTGTAGGCCATTCACTAGCAGTGAACCCCAGGGGTTGATACTAGGGCTGACAGCATTTAACATTTTCACAAATGACTTGGATGATGGGAAAAAATGCACCCTCAGCAAGTCTGCAGATGTTACAAAACTGGAAGGAGTGCCTGATAAACCAGATGGTTTCACTTGTATTTGGAGGGACCTGGACTGGGAGGAGAAATGGGCAGAAAGGATCTTCATGAGGTTCAACAAATGGAAATGTAAAGTCCTGCACCTTGGAAAGAATAACCTCATGCAACAGCACATGTTGAGGGCCAGCCACGTGGAGAACAGCTTGGCAGAGAAGGACCTGGGGATCCCAGGGAAAAAAGATTGAACAAGGGCCAGCAATGCACCCTTGTGGCGAAGAAGGCCAATGGTGTCCTGGGCTGCATTAGGAAAAGTGTTGCCAGGAGGTCAAGGGAGGTGATCCTTCTCCTCTAATTAGTGTTCGTGAGGCCACATCTGGAGTGCTGTATCCAGTTCTGGACTCCCCAATATAAGAAAGTCATGGACTTACTGGAGCGAATGCCAGTGAGATCATGGAGTCTCCATCCTTGGAGATATTCAAAACCCAGCTGGACATGGTCCTGGGCAAGGTGCTCTAGCTGACCCTCCTTGAGCAGGAGGGGTTGGACCAAATGATCTCCAGAGGTCCCTTGCAACCCCAGCTATTCTGCGATTTTGTGATTCTGTGACAGCAATCCTTGTAGACAATATTTTTTTAACTGCTCTGAGATTTTTTCATTAGATTTTCTTGAGCACTGCTAACTTACATTGTGAGGCCTTGAACTATCAGAGTAACAACTAAGGTGGATCTTGAAAAGATCCTGTTTTCAGCCAAAGCAGCACACTATTCTGGCCCAATTTCTGTGGATTTTTCAGTCTCTTTCTGACAATCTTAACTAACAGCTTCACTACAGGTAGGACATTTTGTTACTCTTACATTTACCTATGCAATGGCTAATCCTGGCAGGTTTTTCATGTACTGCTCCTTTGATCACGCTATATTCTAAAGTGGTACAATGAACAGCTGCATTGAGCTAACTGACCCCAAATGAGCTATTTTAGGTATTAAACCAGTACGTTAGCCTCATGCTCCAGAGGAGTTAATTTGTTCTGTTGGGAAGCACTGGGCCAGATGAAACATTGTGTTAATAAGATTATCCTTTATCTGGTAGCTGATTTAGCATTTAAAGCTAACTTGAATACCTCTGCACTGGACCTCACTGTTCCTCCAGGTAAATCTCTTTGGACTGACTGCCTGGGAAGTGCTGATGGGAGAGAAAACCACTAAAGAATATCTGTCCTTTTCCTATGCAGTCAACTGTTACGTACTGTAGGTGCTTTGATGGTTCAAACTTCTAAAATTACTTTGAGTTATTATACCATTGAATTCAGGTTGTCCAGTAAGATGTTCAACTGTATCATTATTCATAAATTCATTTCTCTGACTTCCATCCTGTATACTATTGGTGATTTTAATTGCTTTCTTACCTTTCTGCTGCAAAGTTAAAGGTCTTCTTGATTAACTAGAAGAGGTAAATGCTATCTCGATTCTTTTTCCATGATTCAATTATTTGTGATTTTGTTTTGTGCAAAGAGTGTAACATTAGTAATGGTACAGGAATGGTATTAGGAATGGCATAGATGCAGACAGACATAGAAAAGACGCCACTTGCACCATTATGCAGTTTTTTACCAGTCTCTGCAATCTACAACATGCCAAAATCAACTTTCATTATACTTGACTGTCATCAGTCAGGTTAGATAGAACAAATACTACTTGAAAACATCATCCCATGACTATCCTAAATATATTCCTTTACACAGACATATAGAAGCCTCAGAATGTCTAGCATATGTAGAATTTAGATGCACAAATAATGATGAAATGTCTTTTAATCATGAAGATAGCCGTCTCTGGAATGATATAATTCTAGCGGGAGGGTGACAGTTTATCTGCTCTATAAGCTACTGGATATTTACTTTGACAGCAAGTAGCTATTCTTTTAACTGTGTATAGTCTTGACATAAAGGAAACTTAATCTTTATTAATATATATTTTATAACAATATAATAAATATAGTTATAATACATTTTGCTGCATGTTAATTATAGATTACCGTATGCTTGATAAATATGTATTTATATAATTTCTAAGAAAAACACACAGACACACACATATTGCTTGGTTAGCAACTCTATCTAAACTGAAATAAGTAGGTGTGGTGCCATAACACATAGCCTACTCATGAGCTGGATTTTAACTAGCTTGAATAGATATCTAAGGAAATCTGTAGCTAGGGATAACATTATTTGAGCTAAGAAGGTTAACTAAGTATGTCAACATGTGTTATAGTCTCAACCGGAATTGCAGTGTAAACATAACTTGAGTTGGTAGCAGGCAAACCTGTTTAATAGAACCTGTCAGATAAAGCAATTTCTTCTACAACTCACTTTTGGAGTAAGTTTTGACTCTTGAAACACTGAAATATTTCATTACAATCATGCCCAGTAGTTTTGTTTTAATAGAAAAATACTAAAAATAATATTAAATGTACTCAAAGATGTCTCAAGATCTCTTTTTGTCCCATGTTACATGATTTTGCAAAATGAATCAAAAAGTTAGACTTGAAATTATTTGTTTGGATTTTTCTCCATGGAAAGGAATGTACAGATGGGTGCATTTCTGTAAGATATCCTGAATCTGATGACTACCAGGCTCATGTCAGCATGAATATTTGTTTCATAAGTCCTTATTGAGCTATAGTACATGCTCTTGAATCAACGCAACCACAGAATATCTAGGCCAATTTATATTCATAAACATTTTTAAATAACATGTAATTTATCTGATTGTATATTTAAAAGCAGTTGTGAGAGTATGGTCTGGGTGATAGCTGCAATTAAAAGAAAAAAAATGTAAAAATAAAGGAGCAAATTGTTGTGTTCTGTTCGTTAAACCATGTTCTCTTATCTAACTGCACTTTACCTCTGCTGGCCAGAGAATCAGTGAACTGAAGCTGTCTGCCTCCAGGTAAAAAGCAAAACAAACCCCTCAGCACAACATTAATCTTTAGCTTGTAAAAAAGGTGGTCAGAGTCACAATAGTATCTTGTATCTATCCTTGAGTCTTGGGGTTTCCTAACTGTGATATTGAAACAGAATGAGAAACTATTAATAAGAATGAAAAGTGTTACCTTTTCTCCTCTTCTGAGGAGTTCTTTCTTAGGGATCTGAGATATCTGCAAAATATTTATGCTACATATTTTTATAAATCAACACATTAACCCAAGGCCAATCCAACATAAAAGCATAATTTGGTGTTTTCCAGTAGCAAAATTATCACGGAAAGTGCAAGCCTATACATAATCAGCCACAGAGAAAATGTATTTGGAAAATTTCATGTATAAAAAATTCTGGGAGGATTTTCCAGCATTTTGGGAATCTTTGTTATACTTATTTTTCATAGAAAACTTAACCCAAACCTGCTGACGTAAACTACTGACTAGCAGTGACTGCGATGGACTTTGCCTTGCATCTCACATAAGAGAAAACCCTCCATATTCAACAATGGCTTGTTGCAATAATGCCTTAACTAGCTCAAGTGTCAGGATAGCTATGTGCTGTGTGTATAACTGTGTGTGTGTTAGAACACACACAGAGGGATATATTTTAATGTTTTGAACTTGTGATCAGAGTAATCCAAGGTACATTATTTTAGAGTTACTTAGGAAACCAGTTTGCTTCCTGCTGCTGAACTTACTCAGTAGCGTGAGAAAAACTTGCGGAATTTAATAAGGGATGATCAACAACTTTTCTAAAGGGAACAGCTTTAGAATACATGTGTATATATTTACACATACAGTAAAGCTAGTCTAGTCTACCAGCATGATCGGGGGCAGGTGTAAAGCCCTGTTTAAAATTCTGCAGTGCAGTGTCACTTGCTCCAGGAACTGAAAAGAAGAAAAAAAAAAGTGTTCTGTTCATTTCATCTCTCACTCCTGTCCTTCATTTCCTCTTGCTTCTTTCTGCTGAAAACTTAATGGATTGATTCTTTTTACTTTGACGTAAGAATTATTTGCAGTCGATAATGCTATTGCAAATGGAAGTGCAGTGATCTAGGAACAACAAATACTCTATTTTTTAGTTACGCTTTAGATGAATACGTAAATATCAAATCCATTATGCTAGCGAATAAAACAGGTAAGCTAAAGTCAGAGGTAAAAGTAGCCTACTGTCTGCATATATATATTCATAAAGCCATAGAAGCACTTAAGTAGATGTGTCACTTTACTTACATTAGGAAACCCATATTAACTTGATTAAAATGACTCATGGTGGCTTGCAGGACCTAAAAATACCTGAAGTTTTACTAAGGCTGGCTTGAAAGCTGAGAATATTATACTTTGTGTCCTTTCTACATGCCAGGAGCATTCAATTTGTATTTCCATGATACATGGACTGGCATATGTACACATACATGTGCACATCCACGCGCACACACACACACATGCAGTCTGTGAAAAGGATTCTCATGGGGTTGCAACACGGTGATACAATTAAGATATGTTTAATGTTGTGGACATTTCATAAAAGCTTACAAGCCTAATCCTGCTGAAAAGAACATCCAACATTCTCTTTAGTAAGGTTGGTTACAATTTCTCTTAGCTTTTGTCTGATAAATGAAAAATAAAAAGATATTTCGTTCCCATTACAAAGATAAGAATTATGTATTAAAAAGTTATACAGTAGTAATTAGCTCACAGGCACAAAGTTTCTCATAATACATGAGGCTTTCCAATGACCCCAGTCTGTCTTCTATTTGTAAATTGCAAGCATATCTGTACAGTGCTATTTAAAAGATTGTAGTGAGGAGGAGAAAAAATGATGTTCTGGGAGGTTGCCTTTAACTGTAGTAAACACTATTCAACGCATTCGATAAAGGCCATGATGACTTTGGAAAAATGTGTGTCAAATATTGTTTTCTAAAAGGGCATATGAATTTTGTGAATTTTATTAACCATTTTAATCCTAAATCAAGTAGTCCTGCCATAGGAAGACACTTCAAATCCCACTGATGTTTGCTTTCTAGCTGATGTTGATGATGAATACTTTATTCTTCCTCTTCAAGAGCTATAATAATAAACCAATATGTGAATACTCACAGGAAATGACTTTCCTTTCTAAATTCTGTAGTAGACAAAACAATCTATTTTTAAATAATACAGAGATTTTACCCCATCTGAGTTCAAGATCATAGGCTAGTGAAGAGTTCTGTTTATATCTTAAATGGCTATATAGACTTATGTCTCTCAGCTGGACTTGGGTTCTCTATTGCCTTTTCAGAAGACGAATCTACACCATATATGTTGTTATCAAGAAGGATGGGAATTTCTCCTAACTTTCTGGCTACATGAATGCAGTCCCAGAACTATTTGATTAAGAAGGTTATTAACCTGATTTCTAGAACATTTCCTAAATATATAAGAAAACCTTTATATGTGAAAATGTTTACATGTGAAAATAGTAACATAGGTTTAAAAAAATATCCACACTTACACAGAGGTATACTTCATGTTGAATGGCTACCCACTCCGGGGAGTGTTGCACTAATTCATTTGAGTTACTCATAAGTAAAATCAGTGAGACTGAATCAGGAGAAGTAATGTCCAATTCTTTTTGGGTGGCCTAAATTATTATTACTAAAATCATTCCAATTAAAAAACTTCAGGCTAGACTTGAAATGTGGTGCTGGAACTAAAGAAGTAGTCCTATTAGAATTGGCACTAGTATCAGGGTTAACTGCAGCCCCTAAACTCTGCCTAGCCTTTATCCTCATTTTATCAAGCTGAATACCAGCTGAGCTCCCAGAAACTCTCAGAAAACATAAAACAAGGACCTTAAATTTTGTCTTGGTTAAGAGGACTAAGGATACATTTAAAATCACTCTTAAAATGATTAGTTAACTATTATTGTTCATATGATGTTTTCTGTGGTCTTCTTAATCACATGAGCACAGAAAGCAGTTTCACAGAACTGTCTCATTTTCATGTTTCGTTGTACACATATGGTAAGGTTTATTGGAGGAGAACAAAAACAACAGGACCCCTGCTCAGTTACAAGAGGGATAAGAGTAGCTGAGCTATAATATTAATACTAAGGTGACAGCCATCCAGACATTCTAAAGGAGCATCTGATAAAGAAGGGAATAAGAGTATCCTGGGCTCATCATAAACAAAAAAAGTGAAGTCAAGATGTTTTCTATGAAGCACATGGCATACATTTCAGACCAGTTCCTTCTGCAGAGTTGCTGCTATTACATAAAATTAAATATTAGGGATGTTAATACTTTGGCTATTTTAAAAAAATAGATAGCCTATGAACTGCTTTTTATTCTTCCATACTGGTAAATGACCCAGTGGCTGATTGTAGATGTTTATTGCTTTGGTCCCTTAGGTGACTGTAAGTGTTGTAAATATTAATTTTCTTAATCACATATGCTTTAAAATATTTAAATATTAAATATCAATTCCCCAGTTCATCTATTGTCAAGTCAGCTATTGACTTTTACCTTACATTACATCATAATCTTTAAAAATTATGTTGGAGTCTTCCACAAAGCCATCTGTTGACAAGTAATGTTTGATATACTGTGTGGAACAGAGTGGTAAACTTGTTCTTTTAACTAAGCATTTGTGCTCAGATATTACTCCTATCTAAAGTTAGCTCATTAACTTAAAAATGGCAGTCTGAGCTACATTTTTTTTTTTTTTTTGGTAGTTTTATAGAGAGAGACATCTACTCTCAAAACTCTTTACTGAGAAATTCTTTCTGTACTGGTGGAGTCAAGATTCTTTGATAGATATGTGGATTCCTATGTTTCGGCAATGACTAGAAAATATTAAGTTTATCTGCTCTCAGTGAAATACTTTTGAAATAAGAATAAGAAGAACTATTTTCCCACAATACTAGGTTAGGAATAAAATGATTTGTGTTCTGTCCCTGACTCTGGTTCACCACAGAGACTGCTGGGGGGAATAACACTTAATATCATGCTTTTCTTGGTGTTTATTCAGTGTCAAGAATTATGGTGTCAAAAAAGCAACTGATAGAAAAAAATGAGGAAATTAAGCAAGAATATATCACCAGAGTTGGGTAAGGTACATTTATAAATTTAAAGCAAGTTACAAAGGGCATGATTAAATGGTTTGCAAAACATCTGAACTCTTCCATTAAAGTGACTGACTGAAAATGCATACTTGGGAAATACTTTTGGGAACTTTATGGCTAATATATACCAGAAGGTACAGAGCTGAGTTTCATTCTTGTAGGGTATCTTACTATTACAGAACTAATTATTTACCTTGATTACTCTGTTCTTCATATAAAACAACATTTCATGCAGATCTATCAATAAAATTTGTTTGGTTCATCTTCACTACAAAATTTCCTTTTATTAACATTATTACTCATACAAGAATGTGCTGCTCTGTGAAATTTCCAAAACAGAAAATTAGGAAAAGATAGATCTTAAAATAAATAGATCTTAGCTGCTACCTGAAGCAGAAGGTGCTGAGTTCCTTTGTATCTAAAAGCCTCATTGTGAACATATCCTAAATTCTCTCACTTTTGATGGTGTTGAGCCTACAGATATCTATCTTAACCTTGAGTCACATCACAATCCACAAAACAAGTATATCTTGGCCTGTTTGACCTTTGGACTTTAAACACCAAACAGTCTTACAGAAAACTTGCAGCAACAGGTACCACAATAAACAGAGGCAATTCTCTGAGAATGTGACAAATCGCTCCCATTTTAACTTTTCAGTTGCCAGGTTAAAAGTTCTAGACTGAAGCTTTTCCAGTCTTTCCTGTTGAAGTTGCTCCACATATCTCAATCCTAAAACAGACCTAAACCCAGCGCAATAACTGGAGCAAGGTTTAACAGGAGTCTCCCCTTTCACAATACCCTCTTTACTGAGCCGCAGAGCCAGCCTCTTGCACCATCCTCCACAGCCCAAGGTTTCCCCAGAAAGTCGAGGAAGATCTGTGAGGCATCTGTGTCAGAATATCCTGCAGTCTGGGGATCAGCATTCTTAGCTAAGAGGTAGGATAAAACTGGATTGAATCCTTTCAGGTAAATGGTGAATCTCTGTCCACCATCATTCTTAAGAAAATGCTAATTCAGTGCTGTGGTTTCCACTGGCAGCAAGATGCCTCAAAGCCAAGAAAATTAATACTAAATATTGCAGCATTAAAGTGCTTTCATGAATTTATTCCTGACTCTGATAATTTCAAAAATGTTATTTGTTTCGACTGGTGGTAAAATTTTAAAAAATATATTGAGTAGTTTCTATATTAGTTTGTTATTAAGATTTATTTTTTTAGGAAACTATTCATAAAATATTAACTGCTAGAATGATTTTTTCCAGGAAGTTATTAACTTATAGGCACATGGAGCTATCATTGCAAATATTTTGGAGTGTGTGCTGCAGCACTTATTCTCAGGAGAGTTCTGAAGTAGAATAGGAAGCTATTTTCTTCAGAATTATGGCAGAAGCTACAGAAAGGAATAAAAAACAACAAAAAAAGTTGTTTAATTTTAGATGCCTAAATAAATGAGATATTCAATATATCATAAATGTTTTTAAAAGCAAAATAATTATAAAAAAAATTAATTATTAGCCCAATATATTAGCTTGGCTTTTGTGACTGAAGAAGATATTATTGGAAAATATGTCTAATAGATGGCTTATAACCCAATATCAGAGAAAAATTTCATTGGTAAGATTCAAATTAAAACATTAACTTTATTTTAACTGCCCATTTGTGTGAATATATTGGGCACAGTATGGGTTTCAATATAATGTTCCATAGCTTTTATTTTGTTATATTATCTTCTTTTTTCCACTGTATAGAAACATTACATCTAGCATCTTGATTTTCCTAAATAATTAAACTTCTAAAAGTAATGCACAAGATTTGGCACAAGGCATTTCTTGCTCCTGGGCCCAGTCAAAAGGATTCTCTCTGCTTACTGAATGGGCAAAATCTTTGGAAAGATGTTAAATCCCAGGAAGAGGTTTAGCTCTGTTCTGATTGGTCAGACTGAATGTTCAAATTGAACATCCCTATCTTCAGTCTTTTTGGAGCCAGTTAACAGGGTTTCTGCAGAGATGAAAAATGACAAATAAAGATAAGGTTAGCCAACATTTTCCAAGCTTGAAAAGAATAATTTATTATTATTGTTATTATTATTGTTATTATTATTGTTATTATTATTATTATTAGGGAGACACATATTTGCATTTGTTTCTGTACATTCATTTCCCAGCAGGTGTCTCTATACTGCAGCTTTACTGAAAAAGAATAACGAAGCAGACTAATTGCATAAAAATGTAAAAATAAGTAAATAAATAAATGCAAAGAAAAAATAGGAGAATTAAACCTTACTATGGCACCACACAATACCCCCCCCAAAAAAAAGATTGTAAAGAGCATCTTGTCTTATGAGTTTTTAGATACAGTCATACACATGTATGCAGAACCAAAATGGGTTTATTAACTATTGATTCTAACAAAAAAGATGTTAAAATGATACACTGAACAAGCAATGGTAAAAAACTAGAGTTTGGGTTTTTATATATTTTGGGAAGATCAGTAACCTATCCTACTTCCATACATATAAATATATAACCTGTCCAACAACTGCTAGAATTAATCTTCATCAGCATCTACAGTGAAACTATTAAAGTCTCACAAAGATAATGTTGCAGCCTTTGCTGGGAACGTAAATGTGGAGGTCAATGAAGACTGCAGGAGTCTAGAAGAACTGAGAGGAGAAAAGCACAAGTAATAAAACAAAATTATGGTTATAAACAAGACTTCCAGTTTGTCTTGGCTCAGGGCAGATCAAAGTATCTTCATTTCACTTGCTACCAGATGCAAAAAAATTAACATTCTATCACTTAATTGGCAACATGTAATCTTTTTAGCCAAACAAAATTTATGCTTTGATGGATCCCAGTTGTATTTCTGCACTGATCTAAGTGGAATGCAAAATCCTGACTTAACATATAAAAGGACTAGAATTCTATTTTGCATTTGATTTTAATTGCAGATTCCATGCACCAGAACACTCTGAGATGAATAACCAATGGTACTGAGAAACCTCTGAAATCCCATGTATGATTCACAATCCAGAACTAAGCTTTTGCAAAGTTGCATTTTAAAAAGTCATATTGTTCACAGAATCAATGTTTCAAGGTGAGTAAAAGCTAATACTCTCCAATTTGTCCATTAATCAATAGTTCACTGAGTATTTGATAAGAGCTCAATGAGGCATGAGAAGGAACAACATGACAGGTTTTATTGATTATCTCATAAAAAGGGTAAAGAAGTGACAGATGACTGACCCAGTTAGACCTTTACAGCAAGCAGTTACACTATTCATGGTACATTAGTTATAGCAATTTGTATTTTTGGCACAGAAACAGGAAGTGATATAATACCAGACAATGTGTCACTTGCATCAAATTTATTTCTCACTCAAAAAAATGTATTCATCTAAAAGTAATGGGATTAACATGGGATTATATCATCATGGCTGAGATCAGACTCTGATCTAGAATTCTGCATAAGGGACATTGCTTTTTGTACAACCTCACGTACAGGCATTGCATGGTGGTATTTATGTTCTTGGCTTCTATGTTTTTTATTTATGGACTCTCACTGTTTTTTAATATTATTTATAAGGATTGTCTCAAATTCCAGTGAGTACTCAAATGTGAAGCTATTCAATAGTCTTTAGCCATAAATCATTGTGTTGTTATTAGGGCTTTGCTGCCACATTAATTCTTAAACTTTAAACATAAGAGCAGAGAGTGGAACATGGGAAGTTAATGAGTCAGAGAAGACCTTTACCTCATAGTACTGTCAAAATCCAAAAGTTTAAAAGTTATGTTGGAGAAACAACATTCTGCAACAAGAACAAAGCCAGCGCTATGAAGTACTGTAAGGGCTTCAGTGTAAAGACCTCACCCAGAGTTTGGATACTTATCTCTGAATTTTTTTGCAGCATTTCCTTTATGAACATTAATCATGCCTTCAAAATCTCTAGTTCCATCCCTCTCCCTGATTTTTTTACAGAAACATGCCCCACTAAGAAATACTGGCTTGTTTGCTATTGCCTATTCAAATTTACAGAACACAGAGAGTGCATATGAAAAGCAGTTAGACCTGCAGACAAAAGTTTACAGATGTTTAATCCAAAGGCACGGGAAGCAATATTGAGCTTATTTTCACTTCAAATAAGACTTCAACAGAGCTCAGTGAATCTTCCTCCTCCAAAAGCAGCTGGTTCTTTGGTGCAAGGAAAAAATTACTTAAAGAAAGGGAAGGGAAGGGAAGGGAAGGGAAGGGAAGGGAAGGGAAGGGAAGGGAAGGGAAGGGAAGGGAAGGGAAGGGAAGGGAAGGGAAGGGAAGGGAAGGGAAGGGAAGAAAAAAAGGAGGGAGAAATCCTTGAGCTTCCTCCAGTTCCTTCTCTATATATCACTGCTTGCAGAACTGAACATTGGCACTGGGAAGAATGCAAAGACACTTAGTTCTTTCAGATAATGGCTGCCTAGTGTGGATAATGGTCAAGCTGGATATCTCTGCCTTAAGATCAAAGGTGGAAAATACAAAAGGTTTCCTGATTTGCAGTGTTGCTGTAGGGAATTTTCTCCTAAAAGTATTAATATGTATGCTAGACTTTAAACAAATATTCATCTGCTAGTTGCTTAACTGGACCAAGGGTCTAAATGTTTTAGAGTTCATGTATAATTATAATTTCAGTCTTTCACATAGTTATCTGTCCTGGCCATATTATATTGTTCCTGATTAATTTCCTTCCCCAAAATATTGTCAGTCGCAGCAGTGATTTAAAGTGGAATTTCAAGGTTTTATTTCATGAAATAAAAGGATTTTTTTTTCCTTCAAGGACACCTGAGATGACAAGTGTTCATTTGATAAAACTAGCTAGTACTAACCAATATAACTTGGCTATTTCAAGATAAGTGAAAGAGAAACTGGGGAAAACAGTGATGTGAACACAGTTGCACAGCAGATTTTATGACACTGAGCATATACTCTCCAAAAGGCGACTTATTTTGTTGACCTGTCTTCTGATAGTTTTCCTTTTGCTGTGTACTGAATAAAAGGGGTAGGGTTTCTATCTTAGTTGCACCAATACCGTTACAAGCCAGCATTTAGGAATATGCATGCCAAGTTCATGCTTAAGCTGAGTATGTGCTGAAGTGCTTTTCTGAATCAGAGCCATAATTGCAGCAATTTATTTAGATCACCCTGTGCTTTCTTAAAGGAAAGCAAATCCCAGAAGGAATGGGATTTAAAAAAGTAAGCATTCATTTCTTAGAATCTGTTCTCTACAGTAGAGCTTTCTTCTGCCCTTTTTTAAATCCTGGCATGAGGAAGAGTAGTTGCACAATGTAAATGATATTAAGTTGTAAATTCTATTAAAATGGCAGTGTTTTTGATGCCATTGCTACATATCCTCCTTTAAATGTTCCATGCCACTACTAAGCCAAGGTGTTACAATTTTGGGAAGTGTGACCTGGAAGTCAGCCAGCACTATCCAGCACTATCATTCTAGCCAAGTTCTCAAATATACCGTCTACAGAAGTACGCAAAGCTGACTGGAGGTACTGAGTATCACAGCTGAGTAGATGGACTAGAGGGGTGGTGTGAGATGGAATGACTGGCTGGCGGCACTGGCAGCTGCATGGGATCTTCCCTCTGGGACGGTTTCTCATGAGTGTTCATTCTCCTTTGCCTTAGTTACTGTGTGAGTGATTGAGCTGCTGGACTTCTCTTTGCCAGAACACCTCATCTTGTTCTGTCCTGCCAGTGAATAAGCAGGTGGTGGTGATGACACTGTGCCAATTTAGAAAGCAAGCTAACGAGCAGGCTAGGGGCAACTCAACCTATTTGTATTGCAGAACACACAGTCATTACAGAGGCTAACACATCTCATCAGGCACTTTCAGAACTGCTTATCAGTCTGGATGATCAGCCCTGGCTGACACAAATCCTGCATCAGGTATCATGTGAGTGGCAGCGCATTTGAGTTGGTTAGAAAAGAAAGGGGAAACAGAAAAGGCCAAGGGTGAAGAACAGTTGTTTTGTCATTGCATCATTTGTTGGCCAGGATGCTTGGTAACTGTGCTTGTGAGGATTTTTTTGGGTTTTTTTTTTTTAGTAATACAAAGACATGAACTTTGAAAATAATGTTGAATGTAGAGCCATAAGGCAGTTAACCCATACTGATGGAGCTCTCACTTGGTATGAGACTTCCCATATGTATATTATACTTCTATAGAGCTATACTACACACACTGGTAGTGGACTATTTATAGACTGTTTACTTTATTTGTGCATTTTGTAGATGGACCACCTCACATATTTATCACAAAAAACCCTTTCACTCTGGAGAAAGGGAAAGACAGTCTATGTTGCTACATTCCCAAAATGGCGAATTGCATATCATACAGATGACAGAGAGGGACAGATGCAAAGATAAGCAACATTTCCTAGAACCAGAATATTTCATGGGTTTTCCCTTCCTTTAGTTCCCTCTGAAACTCACTTTGAATTGGATGTCTAACTATTTTAGATCCTTTTGAAAATGTTGCCAGTCCCTTCTAGGGATTAAGTCCACTGCTGGTGCATTTTTAAAGCTGAATCTTCCTGGTCAAGCTGCTTATTCTACAGGGAGGCTGGTAAAACTGAAGTATTGGGAAGCTGTTAGATGGGAACTTAGCAAAATTTTGGAAAGAAATTCATTTGACTTAACGCATTTGCTATTTCTTTGCTGGATTTATAGTTCTGAGGCGGCGTAAGCAGGTATACTAGGCTCTTGGGAAACTCAGTTGCAAAAGAAATATTAAAAAGCAAATCACTGCACCTGATAGAATTTTAAACTTTGGCTTTTGAACCTAAAGCAAAGATAATGAGAACACTGCTGATATAAAAGTTAATGTTGGAACAAGATTATTGTATGCCTTTGTTTCTTTTTTTTCTATTTTGACTGTGCGTTTATTTTGATTGTGAGTCCAAGGTTTGGCTGCTGTATGTGACAGCAGCAAACTGGAGAAGAGAAAGTTTAATGTGAATGTGCATAAGATGGGAAATATGAGGAGAGAGTCAAATCAGAGTGGAGTTTATCTTAAGTACCACATCTTTGAAAGACAACACTTTGAAGTGTTTTCTCTAAATCTTTCAAAGGGAAGGAGACTGAGAAAAGAGCAGCAGCTAACTAGAGGATAAATATGAGGAGGATAAGCCAGCTGGAAGATAAAGCTCTCTGTAGTAACTGTTTGTGAGCCCTTTAAAATCTAGCTGATTAGATAGCATGCACATCAATTGAACTGTTAAACACTGTCCAAGTGCACTACTGTCTGCTGGTTATGTGAAATGATGGCTGCTCTGTGCTCTATACAGGTAGAATTATTAACAAAACATTTGAGAATATTTATTAATAAAGAGCCCCCAGAGTGCTTTTTATATCATATGAAGAACAATCAATTTATCAACTACTGAAATGCAGTCCATGTTACAGTGAAACCAGGTAACTGTTTCATAAGGCACAGCTAGGGACAGAAATGGTATAGCCAATTGGAATTGCAGGGGAATTAACCAAAGGGAATGCATTGCATATAAGACTAGGACTAATACCCATGTAAGCCTGGGTGCCTGCTCAGCAGTAGCAGAACACAATGACCATCAACAAGGATTGTCTTTAAAGCAAAATGGTTAGAACTAGAAAGAAAATAATAATAGCATAAGCAAATAAGGATAAGCATAAGCAACTGGAAAGTTTCCAAATCTGAAGTTAAAGCATACATTAAGAGTTTAAGTATAAAACCTGGTTTTCCAGAGACAATTTCTTTATCCATTTTCCAAACTATTTACATATTCTGTCCTCACCTGGAGAAGAAAAACTAGATCCAAAGTCTAAATCTTTTTCACCAGTGTCTGAGAAGTAATTGACACAGTCTTGAAGAATGTGCATTAACTCAGACATTAGCTGGGTTAATATATGACAAAAATGTAGATTTTGTATGAATTTGTCCTTCATTTTTCTTTTCCTCTTAGTCCTCTAACTTCATGCACAGTGACTTATGCTGTCATGCTAACTACCCTTCAGAATCTGCCATCTTCTTTCTCCTCTTCAAGTTTATCTAGATATTTTCTACCACCTGTTACTAGATTCAACCTATGTAATAAACTAATCATGCTTTCTCTCTGAAAAAAAATCTAAATTTTTGCAAAAGCCTGAGTTCAGTTTTGTGCTTGAGCATTAATACACATAAAGTGTATGTTATTCATCTGCTGCCTGTGTTTCAACCCTGGGTCATCTTCTGGGGCGTATAGATTGCCTGGACATCACAGACTAATTTATTGGAAATTGTCTTAAAGATCTGATTCATAAGATGAGCCTGTTGTCTGTAACAAGCAAAGTATTAAGTTTACGTATAAGTGAAGAGGGAAGACTTTCTGTCAAGATGGTATTTTTTGCTTGTATATGTGAGTTTGTTTCAAATTTTGCTTTGACAGCTTTGTGGAGGTGGAAGAGCTTGAGCAAACTGTGAAAGATAATCTGATGCATTTACTGGCAACAGGTTGCAACAATACTAACAATCAGGAAAGGGTAAGAGGAAAACTCAGCATGGGGTTTTGTGGGAGAATAAGTTTTCTGATCTGTAAAATAATAGGACACATTATCAAACAAGAAGGAGTTACAGTACAGTAAAAGTCAGATATATGGTTCAAATGAGCTCTTCAATTTTCTATGCCCCAATTTGGACAAGTGTTTTTGCCACATTCATTTTATTCTCTTCTCACTTGGACTATCTCTATTTTGCAAACAGCATAGTTTGTCTGTGAAATCTGATAGACTCAGACTTCCAGTGTCTTGTTTGGAATGCAGTTATAGCAGAATGACATAAAGGAAAGCTGTAGTTTAAGGCATGAATTTCACCAGAGTAAGAATCCTATGAAAAAAAAGGACATTATGGTGTCCTAAGATGGCATCTGCATCTGTTTTAGCTATATTGTTTGGACAGTACAAAGAAAGGAAAATAGGGACATGTAGGTGACATCTTTTGACTTGATTAGGAGTAATAGATTTTGTTGGTTCAGTGCATCATAGTTCTTGGATTAGTACCACTATTATGTTAAGTTACTGATGGAAAGGGAAATCCCAGTAGTAACCACAGCAACAATATTGCTAGGTATTTAGGTAACTGCATGCACGTTCATGTTTAGTTATTAATTATAATTAATTTTAATTATAAGATAGTGAATCAAATATTTTCATGATCTTTAACAAGCAGTCCCTAATAACCAGTATCCAAAAATATAGTCCAATATCATTCGTGTTACAGAGAGTCTTTTGAATGTTTTGAAAGCCTTTATGAGGACAAGAATGTAAATATTCTGAAGATGGAGAAGAAGTTTTTTCCCAACAAACTATGCCTACTTTTAGAACAACTTATCTATCTTTAGATTGTCCTGAGTTTTCTTCTAATTTTTAGTGATATTTACTTTATTTATTATTACTTTATTGTCTTTTTACTTGTCTCTGTAAAAGCTTAGCTAGAAAATTTCATACAGTTAGTTCAGTCGGTTGTTTTCAGAATGAGGAACATTGTTAAAATTTAATTATTAATGCCTGATAACACCCTGGAAGGGCCTGTCTCCACTGGATATAAAGGGAGCCCATGGGGATCATCATATTCCTCTGTTTTCCCTACAGATATCTTAAATTATGAATCTCAGCTATTGTTTGACAGGAATTTTCTATAAAACACTTTTGAACTCAGTCATTTGTTAGGATGTTTGAGTTAAATGTCTGTCTTGTTTCTCTTTGCTGTATATCTTCAATTTTCATCCACTGCTAAGCTAAGTGAATACAGTCTGTACTCTTCCTCTCCTTGCTATCATCTCTTTTATGAGGTTTCCATGGATCATTACAGTGCTGTTGAAACTGGTGAGCTGTTCT
This sequence comes from Apteryx mantelli, assembly GCF_036417845.1. Lineage (NCBI taxonomy): Eukaryota > Metazoa > Chordata > Aves > Apterygiformes > Apterygidae > Apteryx > Apteryx mantelli. The sequence continues at coordinate 57,867,720 of NC_089981.1, forward strand.
ATCATAGTAAGCATTTTTTTTTCTCTTCTAGCATTTCAAGGATACGTGTTTTGGCATAACTTTGGGCCCTCATTTTTGCAAAAATCTGTTTTTGTCATTTTTCAGATGTATTTCCTAGTACTGCCAATAAAATCAACAAAATCTGGGTTTATATTTTTTGTCTTACCTATTTTTATAACAGTCCTTTGTGTTATTTATCTAGTTCTTTATTCTCTACACTTACTAATGAAGGGAGAAAGCAGATATGTTTCATGCTAGTCTCCATGTCCAACTGCGTTCTTGTCCTGAGGCCATTAACAACTTTTACTGAGACTTCATATAACAAAAAGGTGTTCCAAAATGTGGGTCTGCTCTATAAAACACCTTTGGTCTATCAAACACCTTTGAAAGTTAGAGCTGCTATTGAATGAGCCTTCCATCTGGAGTACTCTTCTATAGGGGTCCTCAATATAAAATGATGTCTTGCTCCTAAATCCAGCTTGTTCTTCTTTAAGATTTATATACACTGTTCATTGGAGTAGTATGACTTCTTCTAGTTTTTGAAATCCATGATAGATTTCAGGACTATTTCACATTTCCATCTATCACCATATCTTTTACACACTACTTTTCACTGTTTCATCTGTTTCTTATGCTTTGCCTTTCCCTACATCTTATTGTTCTTAGTATTCTTTTCTAGTGCTCTTCTTTTGGCTAACTCCCTTTTCTTCAGCTTTAATTGTCTTGAATTCCGTTGTCTGTGAGCGAAGCCCATTTCTTTCCATTCTTGTCTTCCACTGTCCTGTATTCTGGTGGCATATTCTCTTTGATTAAAGAATGTGTGCCCTGCTAAAGCAAATTCAGCTATGCCAAGCACTAAAGTAAAGCTTTGCAAGTTTTCTGAGAGCTGTTTCTGAATCTGAGCAAAAGTCTAATTTATTGTCCATTGTGTCCATGCAGACAGAAAAACACTTCAGGCTATGATGGCCTCTGGTTCAAGTGAATTAACAGAATGAGAGAATTAGAGAAGTGGATTTTGGTACCCTTTGCTACAGGATTCTCATTTTGTGCTTCTTCAGTTTTTAGATGTTTCAAATTAGGATACGCAACATTCAGCAAATAATATCACACCATTTTCATTGAATTCATTAAGACAAGTTGCTAACAAACAGGAGCAGAGAACTAATTAAAAGAATGTCACAAAACATAGAAGAGGGAAGATGGAAGATGGAAGGAAACTGTAGTGCAACACCAACAGCCCCAAGAAGGCAGAACTAAAGGGCAAAAAGATCACTGAACAAATATTTTTAATAACGCTTTATTTGAAATTCCATCAGTTACACATTATTAGCTCTGCTATGCTGCAGAAACACAGGAGGGAGAATATGAACTGCCTTATTTATAATACAACAAACCACAGCACCTCCAGGGTGTATATCATCCAAACAGTTTTATTTTGAAACTCACTGCTACATTTCCTGAATGTCAGCACCTTGTTGCCTTACCAGCTGGACTGGTACAAAAGATCTTGCTATTAATATAATTCAATTATCCTAGGGGTTGTTGGCCTGACTTCATGATCTTCCTTTCAGCTGAAGGAGCCCAATCCTGCACAAGTAAAAGCTATTAACTTCAACAGGGATAGGATAGCACTTTAAGCAAATAACACTCTCCACAGGTCATTAACTCTTCCACAGTGCTAAACATCACAGAATTGCTATAAAAGGCATAATATCAAACATTACATGTAATTAATGGCTTAAGAAATGCATTGCATGCTTAAAGGTGCTTTTTTTTTTTTTCTTAAGATATTTCCCTCTGAATTTGGCCATGCTAATTTTGTGTGAGTAATCTTCAATTGCCTCAAAATACTACTGAAATAAAATTCTAATCCCAACCTCCACAGCAAATTCCCCCTTGTATTTTATGGCAGTTCCAGCTATTGCAGCCCTAAAGGGGATTTAGTGAAATAATTACAGTCATATTAAAGCAAGGGTTATATTTCCTTCTGGGAACATTACTTGGCCCACAATCACTAAAAAGTGAGAATTTAAATAAGGAATGTCAAGTACATTTTCAAGTTCTGTTTTTCAGGCTATTATTTAAATGATAAAAAAACCCAGACTACTATATATACATAGTAGAATAAAGTGATATTCCTAATGGGAACTTCATGTTTATATCAGTTTTCATTCCTGTTAATATCCCTGACAGACAGTTTCTATTCCATTAGACTTTCTTGGATGTTAGGCATGTGCTAACTTGCTCACACTTTTATACAAAGAACCAGCTTTTCCTTTTCTATTTACAGGAAAAATAAATCCTTCCTGAACTATTACAAAAAATATGAAATAAAAACCCTAGGTAAAATTGGTTGTAAAGAGCATAATTGAGCTGTTTGAATAAGAAAAAAATGAGATGATGCTTTAAAAATTTTGTGAAATTGAACAAATATGATACACTTATTTATAATATATATGCACACTATTTGATCATCTCTGTGAGCAGGGTATATACTGAATGGATACTAAATTTTAGAAATATAACAGATCAAAGGAATTTCAGGAAGACTTAGGCTTTTAAGGCACTTAAGTAAGAATTCTAAAAATGTGTCTGAAGGAGCAAATAAGTATCTAATTCTCATATAAATCAGTGGAATTTAGTGACCTAGGCTCTGAAAAACCTACCAGGCTCATCTTTTCTGTCATATTTTGTTCACCCAGAAAAAGATGTACATTTATACGGTTGATATTTTAAATTAGCAGTTATGTTTAGGGCTTGTTTGTGATATTTGTGCTAAATAGTTATTACTGTTTACACTAATCACCTGGCATTATTCCAGGATAGCTTAAAGGAAGTAACCACTACAATTAGCTGGAGCTGGTGATCCTACTGTGATTTAAATGTCTCAGGAAGAAATAATGGCTTATGACAAAGCATCAGGTAAGTATTTTATAAAGATTCTGAATTTTTTTTAGGTTACAAGATTTTGTAGATCAGACTGAGAAAAAAGATGAGACATATCTAGGATTTGTGGACAGGGTAAAGGTTTTATAAGGTTTTTCCTTCAGTCACAGAAAAAAAATGTGTGTGCATGATTGAGCAAGCTGTAAAAGGTACAGCCAGAGCCTTGTCTGGCTCATTTAATTGCCTCTGTGCCAAAGCTCCAGTGAGGGACATCGGGAATACTGTCTGTCTCCTGTCTTAATAATTAAGGTTCTCTGCCACATGTAGTATAAAGAACTTCCCATGTGTGTATAAAATTTGCCCTCCTGAAGTATCTGAGTGTGCAACCCTGAATATGTTTTCTATGAGCATCAGTGCAGGTGAGAGGAGACTTCTGAAATGATCTAAGCAAGCTGGCACAAGAAAACATTTTCTGAAGGAAATTATTACCGTTCCTAAATGGATTCCAACCATTTCATAATTAAATGAAGCTGTACTTGCCTAGCTTTGCTATTGAGTAAACTTCATCCAAAAACTGTGAAGTGTCCAAAGCTGTTTTTTATGATTATTTAAACAATTATCCATAAAGTAAAGATCACAAATCTTACAGAGGAAGATTTTGCAGAAAATTATTATTAGAAATTCAAAGGTGAAGAGGTGTGAGATAGATGCAGAAAGCAAAACATCGTGTAAGAACGTAAGAGGCTTTGGGAAATGCAGAGATAAAAGGACACCTGAACGGCAGGGGCCTGATTCAAAACCCATTATAGTCAATGTGGGCTTTGGACTCAGGCCTAAGAGAATAAAAAACAGTATCTTATTAAAAATCCATATTTTCTATACTGCAATATCTTTTACCATTATGTATTTCCTATTTGAATAAGTTATTAATACTCAGATACTCTATTATTCATTGAAATAATTAATAATACAAAGTAGTGGCACAGTCAAGAGATGACTAAGATAAAGAATGCAGTACTTTGCACTTGAATCAAGTTGCAGCTAGCACTCAGCTCTCTGTAGTTTTTCCATCAAATTGTGATTCTTATCTTTCCCAGTATTTTACCAACTATGTGGTTTAGACAACAGTAGACAGATGATACTTATAAGGTATGGGTGATATTAGTTAGATATAGGATTTATTTGGAAAAAGAAAAGAATATAATAATATTCATAAACAAACAATTTTTAGTAGAATATACTGCTCTTTGTATATATAAGTAACATAAGAGGAAGACTTCCTTTTTTGGGGGGGATTCTTTGATTCCTAAGCTTTTCAGACTCAGGGAATGGCTCAGGATGTTATACTTCTGATATAGGGTAGGGAAATGACAAATTTCACAGAATAGATCAGTTTACATGGTGAAACAGAAGAACAGAGTGAATAAAGACCTTTTTTAGCTTTTTTTTTTTTTTTTTTTTTAATCACAGCAGGGCTCTTAAATATCTAAGAAAAGTTTAAAGAAAAATTCCTGGAAAAAACTATAGAACCATCTCAGCAAAAAAGTTATCTAGATACAGGAAAAATGTCTGTGTGAATTCTCTTACATTTATCATTAAGGAGTGCAATTGGCATGACCTCATTAGTTCATGTAAGGTGTATGTTTTCTGTACAGGAACATGTTTGCTTTGCATACAAATAATTACATTTTATACACACACACACACACACACACACATACACACTCAAGGTAGTTCCAGCATATGTTAATAGTGAAGAATGTAAAAACATATGTTTATGATGAGTTTCAAATATCACAGTGCTTTGTTATTGCGGCCAGGTACTTACTCCTCTGTATATAACATATTAATGCATTTAGTTATCTGTAAATAAATGAACAAAATATGAATAGTCAAAGTCATACCACAGATACGAAAGACGGACTATGAGGGAATCTGTACAGAATGTGTTCAATTGCATGGAGGACTTATTGAAACTTTCTAAAGTGCTTATGGATAAAATGCATATGATTACATAATTACTTTTATGTTCAAAGCAAAATGAAAGATTTTAAAGCTAATCACTGAGGGACAATGGATCAGTAGTCTCACTACATTGCTGATTAGTATTTAATACTGGAGAAATTGTATAGACCACTGAACTTAAAGAACAACTTTCTTGTTAACGACTTATTATCTATTCACAAAGAAGTACCCATTTAGGCACATGTTATTTGCTCCCACATCCAACCCAGATAATTCTGTTATATAAAAGTTACTTTAAAGGTTGACATAAAGAGTTTACTTGACTATTTTGGTATTTACCATTAAATTTAACCAAGGTGTTGACAAATTAATTTCTTATCTTTGTTACACCCCTTCTGCTCAAGAACTGAACATGGTGCTGAATGGACAGTATCCATAAAACCAGATTTTATGTAAAAGTATTGTGGACTAGGCTCTGACCTTCCATGAATGTCTAAAACAATTTGCCAAAGTCAAGCCACAAAATAAATGTATTAAAATAAGTTATTTAAACTTATTGCACTGGTTATTTAAACTGGTTTGAAAAGAAGTGCAAATTCCCACATCTTTCTAATATCTTTACTTGTCCTCTGCTGTATAACTATAGTACATTGCATTAACTTAATATTAATTAATATAGCCCCACTTGGTCATGCTTCTGTGAGGAACTTCATGACCATGTACACTGGGAGTTACAATGTGGAATTTCTGGGGAGAATGTAAAGTCTTGTCTGTACGATTGAACATTACCAGTAATGCCAATGTTTAGCAGCATAGCACTGACATGCAAGTGCTACAGATACTCATCATTACAGTTCAGCAATCAAGTCCATTGCCATCCCAGACTTCTGTTGTGTGGCAGTCGCTTTAACTTAGATATCTCATTAACATATGCTCTATCATGAAAATATTTTCTTAGATCTTAAATCAAAAAAAGCCCCAAAACTTTAGGGCATATGATAAGTGATATTCATGAACAAAACAAAGAAAACCCATACATTCCATAATTCTACCTTTTTGTTAAAGTTTTGGCCTGCTGTACTTCATGTCATGCTCCTGAAGAAGTTCTGGACCAGCCAATGTTATTGCTCAGCTAACAGGAACAACAGCTGGCAGTCATTTCCTAACTAAGGAAACAGTGTGAACAACCAGATAACAAAAGCAGCACATTTCTGACAGGTGCCATTGTCCAGACACAGTTGTGGCCTGTGGAGATTCAACACAGCAAACCCCAAACCTATTGCTTGGCTCAGAAACTTATGTATTTTCTGCAAATGTAGCAAACTGATATTCAGAACAGCTAATATATATTGCATCTCTAAATATACATGGCTGTCAGCACAGGTGTAGCTAACATCCTATGGGGACAATAGGTTGAATATTAATCTACTTGAACTAAACATCAGTATATGGTCTGTTTGCTGCCTGTACCTATTCAACAGATGAGAGAGCAAGACATCAGCTATTACTGAGTAGTGACAGTATGACAATTATCTGAAGGGACAAAATGAGATAGGAGCTGAAATATCATGCTGAAGCCAGTGGTGCCTAAGAGAATACGTCACTTAAAAAAATTATTATCTCAGATCATGTGAGAATTTTATCCTTAGTCAAACTAAGGTAGAATTATATACACAAAAGTGACTTCCAGAGGTTACTTAGCTCATCCTCCTGCCTTAAAGTCAGCTGTGCTTATGACATTTCTGAAGTCTTTGGCCTGATCTTCAGCATCCAATGACAGAAATTCCATAATACCTGGTAGGTCACAAGAGCTTATGGTAATTTTCTCTCTAAGGTTTCTCACTGTTAAATAATGTATCCATGTCTATCATCCCAATTTTTGGCTTGTCTCTAAGCATTTCATGATTTGCTACACTTTTCATATTCCATAAACTCTCTGAGAAACAACGTTTATGGAACTATGCATTTAAATTAATATTTCACAGCAAATAGTCAAAGAATGATTTAACTGAATTGTGTGTTTTCATTGAAGACATCATCTCATTTTTTTTTCCTCTCCCTTCCATGAATAAGCTTAATCTTATAGGCAAGAGCCTTACTAGGGCTTGATTTTTGATCTGCAGAAAAAGACATGAGAATGCACTCTGAGTGGACCAGTGGAATGTATCAGACTGTACCTGTCTTCTGTATAAGAAATGGATCTGAAAATTTTGGCGTATACATAAAGTGTTTTACAGAAAAGTATTTTCTACATTATCTGACTTGGATTTTTAATGATTTTTAGACTTTCCAAGATATTGACAGATGTAAAACAGAATTTGCAACAGCAACAAAACATTCATTGAAAATGACAGTTGGGGCGTCAAAGTCCACTTGAAAATCCCAAGAGGCAGATATATTGAGTTGCATATATATCTTGACAAATATGGCTGCAGATACTTTTTAAAGTAGGATATAGCTTCTTAAATCACAACAGTATTTGAAAACTCCTAAAGTACTCTTTTGTATCTTGATTTCTCACATTGATATTACTTTCAGAGCAAGTCAGCGTCTAATTGAAAGCACAAACCATAGTTCAAAGTTTCAAGGCCTCTAAAACGTTAATGTTGATAAAATGCTTACTTTGTTCTAAAACTGTTATGACCTAACATTGTACTGTAAAAAAATGAGAAATCAGAGATTAACATCTTTCTTATTTTGCCATAAAGGTTGCCAATAATCCTGAGAGAGAGAATAAAAAGAAAAAAAGGAAAAAAGAAAAAAAAGAAAAAAGCAGCTTTGGAATCATATAGGAAGAAATGAGAATTTTAATTATATTTTCTGACATAATGCACACTGATATAAAAGTTGATATACAATTATTATTATTATTTTTAGTTCTTACACAAGCTTGGCAATATTTTATATTGCAATAATCTTTCAGCTACCGTCAGTCAGTACAGGTAAATTAATCTCAGGAAACATCTGAGAATATCTAAAAGAAAGTGCTACTTTACTGTGACATATAGTTTTTAAATAGTTATATTGCTAGTATAAGTTTTTCTTCCTTTGTAGAGATGCTTTTCTTATTTTTTCCTGAATTTATTTATGTGAGGTTCTGAAAAGTCTATTAGACATGATTATTTCTTTATCATTTATGTGTTAAAAAATCACTCTATAATTTTAAAGATAAGGTTAGGCTTGCTTAAACCTTTGCAAAACAATCTGATTTAGGCTAGAAAAGAACTGTAAAATTATTTACTGGTATATCCAACTAGGTTTTCTTCAATATGCTAAAAAATTGCATAATGCAGGATCAGGTTTCACCATTGTCCACATTTGACATGAAGTTTTACCATGGCTTTGATTAAGAGTATAAATCAGCTAATTCATAATAAATAGGATAATAAATAACACTTGAAAATCTCTTTCTTACAAAAGCAGAAACCATTTCAAATTGTTACTGAAGTACTTTAACAATCAGAGTACTTTTCTTTGCAGTGGTCAAGTGAGATGGACAGTCTATGTTTTAGCAACATAACTAGCTCCCGCTCACACAGCCAAAGATTGCAAAATACCTTTTTGTGGGTCTTAATGATCTGATAGATTCCAACTGACTACCATTCCAACCAACCATATACAAGTTAGCAAAATTATTAACATTCTGAACTGGCATGGAGTCTCTCAGTCATTTACTACAATAGTATTTTACCTGAGAGATATTCTCTTTTTGAGCTGCAACAGGTACATTTATGAAGATAATGAACTGTAAAGTAACAGTTAAATTGACTAAGCAGCATACAATAACCAGCAGATTTCCTCCTCTTTGATTCCCTCACTGGTTACTGAATAAAGAAACTGCAAGGATTTGAATATGCATTTATTTCCAACCTATGTTATATAAACCATATGTATGATTCTGAGAGGTGACAACTTAGAAAAGAGAGAAAAAAATATATTTGCTGTTATCATTTGGTTCTGTAGCAAATCAAAGGTAGTGTGCCATTTCAATCTGAAGAACACAGCCTGCATCCTATTACACATATCCTGCACGATGACACAGGAATTCTGCCTCTCAGCATTAGTATACAGCTCACACAGTTTGTAGAGTTGCAGTTTGTTTGGTATAGGCCAATGATACTAGATGTGAAACTGAAATCTGGTTGTCATTTATCCATATGCTCTGAACAAAACCAGAAATAAATATACAAGTTCTACAGTAGTTTGAAAATACACATATTAATCCCATTTCTTCAAAAAGTTATCCAAGGCAGTGCTTTCTGGAGCTTGCTCTTTTTTAGGTGTTTGTCATAAAATGACATGTGTTTGTCTGTATGAATGAGCATGCTGTAGTACAGCAGATGCAGTTATGATAATATAACCACCCTGCTATTATGTGTAAATAAAATGTATAAACCATAATCAGTTAAGTCTTCAACAAAATTTCTTATAGTGATTCCTGTATATATTCACGTCCACAAAGGAATCAGAGTGTATCTAAAAATAAAAAGACAGTGTAAACACTAATGAACTTTATCAGGAGAAGATGCTAAGTGTTCTAATAAAGCAAAGTTTACACCACATTTTCTAGATGTCATTAAAAGGTTTGCTGATAAGATTTTAAATCAAGTGATTTCAGAGCAGAGTGACCCAAACATTTAATCTTCTCCCACATATAACATAGGTCATGGAATGTCACCCAGTAAAACTTGCATCAGCCTCATACTTTCTGTTTGAATAACAGCATATGCATTAGAAAAAAATCAATTTCTGATTTAAGTTTTCTAGTGATAAAACTCATCGATATAATTTTCTATAGTTAATCACCCTAATTAAAACAAGTAATTTATTTTGGAGATGAATTTATTTTTTCAACTTAAAACCATGTTTCTAACAGAAAACAATATAACAAGATCTGAAAAACAATCTCTTTCCCCAATGTAGGTCCTTGTAGATCATGGCAATAACTCGTAGGCTATAATCTCATTTGTAATATTTGGAAAGTTTAACAAACAATTTAACAGATACAGATGCTGATTATCAGCATGCTTTATAGGACGGGTGGCAGTTATTTAGAAAGGCTACCATTAGCTCAGTGAAGTTAGTTTACCTGCAACATCATTGCGGAGGGATGGATTCTATCAGGGATTTGATGATTTTGTGTGGTCCTCGCAGGCAACATGAGCAGAAAAGAAAAAAAGATCCACCTCTCCCCATTGGCCCAAGTCTGAAATCTGAACCTCTTTTTCCTGCTGACATATAAAACCCAGTCATCACACTTCATACTCTTAATCCTAAACCTATCACAATCTCTCACTGATTCACCACTTTGGGGAAGGGGAAACATATATGCATACATATATATGTGTGTGTGTGTGAATATATATATTATATATATTTATTTATATGTATAGTTGGTCTAATTATTTGTAAACTAATTGTCCCTTGCAAAACTGATGAACCAGAAACTGGTTAACAATTAATGATTATAGTTCCTAAAGCCACCTAGCAAGGCATCTCTTACATTCTGAGGCATAGAGTATACCCTCCCTACACTAAACACAGGCTTTATTAATTCTGTTTTCTATATGCTTTATAATGAATCTAGACAGGAGGTTTGGGATTAATTCACCTAACTTTAGACTTCTAATAATTGTCTGCATGTAACCTGGTCTCCAGAGGTCCCATTTATAGTCAACAGAGAGAAACACATTTGAAAGTACTTGAGTTGCATACTTTAGGGCAGGATGAATCATATCCTATAAATTCCTATTCCTCTTGACAGATTATAGAGGAAATACAGTCCTTGATCTTAAATCCCAACCTAGGTCTTTTTCAGTTAATGTCTAGGTGCTATCATAGCATAGCATATAAGCTTAATAATAATAAAGCTATCATTTTTTTCTTTCTGCAGCCCTCACGATTGTGCTTTCTGAACAGTTGACAATTATCAATGTGCTTTATTTTCTTTAATTTTTCAGGAATAGTGAAACTGTTGCTCAGATATGCAAATAAGAAATTATATAATATATCATAAACACTTGCCAGGAAAAAGAAGTTTCTAGCCAAGGGCAATACTGATTGAGGGCATTGTTTTGAAGGCCAATCAATGTCTTTACCCTTGCAATTGAAGCTACAGCTTTACAAATTTGATTATGTAGTAGATTATTATTGTGACATTAGAATTAAAGATATGATTGCAAAGATTGTTGGTAATCTTGACAGAGTTTTTACAGTATGTATACTTTCCTGAATAGAAACAGTATAAATAACATCCCAGCCCCTTTTTCCCCCTTCTAAGCAGCCTGTTTATTTGCATTTTGTGGTACTTACCTTACTTTTTGACATATTTCTATCTGTGATGCACAGTCCCAACACTCTTCAATAACAATTTGAACAACTACAGACAGAAAATACCCATAAAAATTATACTCTTGTTTAAAACTCTGTATGAGGAATATAAACAAAAAAGAATCCCAAAACACTTACACTTACATTTTTAGGGAAAAGTAACATATCAGAAATATTCCCAAAAGATTCATCATTTGGGAGCTCGTCATAGAACTTGGCATATTTTCATATTGTACCAGCTGAAAAGCCTTTAGTTTAGTCTGCAGGCTTTTCCCCCCCATCCCAACCTTTCTATAGGAGGTAAGAATGCCATAGTTAACATTGTATTTATGGCTTTTTAATGAGATTTAGCATACCGTAAATTGTGGAAGGGAGGAAATTACTGAAAAAAAAGATTGAAGAGAAAAAGCTACATTTTAAAAATACATGCTTTTTATTTTTTAATTTTTTATTATCATGACCATATGTCTACAGTAAGGTCATATGGAGTTCACTGTTGTAGTGTTACATTACTATTTTAAACTGCCTAATAATAATTGGCCTCTGGAAAAGCAAATTAACACTTTGATACAGGGCTAAGTCAAACTGACCAAGGAATAATAGAGTTAATTTGAGCCATAATGTAAATCCAAGGATGTCTATAAATAATGAAATACAGTACTGGGTTTATGGGTATTAGATCTGATAGGTGTGGAGCTGATTCACATTCATAACTAATTATAGATTTAGTCCCCCAAATCATCATTTTGGATTAGTTTTGTTATCACATATGGTACATAAAATCATGAGCTATATATCATAAGGCAGGGCACATTAAATATTTTGGATGTTGCTGTTGTTGTTAACTCAATTTATATAAAATCTGATCCATGAGGTCAGTAGCATTCAACCTCATTCAATATTTTTGTGACAGGCATCTGAGGAATATAAAAAATAGAGCAATCTTTCATATACTAGCTGAGTTTCTTATCTGGGTGTGAGACAAACATCCATAACCTTTCATGGCTTCCTTGAGCTTAAGAAAGCATGGAAAGCCTCTGTTCTTTCTAGCAGAGAGTAATTAAAGTAGAGGATTTAATCCGATTCTTGTCCTGAAAATCACCAAAATCACAGTTTCTCATATACGTAATTTCACAGTGTATAGTGCTGGACATTTGTCAAGGTAAATTTTAGGGATTTGGTATTCTGTTTTCCTAAAATATGTGGAATATCAAGCTGAACAGAAATTAGAGTAGATCTGATAAAAAGACCAAAGGTTTGTCTGATGAGAGAGAATTTCAGCTTGTCTAACTGCAGACAATGAGGGCACAGCTGTAGAGGCTGACACTGAAACAATTATGAAAGCAAATGCTCTCTTAGAGTAGGCTGGACTGAATTACTCAGAGACATACCAGGTGCTAGACTCTAGAGCAATTCAAGAGGGAATCATAGTGGGAATAAAAGGCTAAAAAACAAGATGAAGCAGAATTGCATAGATTTAAGAAAATTATCATGAAAATATGAAGAAAGTATTCAATAATATTTGAAAAGGGAGGAAAACGTCCCAGGACTTAGGAACTGAAAAAACATTTTTTAAACGGTCATGAAATCTTTCATTATGCACCAAAGTTATACTAGCATACCAACATTACTTTAGGGGAAGCCTTTTCCCCCCATCCTAGATATACTGTTATACTTCTGTTCAGAACAGAAGGTTTGCCTGATGCAAAAACACACAAGCTGGTTTTGTACAAACTATCTTACAAATAGAAGCACTGACGAATGTGGTAGAGAAGTAGGAACTGTTTGACTGCTATCAATCTCTGCTAAACAGATTTTCCTTGGAGAAACCAGAACATTGGTCTTCCTTCTACCTTCATTTCCAGTCCCAGAGACCTGTGAATCTTGAATTCTTGAACTGTAGAAAGTATTGCATATAGAAAAACATATAGAAGTGTTCCTTATTAAGATATGCAAACCTTGGGAAGGGATGTGCACCATTTCTTACTAGATAGCTTCAGCTGGCAGACTTTTTTAAACTGTTCAGATTTAGATTATTCTGAAGCACGTATCACCTCCCAGACATTATACTGAAATCTTATACACTTAATTGAAGGATGTTGGTTCCACCCTAGGAGTCTACTCTTCGAGACTGGTCAGCTGTAATTTTTAATCAAGCCCTTAATCCAAAAATGGACATAAATAACAAAATGAACTTTTGCATGAATGCAGTGAGTCTCTAAATGTGGTTATTAGTATCCTAAGACTCCATACTGGCTTTGATAAAGAAGTGTGAACTAAATGCCTCAGCTCTCAAGATACCCATAATTCTTGACAGACAAAACATGTTTGAAGGTATGACTTGGTTCATAAAATTTTCTGGACTTGTGACAGCAAAGTACCTCGTGTATGTACCAGCTCAGTATTGAGTTCATACTTAGACACATTTAAAATAAAGAGAATTGGATTGGAAATCACATCAGTTTTTGCAGACAATCAAAATAATTTGTTAGTGGCTAAGAACTGCATTTCATTTAAGGTTTTAATTATCTTTATTTGTCTTTTATTTATTTGGCAACTATCAATTTGAGATGTTCAATATGAGTACTGAAGTACTATAAAAAAGCAGTCAGGAGCTAGAAATATCTGCTGCCTGCTAATGACTAGATTCAGAAGATGATGTCTAATTGATGACTGAGATATGGCACTAATACAGTTTTATTCACTATCATTTGTAGGGCTAATAATGGGCTAATAACATGTCTTATTATTTGCTCAGGTGTTACGTAAGTAGGTATGACTTTTATCTGGACAAATCTTTTGGACTATAGAGCTCATTACAGGCTTTTGTTCTTCAGTTCCATTAAATGCAGAGTGATGTCTTTAAAAAATTTGCTATGAGTAACTTTATTTTAATTATAATTTTTATGCCATTATCACTAACTACTACTGCTGTTAGGTACAAGCTAATGTCCTCAGCATATCATCATGCAAGAAAGCATCTGTTAATGTTTGATTCTCTTCTGTATGTGATGAAGTTATCTATTGAGTAAACTGTACATTTTTGTAAGGCAGAAGATCTCTTATTCCAACTAATTTAATTTACATAATTCTTCATATTAATTATCAGCAGTAATCTATCTTGTAGCTTTTCTGTATAATAGATACTAGATTTGCATTGATCATTAGTGGTCATCTATGGCATCGATAGCATTCAGCAATTATAGGAATCATCCTATCTTTTCTCAGCCCAGTCTTTCTTACTGCAAAAACTTAACATCATTCTTAAACTTTTTTTGACAGCTTATATAAAAATTCTCACCACTTGGGCATCTAATATTGTATTGCACTACTGGATAAATTATTTATGACTATACTAACAGGTATATCTACTACCCTTTATTTTACTCTAGAGGAAATGCTGTTTTTAACACATACAACCAAAAAATCTCTATATTACTGGATTAGTAAAAGTTTTGGTTACTAAACAGGTGCTATAATGTCCACTCAGAGGCTTCTGCTCTAATAAAAACAACCAACTTTGGCAATTCAACAATGTTTTCAGTACCTTCTGGACCTACTGGTGGGCAGACCTATTATTTCCTGCAGCAGGATTTTCATTACTATCTAAACCAAGAAAGTCATAGATATCCGGTAGCATGATAATAGCCACTATTCTGCCAGGGTTTCTAGGATCCCAACCACCCATCCCCACCACCCACTGTACAGCAGTTCCACTGTTCAAGAGCCTGAAGAGCCGTGATGCAGCCTTTACTCGTTCTCCGATTAGATCAGCTACCACTATAACTCACTCATCAGTTTTTGTGATTGTTCTGTTTACATTCAAGGCCATCAGAGCCATAAGGATGAGTCCTATTCACCTTTTATAGCTCTTTGTTAAAGGGGGGATACAGGGAAGAGGTGAGCATACAGGTGGCACTTGAACTGAATTGGGGTACAAATTGAATTCAGAGTCAGAGAAGTAATTACAGTATTCATCTGGAGATTTTCTATTTATTGCCTTATACTGATGAGTATTAAATTATTTAAATAAAGTGAAATGACTTGATTAAGATAATCTAAAAAGCTAAACTATAGGGTCGCAGTCTAGTAGACTTTGAGCCTTGGGAAAAGTCCAGCATCTCTTTGCTCAGTTATGCTCTTAACTGATTTTTGTTTTGTTTTGTATCCTCCAGCTATGGGATGGATAGTGTGGTTGCCTTCCATGATTGGAAGTGACTTACTTCTGGTAAGGGTTAAGGTTGTTTATGTTCTTTATGTTTTAAGTAAAGTTGTGACCAGCCATTTAAACCCATGTTTTCTGTCCAAGCCAACAAACTGTATCATACAATATTAACTGGAAATTTTATATCCACAGTGTTCCTCCTTTCCAAAAAGCTAAGTTTATAAAAACACACACAAAAATTACATTTGTAAGAAAGCTGAACTGCAGAGTACAGGGAACAAACTTCAGATATATTATAGAGTATGCAAATTATATTTCTGCAAGTATTTTTCTAATATATTAGAGCAATAAATGTAAAATACTTTTGTTATCGCACACAAGAATTGCAAAATAAGTGTTTATTGCCACAAGTTGTAGTTATTGGCAGCAACACAGCTGACTAGAGTCCTGAGGATGGGCTGAGTTTCATTTTTATTACCCTAAAGACTGATAGTCATTGTCAATCTAGCAAGAGATAAAGCTAAAGATATGTGTTTAAGGGAAGAGTTTACCCACTGGAGCTATATACAGAAATTTCTACATTGCTATTCTATAAATTTCAGATTATGTTCTATCAGACATAGAACTGCTGATGGTGCAAATTAAAGTGTGGATAAACCACTTTTTTATTTTAAAAAAATCTATATTTTATTAGTTCTATTTTAAAAACCTTTCATGACCAGTTTGATCAGGTGGATAATATCTTTATTGTAGCACAGCATGGTGACCTTATCCCTTACCCAAGTGTTAGTCATAATTCTGGTTCTTTTTTTTGCAAGGAACAGCTTGAAATATCATATGTAATGCTAAACTAATAAATTAAATTCTTGAGAGATTATAACTTTTTCTTTTGCCAGCAGAAAGCAATACTTTGGCTAGACTGGCAGATCTTTATAATGTGAAATCTTATTATTGCATAGTTGTGATGATATGAAGTTCACTTATCCAAATTCCTCTGTTTCCCAAAAAAGGGTCGTATTGCATACGGTGAGGAGTTACAGTTAAATGAATTGTGCATAACTGTATGTGCAAACACTGTTCATCTTCACTCCTTATCCACCTGAACAGGCTGGCTGTAGTTCTTCTCTCTTATTCCACCATTATATGAACTGTCAGATTCTCCAAAGTCTGACGGCTCAGCAGTATATCAGTCTCTCTACCGCGTGTAAATCTCCATGAACTACAGGGAGATGTCACTGCACACAGACCTGGTGAACCAGATGGCACTGGGGAACCTGCATAGCTATCTTTAGACCAGGGAGTCATCCAGAAGGTGCAGGATCTTTAAAGATTCTGTTGATTATTTAACTCTTGAATTTTCTGCAGATAGTCCAAGAGCCTCCAGAAGATAAAGTCTTTTTTTCATAATTTACAACAATTTAAAATTGGCATCTTTCTATTACTTAGCTCAATTTTTAATTTTTTTTGCAACTACAGTATCCAAAACATGTTTAATTTTATGTACAAGCTAAGTTTTATGGACCATCACCAAATTAAAATCCTTTCATAATTTTTGGTGTTTTTTTTCATATAAACTTGAGAAAACTGAAGAATAACTTTTTTTTTTTTTATGAGTATTTACCGATTACTTTGGAAAGAATGGAAGAGTATTTGAAATTAAGTAATGTGCACTCCACTATATAAATCTCAGTAAATAGAGATTTTTTTACACTCTTCTTAGATTGAAAACAGTTATAGGAAACAAATAAGCTACAAATGTATTAAAATTGAAATTTAATCAAATTTTAAACTAAACACACAAAAATAAAATTGAGGAATGAATTTAAAAAGTTAATTGTAAAATTAATTTAACTATGTGCATTATGAAATAGTAAATGGCAGGAGGAGAACAGACAGCTGAGAAAACCTTCGTTCATTTTTTCCAGTATAAAGTAAGAAAAATTTTGATAATATAAGTCTAAACTTACTAGATCGTTCTAAATTTATTTCTTCACATTTCTATAACACTTCAAGAGACATCAGTCTTGTTAAAATTCCATAATAATTTTGGATTTAAGTACAATTTCATCCCTATTTCTCCAGTGGGATAAAAATATAACTACAGATGAATCTATAAAGACCATTAAGTTCTAATTCTTTGGCAAAGTGCTCACTTCTTATGGTTTTATGTTGCATTCTATAAAAATTTCAGAGAATTTTCTTCCATATGACGCTAACCATGACACTGTATTACTTTGTGTCGTCCAGCTGCCTTTTTCCTGCTTCTGTTAATATCTCAGTCATATGTGTTAAAAGACAAGAGCACTGAATTGGCTGATAGGCCTTTTCTGTTGATTCATTTTTACTGACAGAATTCGGCTTAGAGCTACTGGATGTAGCCAGTGCAGTTCATTATCTCCACTAGGGCTCTAGGTCTTTGAAGAGGAGGAAATAGTGTATTAATCACAGGTGATCATCTCTGGGTTTACTTCAAGAGACCTGATTCTCTGAAAAGTCCTCTGAATGGGGCCAGAGTGACATTTCAACAATGGATTCCCTTTTTCTACTTAGCAGAACAACTAGAGTTTCTTGTAATCAAGATAAAAAAAAAAGATATGAGGAATCAAAACACTTTCTGAAAGCCGCTTAAGTGTTTTATGAATGCCTTCTGTAAATGTCCATAAGAGAGGTGTTAAGTGTGTGTTTGAATTCAGGACCTGTTTCATAATGGGCAGGTTCAGGACTCAAAAATTATTCTACAGATAGCATTTGGGAATAACTTTGTAGTGTCTGACTTTTATGCTTTGTGTAATCTTCATCCTCAAATTTGGTACACTGCCATTTATACATTGTACAAGGAGAACTATGTACATAAAACTGAAATTACAGAAGAACTGACTTGCACTTTTACTAAGCTGTTTAACTCAAAGTAGAAAGACTTCTCAAATTGTCAACTAATTCAAATGGCATCCCTGTGAAATTTTTCTTTCTTTATTTATTACTTTGCCATTCTGAGGGGACTATTGACTGTGTTGCACTGTTTTTATCTCCCTTCAGTTTTAGGAGCCATGGAATTCTACCACAGGTGAATCAGCCCTGCACAAGCTGATATGTTTTACCTCGTATAATACTAGTCACATAAAACTGGGAGATTTTAGTTTAAAGTAATGACTGTGAAAGATTGTCTATTCTTCAACTTGCTGATCTTATCTAGTACGCATAATTAGATGAAATGGACAGATTACAGGTTACACAGGCAGGACATTTTGCTGTTTCTGGGAGAAGCTTTAACTATCTGCAGCCCTAAAATCCAATCTAAAATGGTAGTTATTCATTGACAACTCTAGCTTGAAGTGAGCTATAGTAAAGAAGTTGCTTTTAAGGTCTTACTAATGTACTTGACTCTTAAGAATAAATATTTCTTTGCATTAATTTCATGCTTGATCATGTACTGAATAATTACTAAGCCTTTAAAAATAAAACTTTTGGGGGGTCGAACAAAAGACCTGAAATTCTGGAACAGACTTAGGAGTTTTATATCTTTTTTGCCAGGTCTAACAATTTTAAGTTATTAAGGTATCCATTCTGAACCACTCACATGTTCTACTACTTTTTTTTTTTTTTTTAACACACAAACTTTTTTTTAAGCATATAACCAAGATATTGACTTGTGTTATGGTCCTCCCTTTCTGTTACGTCTCTAATGTAGGCAGTTTTAAGCAGATCATTTTATAGAGCTGCACCATTTTCCTTTCTGTTTTCCCCTTCTGACTGCTCTATGCCATGTGATTCTCAATTCAAGCTAAAATATAGCAGTCAATATCAGTTAGACATAAATATGTCATCTTTAATCTTTTCCCCTCTGGACAGAGTTACACAAATTCAGAATCTAAAAGTGAAATATGAAACGGACAGGTAGTATAGCTGTTGCATGAAGACAACATTAAGAGAACACTAGAAAGGTCACTTAGAAACTTAAACTTGATTTTGTCCATGTGTGCCAGTTTTATGAATCGGCACTAATTATACGTTTATTTTTCCCAGATGGATCATCATTTGAATTTGAATTTAAGAAATTCAGAAGTGATTCTACAACTTGAGCTGGTTTAATACAACAACTCGTAACAGAAAAATGTTACATAAACCCATCTATACTAGCTAGGTAATGCCATTAGCTAGTTATTAGCTTGTTGAGTTTTGGGTTAGATATAGGAAGGCTGGGTGAAGAGGTCAGACTGGATAGCCCCTTGTGGCCTTCATGCTGCAATTCTTGAGAATAGATGAGAAAGCAATACAACACACTGTAAAATGTATTATATTTTGAAGATTAAACTTTTTGTTCCAGACCATGTTCTGACTCACGTTAGTGTGTTTGAATGAGAGGAGTAATGACTAAATGGTTGGCATCTGGGTTGGCTATATGAGACACATGGGTCCTCTCTGATAATTCTGTGTAACTCTCAGTGGAAATAAGGTTTTCCTTTCCTTCAAGGTAGGAAATGAACATGCAGATGAAGTAGCATGGATTTCTTAGGTTTATCTGCTATAAATATCTTTTCAGTCAAAGTCAGCTACTCATTTCGTATGTAGACATTCTCCATGGATAATAATATTATTAGTTGTTGTTAGTATATATTGTCTTTAATGCACGTCTCTCTAAGGACTGAAATATCCCACTACAGCACAAAAAAAAGGTAAGAGATAGTGGAAAATAGAAATGTTCAGTAAATAGGGAAATATTGAAAAATCTCAAAAGAAAACCTGGTCATATGAAACTTCCACTCTCATTTTTGTGACATAGGAGTCTCACAGAAATTGAAATTCAGCATTTATTTTAGTTCACACAGTAATAAATCAGAAGAGCTAGTTTTGAATACTGTCTGTACATAACATACAGGGTCTGTTTTAGGTTTTCCCAGACCCTACCACATACTTAGTGGTAATAGCAACGGCTGCCTTTTTTTAGCTTTATCCTGCCCATCTCAATTCTATTCAAGTTCTGTGGTATCTGGGTAATTCATAAATACAAGATCTAAAAACCTGAAATTTATGCATGAATTTTACTATATCATTTTACTATTTTTCAAGTAATTTGAAAACATATGGGACAATGCTATTTAAAGAACATGACTTTTTAACTACAATTATTTTCTTTCCCTCTTGCTCTCACTTTCTCTCTAAACTTTTGTTTTAGAAACACTGTGGCTAATACAGATATGTTTACATTCATTAGCCTATCCAAGGTACTCCATGCATTTTAAGAATCTGTCAAATAGCTTTTCTTTTTAGTGTCCAATTAGATTCATAGATGGCAGAAGGGTGGGAGGGGGCCCACGGAAAGTAAATAAAAAGTCCTGCCTGAGTGTTTTTTAATAGCTTATCATCAGCATGTAATCGAACTGAATAATTGCTGCATAAGAGAGTGCCTATGAACCAGCAGCTGCCCCTAGGCAGTACTTTGTTGAGGAGTGTCACTGCAACAGGGAGTGCTGGACTTATAATGCATCATCAGCATTTGTGCTATAGGCATGTCATGCAGGTGGATAGGAATCGCTGGGGTGTGGTAAATGTAAGTGTGCCAATGACATCTGAGTGGTATTAGATGGATAGGGGGCAAGCAGAAAGACAAAGAAGCCAAGAAATTGAAGAAAACAGCTTTTACCACTAAATGGAAATTACCTTGAATGCTGCAGTGCACCACTGACTTTGACAGCTGAAGCAGCAGCAGAGAGAACTTGACTAAGATATTGGTCATAGTGTTTTCTTTGTAAGTGGCTAAATCTGGTTGATTTTCCACTGGCAGTATTAATCAATGTTCTTTCAACAAAATAAGACTGAACAAAAGAGTACTTTCTTGAGGGCATAAGAAATTATTTGAAAGCTTAAATTTGTGTGTGTGGATGTGTCTCTGTATGTGTCTGTATTTGTGGAATAATGAAGCATGAGATTGAAAATAAATGTGTACCTTGCTCATTGGACCAAAGGCTATGTTATTCAAAATATACACCTTTGTTACAAAACTTTTTTTTTTCATGTTGCCTTTACTTATCAGAACTTCCCCTTAATAGATACTATATATCAAAAGTAGAAACTTATGTATTAGGTTTAATTTAGACTTAGATGAAAACTTACCATCTTGTTTGGTCTGCTTGGAATTATATTTCCTCCTAAACCTGTATTTCCAAACATTTTCCTTCTATTTTTCCACTGAGATATCAAGGTATTTTCAATCTGCAGTTACTGAATAGAGCTTATGTAGTTATTACTTACTATAGATGCATAAAAAAGGACACACACATGTGATAACTCTTCATTATCATACTGTTCCTTTAATCTACAGAAGGAAGGGAAAAACCATTATCCATACTTTACAGTTAGATCCTTGGGTGAAATGCCTTGTACAAAGGCATAGGGTATGTCAGTAGTAGAACTCCGCATAAATCGGAGTCTCTGCATCTTCAGTCTAGAACATGTTGCCTCATATCTCTAACATTTCTTCAAATTGAAATACATCACAGTCTATGTTACTGAATGCAATCATTTATTTGACACTTGCCTCATCCTACTAGTATGAAAAAATGAACACATTCACAGGCCAGATTCTGTTCTTATAATGAAGGTTTCCTTTGTAGGAAAGAATTTGTCTTTATGGTGTGGCTCTAAGCTGTGTGTATGCTGTATTTGCTGCTTAAACAGTCAGATGGGGTATAATGACATTTAATGCCAGCTGCTTTCAGCAGGGCATGTTTAACAGAACTGAAATAGGTGGTCTTTAGTGGACTAAACTGTTGTTCCTGAATTGCTTTGAACTACTCAGCGTTATGACAGGTAACCTCAACTGAGAGTTTGTTTCATTATTTTTACAGAAGAAAAAGCTAAGCAGGGGTGTTCACTCAAAACTAGGATGCCTGTGACAGCAAATGTGAGGAAGATCTCTTCTATATCACAATAGTTTGCATGCAGGGAAGTGTTTTTAAGTGTGCCTATCCAACTTAACCTTTATAAAATATAAGAATTCCTCAGTGGGTTCTAACACATGCATTTATTATAGCAAAATAGACTAACAGACTTCTCTGAGTCTGTTAGTTAGGCCAACATCATCCTGCTCGAAGACTATGCCAAAATAGGTTGACTGGGAGAGATTCATGTCCAGTATGCTTGTCTTTCTACACTGCTGTCTGAAACCAGTCATTCACGAGCGCAGTAGAGTCTGTGTGCTGGAATTAACAATGCACATAAGCCTCCTCTGCTGTGTAGCTCATTCAGCAGGGAGTTGTCTCTCTCCCTACATGAGTTTTTACACATCTGTCAGCTAACTCAAAGATTCAGATGTGAACTCCAGCAGCTAGAGCATCAGGTGGATACCTTATTATCTCTGGGGACTTGGGGTCTGTTAACCAATGAATGGGTTGCACTCATCCACATGCATAATTTTTTTTCACCTACAATAGTTAAAACATGGGCCGTGTTCTCTGTTAAAAAATATTTTCAGTACGTTTCTACAACTTCTGATTGCGAAGAATTAGCTTCCATTTTAACAGGGTTAAGACTGCATCTGTCAGAGAATAAAAGTGAGAGGAAATAGCTTCTACTACTAGATGAGAGGGACTGCAGTATTTTGGACGTGTGGCCTGGCTGTCAGTGAAGCGAGCAACTTGACACACAATGAGGTACTGTAGTGTAGGTGGTGTACTGCAGCCAACTGAAAGCTTTTGGGAGGCCTTCCCTTTAACTGACAGGCTCTCCAGTTTTACAGAATGCTATCTCCTCAGTGGCAATTCATATGGGGCATAAATTGGTATACTTCTGCTGACTGTAATTACTGTAACCAGAGGCAACACAGTCAAAATAGTATAGTCTGTACTTCTTGCTTAAATACTTGTTGATTACTAACTGTGGACCTTGCATCAACACCATGGGTTTTATTTCTCAGATAAAGTTAGCCTGGGTTAATAATCTCAGCTAAGTTATATCTGAAAATAAAGATGAAATTTGTTTCCCAATGAACAACAAAAAGGTTTATACATATATAAAAATATTAATAAACATTACAATATTTTATACTCTATATAAAATTATATAAAATATAAACATTATATAATATTTATAATTTATATATATATTTTTTATATATATAGGCATATACTCGGAAGTCCAGAAGCTCAGCTTTAATACTTGAGTTGGAGTAACATACCATTCTTTGGCTTGCTTTTTTTAATTTTTTTTAAGATGTACCTTCATTCTGGGAGGAAGGGGCTCCATTTGAAATGCCTGAAGGATCTCAACAAAAAAATACTCAGTGAAGCAGTTCACTTTCTAAGCTTCTGCTTCTCACAACTGCAAGATGCATTCTTTCAGAAACTAGAAATCTTATGCCTCTGTGAGAAACAGGGGCTTCACGGTCCCAAGCTCTTGCAGAATTCTGAGCGTGCTGGAGGAAAGGCTTTGCCTCCCTGTCTCCGTACCTAAAAAGCCCTTGAAGATATTACTTCCAGGTCTGACTTCCCTCTTCTCCTGCTCAACACAATGGTAATAATCCCAGTCTGGCAGTAACCAGGACAGGGAGAAAGGAGCAGGGATGAGAAGGAGAATACTTTCCCTGTATAAGTCTGGCTCTTGTTCCTTCCACACAATAGAAGAGATGGAGTTCTTTCTCCCTGTATACACCCAAAAAAGGCAAGGCCTTGAGAGACAAACTAGAAAAATTCTTAAAGAATGGATTATCGGAAAACTGTTGTAGACAGTTGTGTAGACCACAGATATAATACACTGAATGGGATTGATGTGAGGGAAGAAGATGTAATTAGGGAGTTAACTGGAGAGAATGGATAAAGTAATGGGTTAAGTGCAGGTCTGCAAAGGCAACTTCATTTAGATGATGATCTAGATGAGAGAAAGGAATTGAGAAGAAAGAAGACAAAAATAGTTTGGAGCAGAGGTTTCATAAATCTTGAAATTTTGGAGAGAAGGCAAGCTGTACAGGGACAAAAAATAGATGAATGACACAAATGTGATGAGCCAGAGTGTTTAAAGCTACCACAAAATGTTCAAGGGATTAAAGGCAAGGACTGTTTTGGGAATTTATTATGGCTGAAATTATAGCTGACCTGGACAAAGGAGGAGACAAAATAATTTGGGCAGACAAATAACTGAATATTAGAGTATCAGTTTTGGATAGGGAACTGAAAATTGATTTGGGAGTTGTAGATGTGAAGGGATGAGTGTATGGATACAGGAAGAATTAGATTATTTTTGGAGGTGGAAAATGGATGACTCAGACACTAAAGGATTTTATAGAATTATTAGAAATAAAAGGAAATGGATGGACATGCTAAGATAGATACACATTCATATGGAAAGAGGAGAAAAGCATAGGGAATATTTTGACAAGAAATTGAATGGAGGTATATGGAAGGGAAATATTAAGTGGGGGAGGGTAGTGAAAACTTAGACCATGAAAAATGAGTAGGGGAAGGCAGGAAAAAGTATTTAGGGTTTTTAAAGAGCAAGAAAAAGCACAAGAAAAAGTGATTGGCAGACTTAGACTCTTTATGAAAGTTTCATAGACTTTAAGATCAGAAGGGACCACTAGTTCTCTAATTTAAGACATCAGATTACAATTATATTATGTACTGTCATATTTCATTCAGCTTGCTTTGTTTTGATACAAGGAACTACAGAATTCAGATCCTCAAGCACCTGAATTATTGTGTTTCAGAACTGTAGAACCGGAAAGATGGAAATGCTATGAATTTCTAAAGAGCTTTCACTGACATAAAATCATTTCGGGGGTGGGGGGGGAGATGATTCTGCGGGTAGTCTATGCTCCAAAGTGCAAGTGACTGTTCCAGCCAATCAAATTTTCAGAATTTTTTTTTCCCAGTCTAACCTAGGAATTGTTAGAACCCTATTCATATGAGTCACAGATAGCTAAATGTCTATAAGGGTGGTATCCTTTATTATTTGTATGTTATAATATCTGTCGAAAAACACATGCTTATATCAGGGAAAAATATCTGTTTTATTGCTAGTTTACAAGTGTCTAAGAGCATGGGAAGACATGACTATAGGACACTGGGTGGAAAAGAGTTGGAGAAAAAAGATAGACCCAAGATACAGTTCAATTTCTATTATTAAATAGAAAGACCATAAACAGCAACAACGATGAGGGCAAACACTATAAAAAAGATTATGTAATTTTGCCATTAACATGAGACAGAAATTAATTTAGAAGAGTCAATTTGGAGACAGACAAGGGGTTTTAGAGCTCGAATATTATACATATGGAGAAAGATATACAAAATCATAAGCTAATAACTGAGTCTGGAACTCTGAGTACAGTTTGGGGATAGACTAGCATTTCAATAAAACATATCTTCCCATAGGCACATATTTGCCCTTTATCTTGAGACTGTTTGATCAGCTTCTTATTTGCTTGGATTTCCCCTGCTAGAATATGGCCTAACATTTTCATAATTCAGTAAGTTATCTGATCCTTCAAAAAATTTAGTGAAGCATTTTACAATCCACTGCTTTAGATTTTCCACGCTGACATATTTTTTGTTTGTCCAGCTACAGAATAATTTTGACAGCATCTAGATTTGCGTCATTAAAGTCACAGACAATGATTTTGTTGGCTTCAATGGAAATAAGCTCAGACCTGCTGTACTGCACAGATGAAGTTTCCAACCTCCAGTGCTAATCTAAGCGATGATTAAAGTCAGTTAATCTACATCTGTAGTTTTCTTTGTGTCAAAATAAAAAAGTAAATTGGGTCACTTTAGTGAAAGGAAATACATGTTATTTTGCATATTTACACAGCAGTTGAAGCAAGCAATACTTTAAGAAAGAGAATGGGAAATAAGAATAAAGAAAGAAGGAAGTAGTAATTTCCACAGAAAACTGACTCAAATTTTTTCAATACTTAAGCTATTCTTACAGTTTCAAAAAGTTATTATTATTATTTCTGACTGCTTATAACTCTTCACTCTGACATTAGTCAGGAGTGGAAAAGAAAACCAACATAAGCAATTGTACTCTTTGGGATACTTCTAAGCCAGATATACCAGCAAATACAAATTTTATATATATATATATATGTGTGTGTGTGTGTGTGTGTGTATGTATGTATGTGTACATATAAATATATATATATTTATATATATATATAAACTTTTCCACTTTATTTTTAAACAAACTATATACTTTATTTAAATGAGCATCCAGCAGTTTGAAAATAAAGTACAAGAAAAGTTGTGAGATTGTTTACTGTGACCTCACTGAACTATTTATGAGATCTTCAGCCTAGCTCCAAAAACTCTTTTTTCATGAATCTACTCTTGTTTACATTTGGGGAAAAAAGTGACAAGATTGGGTCATCTCTTTAGTGTGAATGTTGTTTGAGGCCTGCTGCCACACATATACAGGGCCTGTTGATCACTTTTCTACATACAATATAGAAGAGCACTCTTGGCTTTCTATGCCTTTTTCGAGCATCTCTTCTTTCCCTGTACTTTTTTTTATAGTATGTGGGTTGATTATATCCTCAGTTCTTGTGCATGAGAAAAAAGGTACTAGATAATACAGAGCAGAAGGCAAAATGATAGTACAGATCTCTTTCATTCCAAGAGACACAGACGCATTAAAATTTAACACATACTCTATTCATCTTTCCTGCACTCAGGATCTTACCATGTTAGAAAGAGACAGCTCAGTATTGAAAGCTAACTGAACAACAGGTTGGAGTACAAAGTTATCTTGTTTGTCTTAGCCTTAGCGAAACTTGGCTTCTTTGCTAGTACTGAGGAGTAACAAAGCAACAGCAGAGGAAGAGCTTGATTTAATGATGTTGCAATGATGAATGAGCAATTCATCCAGAGCTTCCTTTTGGTCGGGAGAACAATCTTAGACCTGTGTGTGAACTACTCTCTGGGCAGCTGGATAATAGGTCAAGGCAATGTCATTCCCTTCCTCAGTTAGAAACAGTACTTTCTGTACTTACAAGAGATGGAAGCAAGAAATGCCATACATATGAGTCAGTCTTGAGCGTCCAGGTGGTGCCATTACTCAATTTTTGGACACTGTGCTACAGCATATTCATACGCTCATTCAAACACTTCACAGTTGCGTAAAAGGGAAATATCTTTTCACATTTCCCTTTGAATCCTTTAATTAAGTACATTAGAAGAGGCACAATGCTCCTAGTTTTTGAGCCAGAAACTCCCCTATCATTTTTAATTCCCCTGTCTTTTTTCAGGTAAAAAAAAATAGACCCAACTTTTTCCCTAAAGTAAGAGGAAGTAATAGATTAAACAAACAAAAAAAAACAATCAAACAAACAAAAAACAAGCCACAGAAATCTCTCTTATTAAAAGGCAATACAACAGTTTTCTGTCTCTTTACTGTCAACATCCTCTGCATAGTAACTTTCCATATTGACATTTTAGATTTACAGTTCCTAAAATGAAATAGAGCAAATTGAATAATCTACCTAGAGCTCACTAATATGCATAACCATATCATTTGATTGTCATTATTTAAAAAGCTATCACAAATGAAAGGCAGAGGGTTTTTGTTTTGTTTTGTTTTTTGGCAAGCTACATTTCTGGACTTCAGTAGAGTTCAAGTCCCAAGTATCTGTGTTACAGAATGTACCCTAATTCTTACTTACACTATGCACAGTAATATACATATTGTATTTTTTCTGACTTAAAAACAAACAGGGTACCTGTTCAGTATCATTATCTCCATGGCAGACAGTCTCTTGCCTAACTGCATATGGGTCACTGAATGGAGTTAAACATCAATAAAAAATCTGAAATATCTGTGGGCAAATTCTGAATGGGCTATTAACTCTATTGGGTGTTACTAATTTTTACAAATTCCTGCTAAATTTTCCATGTACCTCTCTTGTAACAGTTTTCCAGTTGTTGCTATGATGGATAAATATTTTCTAATTGTGGCTTTACAGTGGGGTCTTGTACATCACGTTTATTTGTTATACCAAACATAATGAGGAAAACAGTACTCAGCACTTTCTGGTAGCTAACAGTAATTCTTTCACAATTTTATTGACTATCCCTAACATTTCCGCATCCAATAGCTCTTAACTTTCTGAAAATGTGGTAATTTTCAGTATGATTGCTTTGCTTATATTATTAAAAATATTGAAGAGACCTCATACCAGTAAATTGTCCTGTTACTTTCTAATACATATGCTTTAACTCCAACTCTCAGCCATCTGTCTACACATACCTTATCGATCTTAAAAAGGTACTACCCAAACTCTAAAGAAAGAGTTCAGACAGTGATTCATTGTGTAAAACTTTGACAAAAGCTTCATAATTACACAACTATATGAAATCTGCTGGTTAACCTTGATCTAAACTCTTTTTTTATTTCACTAAAAGAATACTGGAATGAAACACTCAGAAGATTGTCTCATGATTTATTGCTGAAAACAGAGAAATAAATGAAAGAACATTTTCATCTGTGTTTTGGACTTTACAGATCCAGATGAGACTCTCTAAGCCTAGAAAACAATCAGGATGCTTATGGCTTCAGAATAAATTTTCTAAATGGAAAAATCCAGATGACATTTATATTTGGCTGTAAAAAGCATGCAAAAGTATGCATCGTTAAAGGTGTTAAAAAATCATTAAAGCAAACTTCTGGGCTGGCATGGATTCAGGACAGAGAGGAGTAATGTGTTAAGGCAAAAACCATAGTTGTGACTGAAGGGAAGAGGTAAGAAATAAGAAAACTGGAATTAATTTTTATAGGCACCTTCTGCTATTTTGATGGTTAACTTGTTTAATATGTCCTGTTTTAATGCATTTTATTTTCCTATCCTCTAAGCAACAACTATCTTGTATACTAACTCCTTAAAGTGCCTAACAGAGGAGACTTTAGCTCTTTGACTTGGAAACCCTCAGAAGTCTTGCAGTATAAACAAACTGCTAATAACTATATACTTGATCTCTTATGTCAAAAAGAGTGTGCAATATGTATACATACCCATGGGAAAATGCACTCCCCCCCCCCCAGTGCTGTATTTCTAAATCAAATAAGCAACCATCTGACACTCCAAATTAGCCTGAGATTTTGGATGGTACAAAGTAATGTTTACTGGTGTTCCCCTTTTCTTTATAAGTATTTCAAGGAGTCCTGAGTTACTTTTTGCTGTGATGTGCGTTATTATACTGGTGAGGAACAAAATAAAAAATAACTATACCCAGATATGGAAAGGTGCTTGGGGTTATGAGGTTCATAATTCCAGAAGATAGTGGAGAGTATTGGGCAGAATATTAATTACATTTTTGTAAACAACTACATTGTGTCACAATATTAATGTAACATATCTTTGCATGGTATCCACTAAGGCTATCCCATAAATAAACTTTATGCTTTGAAGAGTCTGGAATTCTGGAGACAGTAAAAGAGGCTTCTATCACCTTTTCTTATTTAATAGCTGGAAAGCAAGCCAGGGTACTTGTGTCACAGCTCTTGAGTTGTTGCAAGAGTATCACTACCTGTGATAACATAAATTCCACAAATATATTCTAGTACTTCACCAGGCAGCACCAGTAAAGATAATCATTATGTTTTTTGTATAACACTTTCCCCAAAATTTTAAAAAGCTTTAGAGCAGGAAAGGAAGGAGGGAAGAGAATGGAGAACAGTTTAATGTCTGAAACACAACAGCTAATTTTTATTGCAGATTTCCTTTCATGATTTGCATACACTGTAAGTTGCATGTTCTCTACTTGCACAGCAATAGCAGTGCTTTGATGCAGTGGAGGGGGTTACTGTATATCTAAAATCTGTCCTATTATTATTATTATTTTGGTTTCAGAAAACCTTGATTATCACCTATTGCATAGTTAATACTCAGTAAATAAGCTTTCAATAATCCAGTGGTAATTATTTTGCCTACAATAGTTGATTTAATAAAAAACTAAATTTAGCAGGGAGACAGTTAAAACATTTAAATGTTTGATTGCTTTCAAACATGTCCTGTAGTCAATGCAGATGCTGCATTAGCACTAAGCAAATTTACCACATGGAATTTGAAGCACATTCATCCATTTCTACTGCTACATTTCTACATTCAGTGTATTGGACCAACTTCCTCATGAAATGGTATATGACCAATGCTGTTTGTTCTTGATATTTAATATGGGGTATCAGGGTTAGTGACTAACAACCTCACTCTAAGGCTTTCTCCTCAGAGATATACATAAGATGAAGTGTCAAAATGTTTAAAAGCTTTTCATTACAAAGGTGCCTCTATGGCCTGCAGATGCCCCTAAGATACTAACTGTGGTTTTCTGGGGAGTTTTGAAAGACACCGTAGTCACGCCTTTTGTGACAGACTGATACACATCACTTGCTAAACCCCTGCAAGGTACAGGTAGGACCTCGGAGTTAGACACAAATCCTATTTTTTCTATGGAGTTGTCTTCCCTAAGGACTAAGGTTAGGTTAGGACTAGGTTAGAATATGGGCTTAAAGGGATGTGCTACCTAACCTGATGTAAAACATTTTCTATAGACAGGTAATATTGTAAGTAACATGATCTTACCTAGTTTATTGTAGTTAGTTGACACAATCATGAAATATAGGGATCTCAATAGATTAGCTAGTTAATTCCCATACTCTAAGACAGGTTGAACCCTATCTATATCTAGATCAGCCAGGGTGTTTCTTTACATTCCTGATACACTCTTTTTATAATTTGTTTTTAAAAATGTCTAATGAGTGGTCTTCCTAAATCTATTCTAACCCTCTCTTCAGTTTAAGCTCTTATTTCTCATCTTCTCCATCACAGATATGACAAACAGATTAATCTCTTTACAACAGCCTTTTTATATTTAAAGACTGTTATCATGTCTCCCTTCAGACTTCTCTAGAGTATATAAGGTCAGTACGTCCAATAGGGCATTTTCTCTCAACTTTCTTCAGCTAGGTGCTAAGTCATATTTATCACTGTGCACGTCACTTTAAGATCGTACTCTTATAAAATACTAACATAACAGAACAGTTTGAAGGTAAGTAAGTGGATGTAGAGAGGATTCAGGAACCCTATTCCTCTTCTCTTTCTGCCTTGATTCTTATATGGCAGTACACCATCCAGTGCTTCTTTCTGTAGTGTCACTGGCCATTCCCACACCTTGAGACTATGCTCAGCAGGTATGTTATAACCTTTGCAGATGAATTATTTCGCAGAATGAAAAACTCAGCCTCTGTCACATAACTGAAGGCAGCAAATCTCAGAAATGATAGTCCTCAAAATTGCACTTGTATCAGCTTCTTCAGAGTCAGACCCTTGCTAATAACAGTTACAAGGAAGCAGCATCTTGAAGCCACCTATGTTCTAAGCTAAGGTAATGATACATCCACACAGCAAAGAGCTGACTGAGTAGTGCTAGCAAATAATATAGTAAACAAATCATTTCTGTATCAATTGTCAAATAAATTATTTGCAAACAAATGCCTTTATTATTCCCCTGACCTCAGAGATGGTGGCATAACATTCATGTGTTATACTGTTTGTGATTTTTAAATGCTAAATCATCAGATAAATTATTTATGAATACATATACATTTATATACCTTTATTTTATCAGCTTTAACTGTGAAGGACATTTGTTGCTGTCCATGCCCAATGGAACTGATGTTAATAGGCTAAATTCTATACTGGCATAAATCCACTGAGTTTGCAGCAGGCTGGGGTTTGGCCCTTTGTTATTATTTAATGTGAAAACAAACATTCACACTTGAATTTGTGAAATGGAATGATAGGGGGGCTTATACAGGTCAGTCTCTTATTAATGAGATAGTGACCCTTTCAACTCTGAGCTACTCAGATGAATCTGAAGCAGGTCAGAAATAACCAAAAGTCATTAACATCTGACAGCTGGGTGATGGCCTGTGTAAAATGAGTTGGTGCTCTCAGCCCAGTACATAAAACACCAGAATAATTGGTGTTAATTTGCACCCATGTTGGCAGTCTTAGCAGAGAGGCCAAAGATTGAATGGGCACGAAAATTAAACTATTCTGTGAGCCATAAAGGTTCTTTCAGGTCAGAGTTGAAGCACATTAACAGGATACTGCAGAGGAATTTTCACTATCAATGCTGGAGCTATAGCAGTTTAGTGAATAAGCCTAAGACTTTTTTCTTGTTTGGCTTCAGTAATATGATGCCTTCCCCAGATATTACAATCACTGAAAATATTTTTCTTTTTTTTATCCCCACTTTATTTATTTATTTATTTACATGACAGTGTGTGAGAGAAAATAAATTTGCATGAAAAATGCAATGGTGGCAGGAACCCGGGAGGTCAGAAGCTGACCTCTGCATGAAGTGCAAATTACTGTACCAGTGTTAGCATCTGTGTCGAATTGTTAATCTATTTTTGCAGTTGAGAAACAACAAAAAGTACTTTGTGAATGTACATTGATGGCAGAATTGACCACGTAGATAATTACATTAAGTATGTTATGGTCCAATGTCAACTTCTAGCTTAAGTTTTTATTTCAGATTACCGATATAGTAGTGACAGAATTTGCAATCTATTTTCAACCTACTGTGATCAATATTTAGCATCAGGCATATATCTATTCCTTTTATTCCCTTTATTCCCACATGGGAATAAAGTTTACAATTAAATTGGAAAGGCGTGGGGATACTGAAAAGATGAATGCCTTCACATTGCCAACTGGCAGAGGGGCAGACTGGGGAAGTTTGAGAAACTTCTGCAATGGTGTGGGTCTTTACTAAGAAAGAAGAGATTCAGAACTGGAGAGTGAATAAGTAATGCCTCAAATGATATTTGCTTGGAGAATGTTCACCACTTGTCAAGTCTCGCAGATATCTGAAAGAAATAAAAGAAATCCTCCGAAGATTTAATCATAGGTTCAGATTTGCTTTGGTCTAAAAGGAAGGCAATCCTGAGTAAGCTGCAGAGTTAAGTAATGCGGATGTGGCTTTCATGTGTAAATTTCTTTTGATTCAATGAAACAACAGCTCCCAGAGTCTGGACTGATGTCCACACAGCCAGGACTGCATGTGAATGCAAATGACTTCATTATAGGCCAAGTCTCTGTGCACCAATGAGCTGTACAGGACACTTGCAGTGATATCAGCTTTGTGTGCAGCCTTCTTGCTGTTTCTGTTTCCTGTCTGAAAATAAGTGGCATCTTATACATTGCTAAGCAGTAGGAAAGGGGTGCAGTGTGCCAGAGGAAGCAAAACTTCTATTCTCTTTTTGTTAGCATATTCCCTTCACCCTGACAATTGATACTTCTATATTTGCTTTTTCTTCCATCATCTTGAATTTCATAAGAGTCATTTCAAAATAAGTCTGAATCTGTTTGGCTTGCTGTGTTGCTGAATTCACTGAATCCACACAGAAAACAATGTATTCATCAACAATAGTAATAAAAAAGATCAAGCATTTTCAGATAAGTACAAGTATTGAAGAACCCTTTATAGGAAATGTTCAAGGAAACTATGAAGAACAGAGACTATATATATTTATATCCACCAGGCTCAGAGACCAGCCTCTCTGTACTGTGAAGAGAATCCCAGATAAGCACTCCAAGCTTCAGGTGGTTTGAGAGACAGGCTCACAAGTCTTTTGTTATGCCACACAAGTTGAAAACTTTTACAGATTGGGTTAAGAGTACTTCCTGCAGAGCTCCTTAGAAGATCCTGCAGCTAAAGATCTTTTTAGGTGAGATGGTAAATGTGAATTTGAATCACCCTACGTAAGAATTGAACTGAGGTTGCTCAAAGCATACGGGAGTGCTGTAGTTCCTAGGCTGCTACAAAGTAGGGAAATGAGAAACAGGGTGACAGACAGAAGCTTACTTCTTTCTTTGACTTTGTTTAAAAGAAAGGTTTAACCCCTGATGGGGTTAGGAGATGAAGATTTTAGGCACCTAATACAACCAGTGGCTTCTGGACAGCAGGTGCATTAACTCTGCATTTTAAATTTTGTTTAGAATTGTAGATTCAATTCCAAGTCTACATCCCATTTGAATGGCTGAAATCTTCAAATCCATGCCTGATTGCTCCCTTTTCTGAAACACAAAATTTGCTGGATATTCAAGGATGAGTACAGTGAAACAGATACATGCAACATTATTGTTCTTTCCAATTCTCAAACAGAGACAGGCATTTCTTTGTAGTGCAGGATACAAGAGATTTAGTTTTAGACGGAGCTAAGAAACATTCCTTGCATCAGAGTTTACAGCTGAGTCCTGAAGGTGATTTCCCTTTCCGGGCACTAACTGCTGAGAAACCCACTCTAAGACACATAGCCTCAACCAAATACCAGATGCAGAACTTTAGCTCTGGATTTTGCTGCAGGTGTTGTCTGGCTTCTTTTGTAAATCTGTCACTTTGGGACCTTAAGCATAGCATGTATTTACTTATCAACGCCAGCTTTTATGTGTTTGAGTACAACAGAAATACATCAGATACACCATTTGGGTAAAATACTGTTCCTTAAGAGTCTAAAAAGGAAAAGAACAATCCATTAATATTTATCTCTTATGGATAGTCTCATATTTCTGTTGAGAAGAAAAAATATACCTAATGGAAAAAAATTAAAACAGAAAGTAAAAGGATGATCCTTCAGCATGTCTTCCAGTAATTACTGCTTCCATGCTATGCAATTAAACTAACAACACCAACAACCACCACACACAGGTGGATGTAGATGTTTGGGCCATTAGGCATTGATCATTTCCTCTAATGAATCATAATTACATGATCACTAGTCCTTAGTCATTTTCTGCTGATCCACCATGATGATTTATTAGTCCTTAGCATTTCTCATTGTTTATTTGTGACAGGAGTACTTGGTGCTTGAAGGTGATCTGGCACCTGTCTACTTGCTAGCAAGGTATATTCCCTATGGCAAGGGCATACAGAGGCCTAGTAAAATACTGTGAGCAAAAATTTGATGTTTGGGGTTTCTCTTCATGTGAAAGAGCATCAAACCAGCCCCCTAGAAATAGCCACTGGGAACAGGCTCCTGGCTGCTTTCCCACTTCTCATGGTAGCACATGGTAGCACTATTTTATGTTCCATTACCCTGATATCCCTGTGCTTGACCATATGCTGTTGTCTGTCTTGGGCATATATCCAAACAGAGAGCTGCAGGCTGCATTCTCCTATGATACATTGTATGTTCTGAGAAATCATGTGATCTTCGTGGTTTTTCAGATACCACAGTTTTAAGCTGTCAAAATTGACCTCATGTGTCATGTTTCTCTTTTCCTTTTTCCTGTTAAGGCTGTCCCAGATCTTCAGGTTCAAGTGTGACTGAGTGCAGCAGTATGCTTCTGTCACAAAAGGAACAGATTTTTCTCAGATCGGAGGCAGTTTTATATAGGCCTCACGTATTACTAGGCTGTGCAAATTAAATTGTAAAATATGCTGGTTTTTTTTCCTAAGAGTTGAAATCAAAATTTTGTAGTTGGAAACTCAAGATAGTTCTGATATATGCAATAAAACTGTCCATCACTTCAGACTTCTTGGCAAACTTTTTCTTCAATTATGCTGTACTCACTGGACCAATTCATGCTTTTAGACATAGCTCAGAGGAAGAGGTAATACATAAACCACACCACCCCAGTGGTAGAGCTGTCTCCTATGATTAATCCTCTGTGGCCCATAACAGCGAGTTACACCACCACCCTACACCAGCTGTGCTCGTCGACATTGTGGCCAGGCCAAAGCAAGGGCATGTCCTCTTACTAAGCTGTGCTCCCTACCCATCTGTGCCAGAAAAGAGGACAGTCCCACAGCACCCACAGTCCCATAAGTAAGGACGTTTCCTATTTTCCCTGGTCCAGATATCAAAATCCAGACCTATGTTGTTAGGTTTTAGTGAAAGATGTCCAATATTTCTCATAGTTTCAATGGCTTATAACTTCAACATCTGATTCTGCCTCGGACTGCATTCTTGAATGGATTTTTCAAACAACAGTGGTTCAGCCAGTCTGAAAATGAGATAAAAGAACAAAGTATTAGTTTTGCTACTATTTTTAAAAATGGGAAAATAGGAATAAAACTGCATGTAGTTATGTAATTAAAGATGACATCATCATCCATGCACTCAAGGGGACCTTATTAAGGTTGCATAATTTTGACCTTTTGCTAACTGTTATATTTTTTGCATTTTAACATCTTTCAGGAAAGTCTTCTGTAACTGTATGTTTCTGGGATGTCTGTGTGTATGTATACATGTAAAGTTCTGGGACTGGTATTTAATATACTTCCCTGGAATTTGTAAATTCTGCTTGTTTGGGGGAAAAAAGAATGTTCTTACTCAATAGATTCCAACCTCATAGAAGGAAATTTTCAGCCCAGAAAAGGAATTTCAATACCCTTAGGCCAAATTTTATGTTCTATATGTAAAATTTATTTATTTATTTAATTTATTTAATTAATTTTTTTTTTAAAGTTCATTAGTACCTGCAAATCAAAAACATTAAAAAACATCAAAAATAGTAAAATAATGAGAACACTCCTTTTTATTAGTAAATAGCAGCATCAGATTAAAAATTAAAATACTGTGGTAACTTGGAAAAGTCATGTCAGATTTTTAATCCCAGTTTTCTTCAATGTATTAAAAATTCACACTGAAAAAGAACTGTAAAGCTATACTTGAATTGGATAGAATCCAGTGTATTCTGAACAAAGGGGACAGTGATTATTCCTCTAACTATTAAAGAAGGACAGGTCATAAAGTGTTACAGATGTCTCTCCTACAAGTCAAGAACTGTTTTACAATGCCTATTTAAGAATATTACACTTAGTGAAAAAATCCAAAAATTATTCTTAAAATTTACAGCTCATCACATTTTCTTATGGGTGCTAGTTGCCAAACACAGTCTCCAGCAGTTAGATGTGTCTTTATTATCTATAAACACAGATTTGCATTTGGCACAGAGTATGTGCATATATTTAATGTTACATGACTTAATATTTATTCTTGTTTTTTAAAACAGATCTAGTTCACTTCCATTTCTTCTCTTCTCAGGGACCAGTATCTTATCATCAGTTGTCAAAATCTGGGAAACGTGTGTGTGGCAGCAAGTGCTCCTCTCTGAGGTCATGACAAATTGTTTTCTACCTTGATTGTACACTCTTCGGGAAAGGAAGGTGTATTTGTGGAGTGCCTACTGCAAAA
Source organism: Apteryx mantelli (assembly GCF_036417845.1). Classification (NCBI taxonomy): domain Eukaryota; kingdom Metazoa; phylum Chordata; class Aves; order Apterygiformes; family Apterygidae; genus Apteryx; species Apteryx mantelli. Next base: position 57,905,254 of record NC_089981.1, read on the forward strand.
GAACTCCTTACTGAACACTGACCTTTACTTTACAGAGCTACAGCAGTACTGCAATAGAAATCACACTATTTTAGCTCAGTATATCAACTACTTCATCCTTCTTCTGCTATCACTCTCTATTAAGTACTGTAAGCAGTATTCTGTTTTCTATTCTGGTAAGTCCTTAAGTGTAATGTTTTGCCATATTTTTGGTATAAAGTGCACAGAAAGATTCATTAAGTAGGTAGCAAAGGATTTCTTCAGGGAAAGGAAATACTTGAATGACATAAAACTAGAGCTTCTCATTCTTGTTTTAATTTTAAAATAAAACAAATCTGGTCCATTTGTTTTCTGCTGTCCTACAAGAGATGCAAATTTTTGGCAAGAAATGAAAGTCCAAAACATTTTCTGATGAAAACTATTAATTTTCAGCCAAAACACGAACATTCAGAAATGTCATTATGTGACCACCAGGGAAGCATACGTTAGAATCTCATGCTTCAGTCTTTTTTACAGGCCAGATTAATGGCAAGCTATTAAAGACCTCCCACAATGTATCTTGAATCAACATGGAGTACACATGATGCACTGTGTGTTTTCCAGAGAACCACCTGCAGCCACGAAATGGTACAGCCACATGAATAAGCCAGACTATCTCAGATGGGACACTAAACTATTGAAGTAACAGCAAATTGACTACTAGGAAGTGCTCAGTTCTCTCTTTCTCTCTCTCAAAAAAAAAAAAAAAAAAAAAGGCAGGTAAAAGATATTTTGAAAAAATTATATTGAATTCAGAAACAATTTCCAGTGAAGAAATTACCTCTTATAATGAAAGACTTTCCATTAGAAAACATATAGGATTTTCCTTATTAGATTTTCCACATTATTTTTCACATAATGTCAAAGATTATGTTCCCAGGCTTCTCTCAGCCTAGATTCATAACAATAGGATAAGAAAACAATAGTCAGTGTTTTCCTTTTACCATTGTACTTTTGACTGCTGTAAGTGGCTCTGTTTCGAAGCAGCTGTGTATTGAACTACCAGCATTTGGGAATATGAGGATCAAAAAACCAAGGAGGTTTTCTGTCCTCTGAGCACCTGATAGCAATTTCAGGCCTTATTTTGTTGCCTTACTGTCGATAGTTCCAGGAATTGGTAATTCTCTGAAACAGTCAAAATATACTTACTTATTTGGGACTCTGGATATACTTCCCCACCAGAACTGGGCAGAAATCTTCTGTCTTTCAGATGGTTATTTGTCATATCCACAAAACCAAAATTTCCACCAGAAAATTTTTAAATCAAAACAAACAAATATCTTTTCATTGAAGGAGGAGGCAATGGCAGACTTCTTGATTACTATGCAGTAATCAAGTATGCTTCATTATTACTATGCAGGCAGAAGCTTCCCACCACCCTAACCTCCATGTTGGAGGTTCTTGTCAATTTAAATTTGTGGCTGCAGGGACAAAGAGCCTTCCAAGCAGACTGCCTAGTGACCAAAAACTCTGGGTGAGCATTCATTAAATGGAGTTTTTCAGAAAACTCCTTTTTTGGGGGAAAAAATATACTTTTGCCACTTGTTCTGTTTGCTGTGGAAGAAAAAGGGAAAACCTGAGGTTTTATGCAGGAATGCATGTCTATTTTGTAGCTCCACTTTTAATTCTGGTAAGTATATGTATATATTTGTTAATAATAAGTTCCTTTAGCTGCAAATTTGCTTCCAGTATGTTAATAAATTCATGCTCAATATTGAATACATCTTAAATCATACAAATTTTAATTCTCTTTATTATATTTCAAATACTTCTTCTCTTCACATATATTTCCACCTCACACACCTGCTCAGTGTTTCAATAACTATGCACAATCTGCAAAGAGTTGCACTATTGTGTTTTAAGGAGAAACAGCTACATTTATTATTAGCATTATTTATTTTTCAAATAACATACAAGAATATTTGTGATACTTACGCTCCCTTCATCATTCATTTGACAGCTGGTGGTCTTGAGCTACTGGTAGATTTCCATGTTTAAAGAAACCATACTATAATTTTGGATGGATATTAAAATAGATGTCAAAAAATATTTCCTGTGTTGAAAGCTTCCTCAAAAGATTTATCAGTAAGAAGAAAACCAGGAATTTTTCGCTTGAATAAAATAGAGATGTGTCCTAGAAACTGCACTCAATTAAAAACTGGTGTTTTTGTATGCAGTATGTCTACTCACCGTGATATTATTAAATTTTCATACATTAAATTATAGTTGCTGGTTAGAATAATTTAATTGTTCTACTTCTATGAATATAAAATGGTCTGTTACAAGTGACTTTTATTTGCAATAGTAACAGTATAAAATCATTCATTTTTTCTTCTTATTTCTAGTTTTGATGTTTGGAAATTGTTTACAGAGAGCTGAATAGACTCATCCAGTTCTTTCTAGAATCCCAGACAGGGCTGTGCTTTGAATGAGTTAACAGTAGTGATTGCTCAGTGTGTGCACACCCAGTATCTTTTCTTCTTTAAATCTTTACAGCATATATCCACATCCTGATCTTTCAAAGCACAGTACAAATTGGTATGGCTAACGAGCATCACTAAGCATTGATCTTAATTCCTTTAGCCATCATATAAATTAAATCCTTTTGTAGCAAAAAAACCAAGCAACCCCCCCCCCCCCAAATTCTTAGGCATTTCTGCAATGCAGAGAAGCAATTGCCTTGCAACTGATTTAAAATATATAACAGCTCTAACAAATGTAAAGGGAAAATGTGTTTATGATTATTTCTTACACATTTATTTCAGAAGGAAGCAGCATGGGTAAACTGGCATAAACTCTGCCTGTAACCCAATGAGGTTTATTTAAAGTGGCGGTGATGTGAGCTTAAAAATGATTTTCAATAGTATAAATTTTTAAAAGGCAGCTATTAGTTTCCAGGAGCCAAATCATTAGACATATTTCTCATTCATTCATTAGATCAGATTTATTAATTCAAAAAAATTTGTTTATTAACTCAATCAATTTTAATCAGTTTCTAAATAGCTTATATTTTGAAAACTGCTGCAACAATCAATGCATGCAAATTAAAAAAAAAAAAAAATCAAACGAGAAGTGAGGCCAGATTCATAACAAACACTTAAACCAATTCAACAGCTGAGTAAATCTTAAATGACAAAACTCCCCATGACTTCAATGTGGCATAGTCTTCTGGTATTCAAATTGGGCTTATTGTTTGTAGTAAAAAGCCTGACCAAATTTGAGGAAATATTTGTTAGTTTTGGACCTTATGCGTTCTGATCAAGCCTCAATATGAGATATTTTGCTGCACTTTAGATGTTCATTGCTTACATTACAAATTTTCTCTATCCTTCCTGCAGCAAAATTGTTTAAGAAACTTAAAAATTAAAAATCCAATTTTCCTACTGCAGAGGTTATGTATAACAGCATTTTCTCTGAAATTCTTACATATAATTCTTACAATTATATGTAGTACCTCACAGGATACTCTAAAGGTGTTCTAAAAACACTTTAAGAACCATATCTACTCAATCAGTACTTCAGAATCACTTAATTCATCAAAGAAATACCACCTCTGCAATGGGAGAGAATATGCTTTAACAGTGCACAGCAATATTTTATAACAGCCCTTTTTGCATATAGGATTATTTTCTAGAAATGGAGGAAATAATACATCATGGAACTAAGTGCTCAGATGCAATAATGAGTTCAGCATCAGCCAGAGCAGGATATAGTGTTAAGCTCTTATATTTAAGTATCCCAAGGTTCTAACATTCCAGGCTCCAGGCATAATAATTAGTCTTTTGTCTTTCTTTAAATTTGTAAACTGGGTAATGAATGAGCATTAATTAAAAAGAACAAAAATGCAAAAAAAATGGAAAAGAAAAAGCAAAGAACAAAGAAAGCTAGTCAGCTAGTTAGATGAACACTTTTACTTATTCTGATATGTATTACTAACTTCAAATTTACAAGAGAGGTTTCATTGTTATCAATGATGCTCTTTTTGCTTTGGGTCCTGCTAAGTAATCAAACTACCTTGATACGTAATGGTCCATTGTTAGAATTATAGTTCAAGTAGTTAAGACATGGAAGAAGTATTTCCTGATTTACTATTTGGGAACATATTTTCATAACTGACAAAGATCTTCAGATGCAAGACACCATAAATATTCAAGGACAAGAAAAATGGCTATGATTATTTATTGTCACATTTCACTACTCTTTTTGACCAAATTTTTCATATTGTGCTTATGAAATAAAATAAAACTACTGATACCAGCATCCTTTGCTCTTAATCTCTCTTGATAGGAAAGTCTTTTCCAGAGCTAGTTTCACAATTCTTTCTGTGACAAAAGACAGTGTACCAGACTGCTGCTTTCCAGTGCTTCTAAGAAGTGGAAATGGCTGTACCAAGCCCAAGGCAGCAAGGCTGATAAAATGCAAGTGTCTCACCCACAGTCTTGCATGTGTTCGACTCTTATTGCTTATCTTGTCATCTGAAGATGGTGCTACCTGTTTGCAGTTACTTGTAATTGCTTGCATACCTGAACCAAGGCTAGGACATTAGGAGCTCTATAAAACATGAAGGACAAGTCATTTTCTGTTATAGGTAAGAGAGTGCATTTTTTTAGTATGAAACAACAATCTTCTCCTGCCTTTAGTAACAAAACCTGTAATGACCCCTCCACATTCCTCTCACCAGCATACCAATTATTTATTTACATTTGGAAAGCCAAGTAATTCTGTTCATTTATTAAAATCATACAGCCTCAGGTATGAACATGTTCTGAGATTTAAAATGTGCAGTCAGTTTGATATTCTCAAAGATACCAAATATGTTAAGGATGTCTTTCATTCTTCCATTAAAGAAAAACAAAAAACAAAACAAAACTCTTCTCCAGCAGGCTGCTTGTGGTGTTTCTTTTTTCTCAGCTACTTCCTTCAGCTTTAGTGATAATTAAGTAATGTATCCATGCTTATGTGAGTGTTGGGGGAGAGGGGAAGGAAAAAGAGAGAGATCATTTAGATCAATTCCAGATTTCAAAACTGAGTAAAACAAATAATAGCATAATATTAGTAATAATACTAGTAATAATACTAGTGATAATCTGTTTGTTTGTTCTTCTTCCTGTCTAGGGTATGATCTAAAATCTGTTAAATCTCTCTCTGTTTATTCAGGGAGAAACATTACATCATTTGCAGTTGTCTCCAAGTGGGGGAAAAAAAAAGAAAAGGCTGTTATCCAAATGCAGCCATTTGAATATCCATGTGTTAAGACTTACCAGATTCTCTTTCTTTTAAACTGTTCCTACATACATATCACAGCTGAGGAAAGACTCTTTTAAAAAGAAATTGATTCCTAATATATATTTTTACTATGTTGATCTAGCTTTTAGAGTTTAGGAGCTATCATGCCTAAAGTTTGAAAAGAAAAATAGATTGTTTCTGTGAGCTGTCACAGTGTCATATTTACGGTGGCGTATCACTTTACTGCTCCTGCTGATGGCCCACCTGTCTCCATTGCTCTGAATCAACACTTCAGGACTCAGCACCTACTGTTAGCCAGTAAAAAGTACTCCTCAAGGCAGGAAAGAGGCAGCTAGCCAAAACCAACATTTACAGCCAGTTAACGAATGCAGACATTAAAACAAACAAAAAATACCTTGGAAACAATTTCTGGAAAAGCAATTAAATCATGTGATAAAGAGTAAAAGATGGGGTTAGAATATATGCATGTAGTACAAAATAAAGGTAAAAGAAGAAAGGAGCACAAAGAAGGGCTGCTAGAAAGGACTGAAACAAGATCATTTTACATGACACCACATTAGTTCTCTTATTATGTACTGAATGGTGTATAGTCTCATTCCCATCTCACGCTAGCCCTACACTGATGCTGTTAGTCCTAATTTAAACTATGTTGAATGGAAAAAAATCCTTTAGCTTTGAACTTCATTCTGAACATCAGATGGAACATTGCAAAGACAATTCTTTTCTCGCAAGAAATGTTTACCCAGTAGCTTTTAAGGTTCATAACTTCCAATCTTGTCACTTTCTCTCATAAAGTGATACCTTTAGATGAAAAACAAACAAACAAAAAAACCGCAAGAGCCACTATTTCTTTAGCTTCTAGAGAGATTTTTAAAGCAAGGTTTGATTCAGCCCAGATGTATGGCCTGGCATACTGATTTTGAAGAAGGTGGCTTTTGATTTCAGCAGGAGTTTGCATAAGTTATCAGTGCACTACAGAATTCTGAACAGTACTGAAGGGAGAAAGAAAGTGTTTATACGGTTCTCAGCCCAGCAGGAGCTGAGCATCATTCACTCTCATGCTGATTAGAAGTATTTTGCTTGACTCCCAGCTCCTGCTGAGCTAGAACTCAGCAGAGCTAGCAGCCGTTCTCTGTGCGAGGAAAGGCATTTCAGCTCTTGCTGGTTTTGAAGCTTCTGTTGAATGCCAGCTAAGATCTTTCATCTGTGAGAGATAAGGACGCCTACATCTTGATGAGTTCTGCACTCTGTGGGGTTTGTGAGCTGGAGCCTGCAGATTCTCACCTGATTTGTGGCTGCCAAAGACTTTCAGGACTTGTTGAGTCTGGGAGTCAGAAGCCACTGCTCTTGCAAAACTTAAGATCATTTTCCATTAGTGACCATCTTGTCTGGCTCCTGCTGGAAGAAAAGCTCAGCTGCTGCTAAGAGTTAGACTGCCTCCAGAGGTCTAGCAAGAATTCAGCTAGAGCAATATTATCACTGATTTGCTGCTGATATGCAAATTCAGTAATTTTTCCCCAAAGTGGCAGTATGTTTATCCTCTGAAAAATTGCACATCATCATACATGGCCTCACTATGTACTGACTGTAAATAAAAGCATTCAAGAAGTGAAAAATAATTGAAATGAAGAAACAGGAAAGGATTTAGTAGGCTTGATATGAATGCTACTGTTTACTTCTCTGCCTATATCTATGTTATAGAATAGGACCTTAGGATTGCATCATGTGAGTATACCGCTACTGTGTCCAAATTAGAGTATATTTATGCACCAATGTCATCAGCAAAATAACAAGCATTAGGCTTGCCTTGAGCAGCACCACTGGCAATCATTGTTCAGACCAGTGCCTGAACTCAAATAACTTCTCTTAAACTACTGGCTGGGACAGAATGAGGGAGGAGCTCATACATACAAACTGAGAGGACATATCCGACCTGAGCAGCTGTTATGCTGAACTGTTTTGCTTCAGGCTCTAGTGGAGTGGAGCAGAGCAGAGCACAGATATTGTGCTGTTGCTCTTATTGGAAAGCAGAAACTAACAGTGTCACTTCCTGCTTTAAAGTGAAAGAGCTTTCCTCTTCCCTTTGGTTTCAAGGGGAAGAAAAGCTCTATGCTGTTAGCTGTTCCATCCTCAGCACTGAAGACAGGCGAACTCATACAGTAAAGCTCCACTCTCCCTTGAGAAAGCACTCTTTGCTGCATCTTCTCAGCTAAGACTAAAGGCAAAACCTGAGATCAGTCGTCTTCTGCTTGTCTCCGGGTAGCCACATGGAGAGGTATCGGTCTCAGCTAGGAGATGGAGCTATTAGCTGCTGCTGTCCAGGAGTACAGAAAAGGAAGAGCAGTCAAGCTCAGGCTTAGCTGGGAAGTGGCAATTAATGCTAAGAGGTAGTAAGGAATAACTTCATATCCTGCTTCTTAGCTGTGACTCCCCATTGAATTCAGACTGACAGTGAAGGGAGCTCTTACTTTCCCATAAGAGAGCTTCTCAAGATCCTGAATAGGAGGATTCTTAAATGTAGAAGTTTCATATTGCCTGTGTATAAGGAGCACATCAGTGAACAAGCCTGGGCTCAGATTGGTCCAAATACACACTCCAGGCATCATCTCTGTTATTTGGTCTCCCCTCCATTGTTGAACTGGCTGGGCCTAAAGTACATAAAGAGCTGATCTGCTTCTGCTCTGTTTCTCATATGCCTTTCTCTAGCCCTCCCATACTTATCATCTGAATACAAAGTAAAAGATTAGCATCAGCCTACTTACATTAGTTTTCTGCAGTATAGAGATTCCTTGGTGGTAGCTGTCCTATAAAGGCAACTTTCCCATGCAAAAACACCTATTTCTGAATGAAAAAGAAATTCAGCTTTTGTACTCTATTTTCAGCTATTGTAAGTTATTACTATTATATTACTTACTATTACTTGTGATTACTTACAATGTTTTATAATTAATTTCAGTGTTCTCCAGAGCTGAATCTGAATCCGATTGCTCATGGATATAACTATTTCTAACCACAGAAGTCAGCTTCTTTCTGACTGTAACTGAGTATGACATTGTAAAAGCAGCATTAGAAAACCCTGGGTTTCCAATGGCCAAGAGGCCATTGAAAATACCCAAGACCTGATTATTAACTACTTTTAAGACCTTCTTTGCTTCTATAAAAGATGGATACATTTACATTGATTCTTAAACTGTTGGGTTTTTTAATACTATTAGAGGTATGTAACGAGCTTTAGCATTTACAGAATCAGGCTTAGTTTTATGTATGACACAGTATGACTGTCTCAAGCCTTGGCCTACTTTGCAAAACTAATGGAGTGTAAATCTTGTCCTGGATCCTAAAAGGGTTAAAAGGTTTTGAAAGACAGAAAGGAATAAATTTCATCATGGCAAATTTTCATCATGGTAGGGAAGAACACTGACATTTTTCAAGGCTCTGCATTAGGCCTGAAGTCTAGAATGAAGTAGCAAAATCTGCAGAGCATGCAAAGCTCTTATAAGTCCATAAAAAGCTTTGAGAAATATCAGTAGGATCCAAACAAGTTGAGTGCACAATTGCAATTGCAGTTCCTGGTTGGTAAATATAATGTAATGAACATTGGGAAGAAAATCATGACAAAAAAATATGACTATAGCTACTAGGTTCCAAAAAAGCTATAGCCATTCAGAAAAAGGTCTCAGGCATCATTATAAACATGTACAGCTGTGGCCAAAATGGCATCTCTCAACAGGGCACAGACGCACTACAACACAGTGGTAGGCAGCAGAGTTATGGGGCTTCTGTGATGTTTCCCAAGTTCAAAATCCTCCAAAGTAGGAGGAAGTCTCACGGTTGAATTTCTCAGTGCTGCAGCTGTTTTGTACTGGCACAGTGATGCAGAATTTGCTCTTTATGATAGAAGAGAAAAATACTGATCAAAGATTACGAATGAGCTTGTAATACTGACTTGCTCACGTCAGTGTGCATTTGCCGGTCCATTTACCTCCTTCCCTCTCAGATTCAAAGCTGCTACAGTCATACTAAATGCATTGCCATTACCTTTAAAAAAATAATGGCAGCAAGTGATAGACCTAATAATTCTGACAGCCAGTTATTCTAAATGCATATGGAATGCAACTTGCAATTTGTGAGGGGGACCAGAGGTAGGGTAGATAGGAAGAAGGAGAAAAAAGATACATAATGAATCTGAAATACAGCCAACATGACATTTGACAGTGATCAGCAGATCAGTGACTACTGAAGCTTTCCTACAAAACAGAGCTGAATCATTCTACCTCCCCGTATACACAGACAATATGACAGCAGCCAACAAGTTTACAAAAGAATCATTTCGGGTAGGCCCACCTACATGGCTCTGATTCCACACGTTGTTTCTGCATGCAAATTCTGTATTATGTTACTGTCTGCAGTCAACTGTTCAACGGACCATTCAGGGAAACAAAAAATCAGAAAGGAATCCATCTAGTTAGGGCAGCTTCTAAACAGCATGAAACACATTTGGATTTGTTGGAGTTACAGTCTCCAAGACTGTATCTGGGGTGTATTCCAGTTTCCTCATTATAAAACTCATCAGCACCAGATCCATAGATATCCTTTGGTGGTGATCTTTTAGTTTACTTGAGAATACTTGGCAAAGATTTATGAACTCAGTGAGACTTTTGAAAAATAGATTCCATGTCCTACCACATGCAAGTGCTGAATAGATTGATTTCCATTTTAATGATGTGATTTGTGTTGTTTGCTTGCCATTGGAAGCATTGCAAAGAGGAGAAACTTCTGCGAGACGAGAGAAAGATAAAACAGCTTTGTAAATGAGAAGCTGAAAGCATTGCCAATGTACTGACCATGGCTGTGTGATGTTTTACTCTGGGATTCCTCTTCATGGATTTTGATGTTTCACAATATGACACCTTGGTAATACATGGCAAATGCATTATTGAAGGCACTGTGCAACCTCTGATATGCCTTTGCTCGCATTAAGCTCTGCAGGCCTCTGGCAAAGCTTTACAAAGCTGGAGGCTTGCAGTTCACATATGATCTCAAATCTGATTAAAGAATACAATCATAGCAACTCCTTGCATCAAATAAAGAGAGAAAACTTTAAATTTAGTTTGAGTGACTTCTTGCTTGGAACTACATTAAAAACAACTCTATCTGACCACTGCAGTTCTGAGTTAGTAAGCCACTTGGTATGCCAGCCAGTAAGACCCCATTCTCCAGAATCAATATTGCAGTTATTGAGTAATTACAGTACTTGCCTGGGAAGATGGACAATGTGATATTTGTTCATGAGCTGATGGGTGATAATGGTACTCAATAAAAGACAATAATTGAAAACAAAATGATCTTAATGCAGTTGACTGACACAATAGAAAGGCTATGGTCTTTAAATCAAAACATACTTTATCTTCTTGATTATCAAAACATTAGCTTAAAAATAGCAACCAACAGCAAGATGTTTAGAGGGTAATATTCCACTTGCACCTCTTCGTTAGCCTCAGATTGTCAATAAAGGCTCTTTACATGCTAATCCTCTTGAAAAAACATTTTCTCACTCAAGGTGTTCTTACAGGCTATTACGAATAAGAAATAAGAGGAACCATCTGCATTTCCTTTGAAAGCTAAGAAAGTTAAACTTTGGTAATTCACTCTTTGACTTGTGTCATTTGTAGCAGGTGCTAGTTTCACGTTATTAGTACATGAAGCATAGAATGGCCCCTCATTCCTCATCCCTCTACCACCACATACACACAGTGGAGACTGTCTTGTGCCTCCTTTACGAAATTGCTGCAAGTTCATTAGCAAGCACTCCCAGTGGGTAGATAAAACATCATATCTGAATGTTCAAACAATATTGTAGAAATACTTAATATCATAGACTGTGATAGTATAGTCATAAACCATCCCCTTCAAGAGGAGGAGAAGCTCACTTAAAAACACCAGAATAGGAGAGAGATGATTTGCCAAAAACCATTCTTTTGCTCTGTGGTGTCTCCCACTCTGTACTAAAACTAACGGTGCAAGTACTAATTCTGTGAATGCAATGGCAGAAAGCTAGACAATGTGCTCAGCAAGGGCGATAGTCCTTTCTGAAACCTCAGGCTGATGAGCAAGGATCCAAAGAGGAGGAACTGAATTTGTGGATCCAGTCACTCTAGTGCATTTCAGAATCAAAATATTCAGGTTTCAGATGTAAAATCTTGAAAATGAGGTCAAATAGTTTATTTTTTATTTTCGGTGAAACCTGCCACTTTTCATGGGGAAAAGTAAATAATTCTAACCAGCTCATGCAGCATGTAACTTCTGCTAAGGCTCTCATTAACATTGATTTTCTGTGCCAAAGTAAAACCAAGCTGATGATACATATTTTTAACTATTGCGCCATATTTCTTATATGTTGGTTGACCTTAAGCCTTACTGGAGCATTACTCAGTGTTTAGTGCTTGAAAAAGGCTGACTGAGGCATTGACCAAAGTAGGCCTAGTTAGCAAATGTGAATGATATATGAACCCCTTAACTAGGCAGACATTGCAAGGCACCAACATGAGGATGATGGGAGATTCCATATGTGTGATTTATCAAGATGGGAAGATGGAAATATTGCTTGAAGTGCAGGATGACCCAGATTAATCTGCAACAAGAATATCAAGAATAGGATGCCCATAAAAAAGAAAAAATATAAAGAAGATATGTAATACATTTTGTTGTGTTCATATTTCGTTATGATATAGAAAGGAATATTTCATTAGAATGAGAAAATCTTCAGCTCTTTGCATTGTGAACACCAAGATAAAATGTTTTGCTATCTCATCCTAAAATTTAAACAGAGATACACAGATAATAAGCATTCCTTCTGAGGAAATACAGTTTTTTCCAAGGGTGATGGTTTCCTATGGAACTTAATTCCTTAATTACCTATCAAAAATATAAATCTTTACCTAAATCTGAGGAGTAATCAAGTAATTTGGAAGCAGCATGCACACACTGTAAGTAGTATCCTATGTAGTAGAAGAACTACCACTGCGCTAAATTATCTAGAAATGATCTTTGTAAGTTCCATTTCTAAGGGTCAGGTTTTTACTGCCCAGTAATTCTGCTAGTATGTGGGTTCATACAGAATAACAGTGACCTCTAGGGATCAAATTTAGTGTGATAGATCAAGCTTTAGACACGTAACTACACATTTAATATTACATGTGGCAATAGAAAGAGTATATATGAAAATTCTAAGTGAAATTTCTCACACCTACTAGGCTGTTGAATATTTATGATCTGATCATGAATTAAATTCTTACAGGTACACTATTAAGCACATTCAACACAAGTTTTATTCAGTTTCACTGTCCTATTAACCCAAATGTTATTAATGGTGGAGAGCTTTAATTTCTGACTCATTTGTATCCTGACAGATTCTACTAATGATTTGATAAGTTACAGGTGTGGATAAAATTGTACTTCATAGCTCTATAGCTTTGCTATATATAGGTACATATATACATATGCTACATAAATATATATATGTATATACACACACATATATATTTATGTTTGCTGCTTTTTTAAGTTCAGGGCCACTTTACTGACAAACTTTGCTTACTGAGACGAGATTCTTGGGAAAAGATAGAAGCTTCCTCACTAAAGGCTATTCTGTGAGCTGTGGATTAAGCTTTGCTTGAATAATTGATTTATACAAATAGTAAGAATATTTTGGATGATTTAATGATTTGGTTAGCCTAATGGTTTGGTTAGCTGCAGAATTAAAGAACCACATTGTGCAGTTACTATACAAATTTTCAGCACAACGTTAACCTCCATGAAGAAAATTACAGAATTGTTGAATCTGTTGCACAGTAAACAATTCGTACAAACAGTCTGTAGTTCAAGCCGGGATTTAGAGAAGTAATAAACATTAAGGTTAAATTAGTCATTCTGGGTGCCAGACAGACAAAGAAATTACAAGTCCCAGTCTTTGCATGATAGCTTGACTAAGCACCGTCTTGCACATATTCCAGCTGAATCCCATCTCTTCTGTGCTAAATGAAGAGACGGTTGAGGACTTCTAAAAGACAAGAAATCACAATCTGTGATTTGTCAAGAATGTACTTGTTGAAAAGTGCATGTTTCTAAGCAGAGTAGGCAACTGAATAGGACATGGATTCTATCAAAAAGGGGGGTAAAGGTCTGGGGTCAGGCTGAGAGGTCTGTTGCTGTCCTGTCACAGGAGGGAGAGAAAAAGGATATAGCTGGAACACAGCAGAAGAGGTACTCCAGAGTGGTGAATGGGTTTGGGTTGGTGATCTCTGCAAATCCCCACCCCAGTCAGCAACAAATTCTAGCATGGGCAAGGTAGGCAGCTGGATCATGGCCATTTTACTGCTGCTTCTTTATTGCTCTAGGCAGGTACGTACTTTGGCTTTGTCAAGATCAACAAGAAAGCCAGCGATAGTCTTTGATTGTCCACCCACCCTTTAAGGTCTGGGGCTGGCATAAATTAAAAGCCCTAGAATGCCTGTAACTTGTGCTGTGACTAGAAGGCAACAGCTGACTCCCGGGGGCTATTCACATGCTAAGCATAGAGGGGAGACAGCTCCTCAGTCTGTCCTTACCCTATCCTTGTCTGCCTTATCCCTTGCACGTGCTGAAGGCAACTTGCTTTAAAAGGATAATCTAAGATTGAAGTATACAGTATCTTTGCCTTCTGGGGTCTCTGTACGCTAGACAAAGCTCAGCTAAAAGGTGAGCTGTCCTTTCTGCCACCTTGTTTTTGAGCAAATACTACTTCTCTGTTCCTCCCCCCAGGAAGCTAAAGTCAGTCATCTGACTATACATCTTAATAACTCATTAGACACTCATTGCTTACGATAAAACGAAGCATAAGATTGTATGTATGGGGCTATGGAAGCAAACAGTTAAACAGAGGGCTCCCAAATTTGGAGACTATTATTTCTCCCAATTCCACAATAACATGTTAAAATATTTTTACTCTGACTATAGCAAGTGGACAGCCAATGATAGCTAGACCAGCAGACACTAGAGCTGTGCTAGCTTTTTTATATCAAAACCAGCTGAAAAATTGGTGGAGAAAATGGAAAGGGAATGGAATAGTTTGCATTTAACAGAAACAAGCATTTTCTTGTTTTGTTACTATTATTTATCTTATTGAAGTAAATTTGTGGTCCATGTGTAATCAAACAAAAAATTTCATTTTCATGGAATACACTTGCATTTTTTTAAAAGCCAGTTGAAACCAGAAGGAAAGGCCCATTAATATCTGGTGGAAGATGGTTCTTTCACTGGCTAGAGCGAACTGGATGTGGGAGATGCCTTTCTGCCTGAGGGAAACCAAACTCGGTCTCCTGTGAGAGCTCTCCCATTACCTTCCTCTAACGTATTGTAGAGTGAAATATTCACGGTCACTCCATACAAAATTTTAAACTATTTAGTAAGCCAAAAATAACAACAAGATTTTATATCCTCACATTCAGGACAGTTACTTGTAAGTTTTGGCATGTGGGTTTCATTTCATTTGCCAGTAACTTCATAGAGTATTAACCAATAGGACTCTTTTCTCTTGAAAAGTTGGCAGGATGAGTTAAAGTCCTTTTAGGAAGAAGAAGGAAAAGAATCTGAATCTTTTACATTTTGGATAAGAGTCCTGGCCTTAGGCTTGTTGCATGAAAGATGAACTGGCTCTTAGTTTCCGGACTGAGCTTTGTGTCTTCCAGGTGGTACTCTTCAGCTGAGACTACTCAGTGAGATTGGATCAAGATACACAAATAATTTCAAGTTACTGAAAATTGCTTTTCTCATCCACTAAACTATTTGCCAAAATATTGTTGTTAACGATTAATTTTACCAGTTCTAATCTAATTTCTCATGAGTTCTGGGGTTTTCAGTCTCTCAGTCTCATGCATCTGTTTTCAGTTGTACAGTAACTTATAGATGCTAGTTTCTACTAATTTATAAGCAAAATAAATCAGAGCTTACAGATCACTTATATTTTGTGTATATCATCTATCATACAGAAATATATGTATACAGTATATACATCTTCCAGCATGATCTCCGCAGAAGAGTAAAATTCAGAAAAGGATACATGAGTATTGCACAGTTTATTATCAGCAGCATGACTTCTATTAAGTTAATAATGTTAGCAATTGTTCCAAACAGAGTTAATCGTTTAACGTTACACTGATTTGATTGTCTCTAATAACAAAATAGTATACTTCTGTGGGCTTTTTCTCTGAAGCTTTAATATTAAAAAAAAATAAATCAAAGCTGTTTTGACAGATGAACAACACAATTTTGTAACAGAAAAACTGAATAGCTGATAAAAGATGAGTTGAACCAGGGAGGACTGATGTTATAGCTGAAGGCAGCATTAGAGATTAGGTACTCATTTGACTTTTCAGAAGGCCTGGTGACTCATTCCACATAAATGAAGTTTGTGATATGTAATGAAAAGCTTTCTATCTTCACTGCAAGCAAATTAGCAGGTATTTTGTGGG
This sequence comes from Apteryx mantelli, assembly GCF_036417845.1. Lineage (NCBI taxonomy): Eukaryota > Metazoa > Chordata > Aves > Apterygiformes > Apterygidae > Apteryx > Apteryx mantelli. The sequence goes on from NC_089981.1 coordinate 57,921,027, forward strand.
AAGAATGTTAACGTTATCTCACATTTGTTTCAGAGCAGGAACACATTAACAGAGTAGATTTGAAAGGAACTTCACTTTTATAACATCAGGTACTGAAGGTATTAAAACAAGGTCACCTCTATGAAGTAATGAGTGAAAATTAGGTTATAAACATGCAGTGCCTAAAAATACATTCAGCCTGTTTCACAACAAAATGTAATGCAGTATTGCCCCAAATTACTAATTTTCTTTACTGAGAATGATACTCTTGTGTCCAAAGCTGAATTTGCAAAGTTAAATAATACAATAAACATGGTTTGGTGAGGAAGACGGGATAAGCATTTCAGGGGCCAAAGTCATTTTACTCGTTTAAGAGAGAAAAACAAGCAGGCTGCTTTACAGCCTTTACTGTTACACACTATAAAGCAATAGACTATTGGAAGACATTACATCTTTTTTTTCAGGAAAGCAGTGAGAAAAAACAAGAAAGGAGATATATCTGAGGAAGAAAGAATAAAATTAATCATTATTCAATATTGTACAATTGATAAAAATAGTGATCAGGATAGAAAAAATGAAAAAATCATTCAGAAAAAAAAAAAGAGAAATTTAAAACAAATGATACCAGAAAATGCTACAGATCTGAGAGATACAGAAAATCAGTATACATCAAAAAGAAGGCAAACCATATAGAGAAATAAAAAATACTATCTTTCTTTTCTATTTGAAAGCAAGACACAAATAAAATAAGGCTGTACATTTGTTAGCATTGGAATAAAGGCAAAAAACGGGCCAAAGAGGTTACTGGTTATCAAATTAACAATATATTTTTTAAGAGGACTGGATCAGTTTATGGCTGGTTTGTGATGTAGGCATGACAAAGTGTTACTGTGAGAAAATAAAATAAAATTTTACACGTAGAGATAACGTAATGGAGATTATTTAGGAAGAAAGACTGAACATGAGGAAATGATGGATAGATAGGAAGACACAGATAGGGAGACAGATAGAAAACTGATCTTCAAGGCAACTGAAAAGGTAGATAAAAAAAACCATTTGCTGATGTGGCCTTGCACCCTAGGAGATGTGACTTACTCTGATGATGACTTGTGGTAACAGTGAAGGGACTCCTAAGAAGGTAGCATATTTCTAGACACGATACAAGTTTCTCTTTCATCCCTCCTTGTTTATGAAAGGGCCATAAAGATCAGAAGCTCCCTTGGTTATTCAATTTATTTTAAAAATAAGTATCTTCTACATTATTCTTTTGAAATATTTTTATAAAAACCTTCAAAGCTTTATAGAAAAAAATCACATGACACCTCATTCAGTCAGTGATTCATATCTTCACTCCCCCTAGCCAGGGCTAGGCCAATGCAATGCATCGGACTGAGGAGGAAAGAGCTATAGACTGTGAACTTTCACATTGTCTATCCAAACCTCCTTTATCAAAACATTTTTATCTCACCTTTGCAATTTGACAGGTGGTCAGGTAGAAGTGTGTGCAGGTTGGGACAAGCTGATCTTGAGTGACTTTTCCTGTTAATTTCAGCATTGCTTTAAAAAGTGCTATTTTAAGACACAATATTTTAATAACAATTTTCTCTAAAAAATAGATCCCTCCCTTGAAACAGTTTATAAATATAACAGCTTCAAATGCATGACAAAGAAAATCTCAGGGAACCTAATAGTACTTGTCCACCACACACAGGCAAAATAAAGCCTGTTCAGTTAGTGTTTCTAAAACACTTGGAGGTCTTTTGATGAGGTGCTTGTTATTTCTTGAGTGTGCCCTTACAGTAAAATACTGTGTTCTATAACTTCTGCTGGGGTATGAAACCAGCAAAGCTACAGATTTATACCAAATAAAGATCTGCCAAGAATATTTAATGCTCTTATTTCATACAACTAAGCACTAAAACCAGCTCAAGAAATATTAAAAAGGATACTGGTAAATAACCCAAAGAACCTAAATAAATAAAGAGCATAGTGTTAATATTTTTAAAAGAGAAAGTCATGGCAGGAGGTAAAAAAAAGAAAAGAAGAAAGCACTATTTTGCATCACTCTCCTAGATAAAACTTTTCAATCAAGATTAAATTCATGGATGAAGAATCTGGAGGAAAAGCCATAGGATTACTTATTTCTTCTGAGCAAGATACACTTAAATTCATCAGAGTACTGCTTCCAAGTGAACACAGAGTACATCCAAGTATGTGAAACAAGGGGGCACAGAAATAGGAGGAGGTTTAATATATATTTCCATAGGTTTAAAACATGCAGAAGATATCCCTGAACACAGCTTAAAAGCCAGGATGAGGTCATTATTTGAAATACAACCTCTACTTTCTAACTTAACACTACTTGTGGTCACTGTTTTTAAAGCAAACCTAAAACGTAAATCCCTGTCAGAGAGATTGCATTTAGCACTAGGAAAACCATATTGTTAGATAAACTAAAAGTAAATAGGGATGAGGGAAAGGAATATTTATTAATATGCTGTAAGTATGCCAAAATAAACCCATGAGATCTTCCTGGAGTTGCACAAATAAAATTTTCAGAAGTTGCAGTTGAAATTCCATTGAAATGAAAGTCTTTTGAATTTAGAAATTAAACACGCCTTCTTTCTCACACTGAGAAAATGGAATGGGAAAAAAGGATGAAAGAAATAGAGGGCAAGGGTCTGCACCAGTGGAGATGCATAGAATTTCTACCTTACTGCACAATAGCCTGAATGAGCTTTCAGTTAGGGTTGTGAATCTCATATTCACAGTGAAGAAAGTGTTTTGTGTACTGAAATGTTCCATGGTAATACAATATTGTCTACTGGTGTGACCGTGCTGTACAGCTCAGACTTCATTTCACATTCTCAGCTGGAAACTCTGAGATTGCTCTACAGGTAACATTAGCTACTGCAGACAGCTCTGAGTTTCGTAGCCATGTAGGCCTTCCTAGCAGGGGTAGCCTGTGCTGTGCAAGTAACAGACAAGGACCAAAAGCTCCAAGAACTCCGAGCCAGCTCAAGCTTCTCAACAGTGTAGACAAAATTTAAGGACATCACTGGAGTGGCAAAATTTTTTGTTGTGGTGATGAAAAAGTTGTTTCCATGGAGAAGGAGGTGAGAGGATGGCCTGAAATATAGGCTTCAGTGTCAAAGGATTATCAGAAGGTATTTATTGAGTGCAGATTGCCCATCCTGTAGCCTTAGTTTATCCTTTGGAGCCTGTGGAGGGTCATGACAGGGTTAAACTGGTGGAAAGTTGCAAGTAGCAAGCAACAGGAGCCTCAGACAAACGTACCCAAGGACACCGGTGCAGCTGGGAATGATACATCCTGAGAAAGTACAGATAAACCAGCAGAAGCCAGTGGGAACCAAGGTTAAGGGCAAGACAGCTTTCCTAAGCAAGTAGCAAGGTACAAGACATGACCGCTGCGTGCGTGATCGGTGTAATGACTGGCTCCCTGTGACATAAGCTGCATGATGACTGGCTTAGCAAAGTGTGTCTGTGAAACCACTGAAGCAGCTAACTTTTTAAATATGCTCAGAAATAAACAATAAATGTCTCAGGACGCAAACCCTCCTGAGTCCGTGCCATTCATCCGCCACAGGAGCCCACAACTATCCCCCTCTCCCATCCACAAGAAATATGTTGACAGAGTAGGTAAAGATCTACAAGTCTTATCTGAGCTTTTTGAGCACAGGTAAAGACAGATTTCCAGTTTTCAAACAAAGTTCAAACAGTCTTTCATTCATGAGGATTTCCTACTTCATATTCAGTAGGCTGTGATATCTATTTCTGAGCTAGTTCTTCATATATATTATGTAAAGTGATATTACTTGGAAGCAAAGTTAGATGTTTTAGGTTATCTATGGCTATAACTAAATTTGGACATTTGTTATTAATAGACTGATATGACTTTTCAATGACTATAATTTTCTCTTCAAATTTAGGAATGTACAGGGCAAAATTTTCAAACTTTTTGTCAATTGATCTAGTGATTTGATAGCTGACAGCACTGCCAGCAGGAAATTTCAAAATAAATCATTTGTGACTCTTCCTTGGTGTTAACTCTTCTATGGCATGTACCTGCTTTGCTTGCTTTGTAAATGGCAGTGAAAACTCCTATTTAATAGGGAATTAAGGGGATGATCAGAGTTTACACTTCCAGATCTTAATTTGGTAGGTAAATGCTGTCTTATCTCCATCTACTATTTACTTGGAAATGTCTGGTCTTCAGAAGCTGACTCATCATATACAAATAAAAGATGTAATTGTTCAGAAAACCTTTGCATGATCACTTTGACATATGAACATGAATGATTCTTATTAATAAAAGGGAACTGTATGCTTTCACCCTGGAAATACACTTAAATACCTAATAGAAAATGTCTCTGTAAATATTATGCCTCCTTCTTCTGTGATGACAACTTATAATTTGAAATTTCTTTATTTATTTTGTATGACTATATATATGTACATATATATATATATGTATGACATATATCTTATAATTCAAAATTTTCAAGGGGTTTATTTCATAGTTTTGTTGTAGTTTTTAAAGAAAGAGTATTAAGCATTAATGGGAATTCCAGCAAAATTTTGCTGATGTGCTTACTTTTAATGGAGCTGTGTTAAGTTTTTTGGACTATAAAATCACATGCTGGTAAAATACTCCAGCCCCTCAGGGAACCCAGTTTCACTGTAATTGATCCAGCACCAATAAAGCAGGCTCTAATGTCCATGGGTACCAACCCTTCCTGCTACTTAGAACTGCAGCAGACAGTTGAAGGAGCTCAGTATTTCATGAGATTCTTATCTCATCTACAGCATCTGGTCCTTGAGCAGCATTTGAACTATGGCTGAGCTTAGCAGTGTCCTGTTTGTTTACACACTCTGTGCATTACCAAGATCTAACTAATGCCTTTGTAAAGTACTTTGGCGATAATATAATTTAAAGATATTATAAAAGGTCAGCTTTATTAATTTTTAACATTCTTTAGCTCTCTATTCAGTGAGAACTATCAGTGCTGTTTTTGCTCATTAACAATAAATGTGTATGTCAGCAATTAAACTATCATACTCAAAACTCGTTCTGATAGCTAGGTTTTTGTGTTTTCTCAAGTACTCAAAAGAATATTGGAGAATGTACTGTTGCAAATTGCCAGAACAAATACTTAACCTGAACACTGCTGGAAGCTTCGAAGGCAAGCAGTTCAATGGCTTCTGCTTGTGACTCCTGTCAGGTTCATATTGATGTACTGTGCATCCAACATGTTCCAGACACTTTTGACTCTGCATAAACAGATGGACATCATATGCACAGTGTGTCCTACATATCTATGAACTATAGCAGAATTTTTCTGTCATACATGGTGACCATTTGCCATGGATTCTCAGATGTCAGGCTGCTGGATATCGTGGTAAAGTCACTACCTGATGAGAGGTTTCTAATCACAAATTATGACCCAAGTGCTAGTCTGCTTCCACACCAGCAGAACTGAAGAGACTGGTGGTCTGCATATCCTTCCTAGGAGCAGCATATAATTTTAGATCAAATTTCTGGTTTCATATAATCTTGTATGGTATCATACAAATGTGTCTTCTGAGCAAATAAATAAATACAATATGGAGAGCAAGAAATTAAAATATTTGTGCTAGAGACCTAATGCCATTATTCTTAATCATGGTGAATAGTACTGTACTGTATGGGTTGTTTGCATGGCTTTTACTGACAAAATCAGAATCAAACTCTTATTTTTGCTTCTTGCTTAGTTCAAATTTTCCATCTCTTCTGAGAAAATAAAAATCCATTCATGTTTTTTTTATGCCAAGAGGCCACAGAGAATGATACTAAGAAGGAGGAGAGAGAAAAACATGCTTAGATCTTAAGCAAACTGTGTGGATATACAGGATGCTTAGATAATAAATCTGATTTCTATTATTGGCAATTAATTCTCCTTGCACAACAGAGGCAAACATTAAAACATAAATAAACATTGTGTCCTACACCCTCAGGCATCACAATAACACTGGGCTATTTTGCTTTGCTTTTTTTCCAGGTTGGGGGAATCCCCAGCTGTTCATTTGAATGAGCAGAATTAAGGAAATATAGCAGTAGAAACTGGCTTTCCAAGCCTCACATGCATTTCTCTAAGTGATTTCCCAGGTGGGGGCTTTATCAGGTTGTAAATATTTATGTTTAGGAAATATTATTATTGTCATTATTTTTTCTTCTATGCTGCTATAAATATGAGTGATGAGTTTATTATCAATGAGTTTAAATGAAGTCCCTTGCCTGAAGAGTTCAGAGTCTAAGTTAGAACTTACTACAGATTCCACTGAATACAGCAGTTAATTTTGTAGTACAGATAGCAAAAAAAACCCCTTCATTTTCAGTCCAGATATACGTTTGTATTAAAAAAATGACACCCCCCCACCAAATAGCTTACATTTACTATCAGAGATGAAGTAGATGCCCACAAAAGTGAAACAGATACCTGTAAAAGTGCATTCCTTTTCTAATTTCAGAATTGCTATATTTAACTAATTTGTCAAAACAGACAATTTCATGAATGTAGGTATACTTAGATTCCCCTAAAGTGAACTACTATATAAACTGACAGCTATTTGTCTGACATTCTATCATTTTGTCAGTCGTCTTTCTTTTATATATTTCTCTGTTTTCTTTTTTGCCAGGTTTATTTGACTATGAAAACTAAATCAGCTATTCAGCACACTAAATCACTGAAGGCGTGCTTTGGAACAAGTTTAAGAATACCTTGCAGGGAATTCAAAAAGCTGTAGGCTATCTTCAGACTTACAAAGATTCTAGCAATAGGTTGTTCCTGAGTCACTTCCTATGACATGCATAGGCTAGATTTTTTTCTTTAATGAAATTTTATTGTTAACTGAAGTAAATAAAAGCTTTCAGGCATTGGGAGGTCCAAATCTCGTCTTATAGTATATATTCCTTAATTAAAATCTGTGTATTTAAAACGTGAATCTGTTTGGCTACACAACACTGGTGTAAAATTCTTTAGAAAAGACTTCTAACACAATCTTGCGGTAGTGTATTGATTAGATGTGCAGATTAGATAAGAAAGCAGAAAGTTACCTTCTAGGCAGAAAGGTGACTTTATTTCAGAGCTATATATCAATGTCTCTTAGAGTTTCATGGGTAGATCACAGTCTGTATTCGACAACAGAATAACAAATCCTACCAGTGTACATGGCATCTAGCATATACATGGGTGGGATATGAGGTTTGGCTGCACTTAGAACTTCTTGTTTGATTTCTCTGTCTTCCAAACACATAAAACATCAGAGTCTGTTAATTGTGCATATAATAAAGATTTTCAAGTGCAGACCATTTTCCAGACATAGCATTAAAAATTAATCAATTATACCCTATCCCCTTAAAACTACTCTACAATTCATTCACCAATAGTCATGAGACTGAATCCTAGTACTAGCAGTCAAGTTCGGATTTTAACTCAGTGTGTTATTATGGCATGTTTCCAGGTCATGATCACAGGACAGCTGTTTTCTTCCATAACAGGGTGAATTATAGCAGACAGAGAAGCCAACAAACCTCTTAGCATTTGAGCAGGGTGCTCTCTGCCAACCAGGGAGCAGGCATTGACAGGCATTGGCTATGGAAGAGTTGGCATCTGTTCCATTGCCTCCCTTTGCCAACAACAGTCATTATATAGAACAGTCCTGTGGTGCCTCCTATAGGGATGCAAGATTACAGTAAGGGATAGGCAATTGCACAGAGAACACTGATGTTCTCCTTGGAAAACCATCCTTGAAAAATCCCATTTTAAGATGACAGAGTTGTATATGAATGAGTGAAATACAGCTCCTGGATCTAAGCCCGAAATATTCCTGATTAAATATCTGATTATCAGGAAAGGATAACTGAGTCCCTCCTGAAATATCAACAGACTGGAGAAGCCATCTAAGAGACATTGATATATAGCTCTTAAATAAAGTAAGTAACACCACACTACAACAAACAAACCAGTAAAATCCCCAGGGACTTTCAGAATGAAAGAAAATCTCAAAGTAGAGACCAAGACAACACTCTTTAAGGTGTCCCTTATCATGTTCTTGTGGCAAGGATGTCTTAAGTCTTTCATAGATTTCTGGGAGGGCAAGCAGTTTTCATCAGTATTATCATTCAACTCACACTGATCTAAAGAGGCAATCTTTTAGAAATGAATGTTTTACTAAGAAAAAACTAAATCAAGCCTCTGACAGCAAATTCTGAGACTTTTTTCTGATCCTACATCTTACTAGTAGCCTTAAAGCTATCTTCCTGCTCCCAAGATTCAGTGAAACTGTGCATAATGTATGACACAAAATGTCCATATTTGCTAGCAGATACCAGTGTGTTCTGCATTTGTAATGTAATCTTTCCCTAAAACACAAACCTTCGACTTCAGTATTCTGCAGTGGTAGAGTCTGTTTGTGCTAGCAGCCTTTCAGAATGACACAAGAGAGACCTTTCTCCCTTCTTCATAACTTGCTTCATCCTGGATATGTTCTGTTTACATGCTGTTTTATTAAAGATCCATCTTTAATTTATAGACAAAGGTGGTGTGAAAGAGATCCGTTGTAGAAAAATTTCTTTCCTAATGTTCTAAGTGTTCCTTCTTTAGATTATCTTCCCCCCCAAAAGAATACTGCAGAGCATAAAATGACCCACAGAAAACAGTTAGAAAAATACCTTAGTCAGGAATATCCAACTACTTTTCTAAATCTGTTGACACTTAAAAAAAAAAAACAAAAAACTTTACTAATCTTTTATTTACTCCTCAATAAAAAGGGCATAGTGTGTAACTTGGGCACACCACAACTGCTGTAAATGTTAATTATTTAACACATATAACCCTTTTTACTCATGAATAAATACACTTTATTTGCAATTGATTATCATTCTTTTATTAAATACATTTACAATATAAGAAAGGGTAATCACTTTATGCTGCAGCAACTGATTGAACATAGTTAATTTAAAATCAAATGTAAGAAGAGAGAGGGATCCTCTTTCTACTTCAGAATGTGTTGGAATGGTATGCCACGTAAAAACAAAAACAATCATATAAATATACATAATTTCTTGCTGTAGAGAGCCATACAGAAAAGAAAAAAATATATATATATAACCAGATTAATTGTGGTTCTGTGGGATCCTGGATATCTATCACAAATAATGGATATTACAGATGGGAGAGCATTCAGGGAAGGGCATAGGTCCAGAGGACCTATCCTTAGCTTGAGTCTGCCCAAAAGATATGTGCAAGGATTTATAAATTAGAAAAACATATAAATTCCATTTAACATTAGTTAGACCACCCAGATGCATGTTTATGCTCTGTTGTGATCTAAAATCAGTTTCCTTGGAGGCTGGAATAGGGCTTGCGTATTCTCCTGTAGGCTAAAATCAAAACTAAGTGCTTCTAAAGCTAGTGTGAAGAGTACAAACTTGCATCTATATCCTACAATGACAGAAGGCAATCTGCATAATATTATTCTTATTCCATAAATACGAAATGAACCCTCTGTCTACATTACAATATCACGTCAACTTGTAACCTTTTACTAAACTAGCAGTGAGGTACCAAGGTAGTAGACAAATCCCTAAACCAATCACCTCTAACACAGATTGATATGGTTAATATTTTTTCTCTAACCAAGAAATCTTGATGTTTTTGCATTGTCTCTTACTTACGCTGGCTCCTTTCAGAAGGTTGCAAGCCTTTTTTTTTTTCCTAACCAGGAATCCTCTCTGTACTTAATGATGGTTTGTTAACTGTCACTGCTTCCCTTCCTACCTCTTCTGTACCAAAACCTTTCCCAGCATGGATTCACTACCAGCTGCTAGCAATCCCTTGCCTGTATCTTTGTCAGGCCTCCCAGTTAAGCTGGGGCAGTATGATGTAGCAAACCAGATCGTTCCACTCATACAAACATATAAGCATAGTCTGGTTGTGAATAACATACGGACTGATGCAGATGTACAGATACACAGAAAGACACAGGAATAGCCTAAAGCAGTGTTTTCTGTAAGAAAATCAGACTAGATCCATTATCTTACCTGTCCATAAAAGCATAGTTAGTTACTATAGGCTTACAAATTAAGCAAACAAAGAGTTCATCTTAATAAGACAAACATTAAGCATTAAGAAATTATGATATCCAAGCACAAGAAAAGTTAGGATAATATAGAACCTTCTGATGGGCAAAGAGGAAATTTAACATAGATCTTCACTTGTATAACAACAAGAAGTTAAGTTAAAGGTGAAAAAAATCAAAGAGGACCTATAAAATTCAATATTGAAGATACTACAATAGCACAGAAGTTACTGACAAAATGAGACTGTAATACAACATTTTGTATTTCTAAAATAGATACCATATTATATCAGGTTGTTTTCCAGGACAGCCATGATCAGCAAGGCCAAACAACATGTGAGGAATAATAGTATTTAGATTACTATTACATTTAGGATTAGCTAAATGATGTCATCAGCAACAAAGGAGGTGAAAGAACTGTATTTAGATTACTGCTGCATCAATGAATACAGTATTTCAAATATTTCTATAACGCAAATCCACCTTCCTATTGTTGTTAAAGGAATTAACACTGGTTTGCATCTTCTAGGAATCTGGGGTTTGATGTGGAAGTAGAATTACAATAACGGAAATCTAGAATAGCATACTGTTGTTTCCAATACCCAGCCAAAGATCTTCTTTTGCCCAAGAATCAAGCTGAGACAAACAGCACTGAATCACTGGAAATTACATTAATCTAAACCAAGATGACATAAAGAGGAGAGTCAGACCTACACTGATTAATAACTAAACTATGAAGATTTACACTTTTTGCAGTTGGAATCACTCCTACCTACACATACCTATATCCTGCTTGGATGTAGAAAGATGTGGATGGGCTCTCTAAAGCAAGGCTTGAGTGCTGTTGTGAACAGCATGAGTAAAACTTCAACCATGCATATGAAGCCAGGTGAAAACAAACAAACATGCTAAAGTACTATACAGAGGAGTTAAAAATAACACTAATAATATTTCACTCCTACTAGGAAAATTCTGAGGAACTCTGAGGAAGAATACTGAAGGAGATTTGACTACCACCATGTCTGATAATATATAAAAGAACCAGGATCAAGAATACAAAGAAAGGCAATGGAAATAGTGGGTAGAGGGAGAAAAAATATGGAAATTCCTCATATTTGCAAAGATGAAAAAAGAAGGATCACATGTCATTGATAAGCAAAGAATAAAAAGGGATATAATATAGGTGTCTTAAAATATGAACAGATAAAAGCCAAATAGATGTTTCTTCAAATTTTATTTAAAAATGCCTTCCTAAGAGTAAGCTGAAGATTCAAGCTGGCCAATTTGAAATAACAGTGATTTTATAGAAAATAATAATTTTTATCATGTACATTTCAGATCAGCTATCATTAGAAAGCTAGAGAAGATGCTCTGAATTATTCTAGAATCATACATTAGTTGTATCAAACTTTTCTTGCACTTAACTGGTGTGAAGCCTCTAGTGCAATAAGGCTGAAATAGCACTGCTGTTTCCTGCAAGAGAGTATTCCCAGGGAAAAGCAGCCATTTACTCAAACAAATTCTTGGTGTCAAGTAAACTGCTAAGGAGCTATTGCAACCAATTACAGATCAAAAGTTGTTTCACTAACATAGAAGAAAGGGCATGGAAGACACATCTTCAGGATTGTGCTAAAATGGCATTTAGACATCTGGATAGGTCTATGTAGTGTTACCACACTCAGAGAGAGTCTCTGTCTCTGACTCTCGGTCACAAAGAGGAAAAGTATAATGAGCTATCTGTTGCTTCAGCTAGATTATGGCTGGCAGCTGATCTAATTAGTTTAAAGCTGTAGCAGACTGATTGCAGTATAGACATGCTCTCCATTTTGTATTCTTGTATGCTTCCAGTTTACAATTTAACATAACTAAAATCTGGTCGTTTCACTGTAAATTATGTGTAACCTGCACAGAAGTTCACACAGGCCACATGAAAGTTTCAAGAATATGGAGAGGATATTATTCATCTTGGATAAAATACTCTATGTACTCAAAAAATAAATAATATCAGATGAAGTTTTAGTGAAAATATAAGTTTCACTTCTTGGCTTAAGATATGGATTTGAAAATAAGGAAAATAAGAACATGTAAAGACCAGTCTAAGTATCCACTATCAGGACTTTAGTCACGGAGAATCAAATAGAAGAGAGCTGCATACCAACTAATAGAACAAACTCACTCAAAAAAAAGATAGAGACAGAGACAGAGCTACTTGAGGTTCATTGTGTAGCAAATAAGCTGATTTCAAAGATGAAAATCAGTACTTTTTATTTATTTAAAAATAGTACTATTTTTAACTTGAAAAATATTTCATCCAGAGATCTCAACACAATTTTAAGAACCTAATCAACTAAGCAACACCTTAGAATGTACCTGTGAAAACTGTAAAAATTATTACTTCATTCTGATACATAAGAAATTTAAGATGTGCCTAAAATGACTGGGAAATTTTGGGTCTCCTGGCTTTCAGGTTTCTGTGTTAACCACGAGGCCATTTGCACTGTGTCAGTGCCAGTTGGAGCTGGCAACTGAAATGATTGTAACAGATGGTAAGTGTGGTCATTTTTTCTTGGTTATGAGTGCTTTGATTTAGCATTTGTATATAGAATGATACATTCTAAAGGCATTTTATAGAAGATGTCTCTGCTCTGCTGTGTTCATACACGGAAGCTAAATATAGAGACAAAAAGGACATATGTGAAACGGTCAAAAATGTCTGAGGACAGCTAGAATTAAGAAAAAAAATATGAAAATAAGATTGATTAACACATGTCCCTTTTAAAGTTCCTTCCCCCCCCTCCCCAAGGTTTTTTTTTAGGAAAGATATTCTTTAAAACTTCTGCTACTAATTAAATATTCTTATTGTGTTTTCCTTTCTAAGGGAAATCTATTTTGCTAAATTTGAGATTCCTAACTCAAACGAACAAGTACAATGCAGCAAGGGTAAAACATCTGAAGTGATATCAGCTACAGTTGTGCCAATAATAGTCAGTGGTAAAACAGCTACATTTGACATTGTGAATAAGCTGCACATGCACACGTTAGCAACATAGAATTAATAACTGTTATATTTATAGAGTGCCTAAAAATGAATATATTTACTAATCCAATTACAAGGTAGTGTCATAACTAGGGATGGTCACCAGTCAGTGTTTCATTACTTTGATTTCAGTAAAAGCTCCTTTCATTTGCTGTCTGAAGCATGTTGGTGTGTAGACGTGTTGGCAAAAATTGAATATCTAATGGAGACCTATCTCCGTTTTTTACTTTGGTTATTATAATTTTCTCCATTATGGATTCCAAATATCGGAGAGTATTTGTTTCTGCTTCATTTGTTTGCTGATACACTGCCGCGATTTCAGGCAAAAGAGTTCTGCTGCAATTCCTTATGCAGTTAGATATTAGATTAGAATATAGTGTTTGAATGTTCAGATTAATCTTCCGTGTAGTCAGGAATCTGGCTTTTTTCAGTGTTTCTTTCACAGCATCTGTGGATCTACAAAAAAAAACAAAAAAAAATACTTCTTGCTCCTTTGTGTGCAATTTTAGTCAACTTCATAGTCTTCTGTGATGTGTTTTTGGCCTATGGCGGTTTGATATCTTATGTGTCTTGAAGCATTAATTTACTAACAGCATAATTAATATAAAAAAAACCTCACACTGAACTCAGACATGTTTAGATATAGCACATAATATCCGACAAAGGTTACCTTTATTTTTGTTGCTCACCTATGAAATAAATGTGCAAAAATATTTAGGAAATATTAGGAAGTGTAAGCAGTTTTGGTTTTTGGAGTTGCAGGAATGTATGTGAACAAACAGGTGAAGAGAATCAATCAGGTGACAAAAAATCCTAGAATAGATTACAACTTAGGCAAAATCAAACTGATATAATCGTCATGATTATCACAATAACCACAAAATCAAAGTAAGTACTGCTGAATTTGCATTAGAAATATTTGTGAGGCAACTTTTTCAGTTGTCAGTCTTATTAAGCACAGTGATAACAGGCAACAGCTGCTGGGAACTTATATGTTGAAGTCATGCAGAAATGTTGGCAAGTCACAGAAAAGACTGGTGTAGAATCTAGACAGATAACAAATGGGATTTACTTGGGATTTTTCATTCTTTATAAGAAATAAATATTCATTACTTTCTTTTATCGATTTCTGTTTCAAACAGTCTTTGCCATTGCTATCAAATACAGTAGATGTCATGCACAAGTCATATGCATCTTTCTTTGAATAAAATTAGCCGTCTTCTCTGTCTTTGTCCTCCAATAATGACAAAAACATATTTTTTTTCCCAAGGGGTAAATTGTCCATACAGAAATTGTGTCATTTCTGGATCACATTTATCATCAGAGTTCAGGTGAACTAAAACTTATCAATACTTTGCTATGGGAAAATTTTAAATGCTAACCAGGAAAAAAAGAATTAAGGTTTCTTATGGGAAAATATATATTAATTTGCCTGTATTTACAGACTCAAGTGTGGGATTCTCAGGGACATAAAATATTTTATCAAGATATTTACTACAGAAATATTTTACTACAGAAAGCTTTCATTTTTTCCAGTTTTCAAAAACAACCTGCAGATGTTAATAAAAGGCAGATCTTTCTTACCAAAAGTTCTGCAGCCCTTCTGAATACCTGTAACACTTTTGTAGAAAACTAGAAAAATATGTCTATTTCAGGCACATCCACAATATATCATGAAATATATCATAAAATGTTGAATGCAAGTATCACATAGAAGGTTTCAGGAAGACCTTTTAATGATTGCTTCCTTACTCTGTAAGAAACAAAAAGATCTTGAAAATGTTCCTCTGATTTTGACAGGTGTTATTTTCATGAAAGAGATCCTGATTCAGCAAAGCACTGAACTTCATGTTAAATATAGGTATGTGTATATATGTTTTGCTGAATGCAAAACTAGATTGTATTAATCAAATTACTAAATAGAAAATTTTTATTCTTTGTTTGTAAACAGCACAATCCTTTCTCATATTTACCTGTGATATTGTTCAATTCAATATAGTTGCATATGAAATATTTGAAAATTTTTGTTGTATTGCAGATATTTTAAAAAGTAAAACTTTTTTATTTAGTTCCACTCATACTCAACTCCTAAAAGAGTTAATTGTTTGAAATAATTGTACTGCTTTAAATAAATTTTATCCTCACAAACTTCATGTCATAGATTCTGCAGAAAATGTAGGAGAATTTGTTTTGCAACAGCGATAAATAACCTAATGTACATTCAGAAGATAACTTCAATCTGTCAGAAAGACATATGTAAAATTGCATGTTACAAGAAGTTCATTTTCTATGACTGGACAAAAATGTTCCAAATTAACTTATCGTAACTATTTTTATTATGAGAAGAAGCTAAAATATTGCAGTTTGAAAACTAATAATGTTTGAACTTTAATTTGTCATTCTTAGCATTTTCAATTCACTATTGCTACCCTGCATGAAATTATACAAGTGATTATCCTGGTGGAGGTATGCTTCAGAAATAACACCTCCCCCCACATTATCTCTGAGTACTGACTACAAACATAAATCATATATCTGGGTAATACTACAGTGCAAACATAGGGAAATTCAATGGCATTCATATAGTGTTACTGCCCAGATATTCATACCCTGTGTGACAAAAGATGTAACCTGTAATACTAAATGCAGTGATTCCTTTGACTGTACCTTATTTCTCAGGAGCTCCTGAACTAAATAGCTTTGTTCCAATCTACCGTAAAGAGCAAAATGTTCATTTCTGATATCTTTTATTAATTTCAGCAATCTGGATTGCATCAGTTAAAATGTACTATAGAATTTGCAGACTTGGGGATAATACCCATTCTTTTTTTTGTTGTTGTTTTTCTAATTAGACCTCCAGGCAACACTTGTTTTTAACTATAATTATTTTTTTCTTTAGTGTCTGCATTTATATTTAGTGTGAAAGCCAACTGTACAGATGGTATTTTCATAAAAGCCCATTGAGAAAGGCTGGGAGAATGATTCCAAAAAAGTTCCTTTGAGAAACAGGAAAATAAAAGGTTACATCTGGAACTATGAATTTCTTTCAGCGCAACAACATGCCTTACAAACAAATCAGCAGCATAGTACTTCACAGGGTCCTCGTAGTCTACTTTTGAACTTAAATTGGCAGTGTCTTTACAGGCCATGTTCAGCTGAGGGTGGAATCTGACCATCAGTGCAATTCATCCAAATGGAGAATTTCCATAACTCCTCGTTACCAAAAGGCCACATAACCTTCCTGCCTTTTCAGGGAAATCTGTTGGTCAAATGACATAAGTGTAGACTTTTTTCTCTGATCACATGATACTGGTCTTACTGTAGTCATCTGTCGCGGTCCGCGGGAGTGACAGGAATGAATCATACGCATTCACAGAATGCAGGTTCAATTCCATCTTTATTCAGCAATTTGCCCATTTTATAAGTACAGGTATTCGGCGCTCTGGCCCTTGATTTGTGGTTCATACAGATTATGTCACAGGTAGCCAATCATTGCACCGATCACGCACGCAGCGGTCATGCCTTGTACCTTGCTGCTTGTTTAGCAAAGCTGTCTAGCCCTTAACCTTGGTTCCCACTGGCTTCTGCTAGTTTATCTGTACTTTCTCAGGATGTATCATTCCCAGCTGCACCAGTGTCCTTGGTAAACTACTTTAAAGCACATAGCAGCGACTACAGCCTGAGGCCTAAGGCTTCAGCAAATTTAGCTACTAATGCTAAGCAAGTTGTGCTAAGCAACTAATCCTAAACAGTGTAGTTCCAACAATCTATATTTCATATAGATTGTTATCTATATGATATAGATTATATATAGATTGTTGTTCTGAAGTACCGCAAGGGCCCCAACAGTCATCCACAGCTTTCAGAATGGTTAGAGATCTATTTTCCTTTAGGAAATAGATTTTCAGGAAGTAATTTTCAGTCCTAAAATATTCACGTTCCTGTCAGTACGACTTTTCATAGTATTCTCTGGTAGTTAGTATATATGTCTAGATTTTATAGCTAAGGTGGCCACGTAGTACAAACCTTCATTTAGAAAGTATGGATGATAGTGATTTAATCATTTCACAGAATAAGCTGGATTTTGTCAGATTTTCAAATTAGCTTGCAACAAAAATATTCAGAAAACTCATATGCGCTAGCTGTATAGGCTACGAAGCCTGTATTTTCTTCTATATTCATAAACATTTGTGAATTCAAACAGTACAGTTCCATGCATATTTCATGAATTATGCTGTGGGCCTTTTTAAAAAGAGGGCTTACAATTAACTCCCCACATTCCCCACCCCAACATGAACTGTTTGCAAACATCCAAGCTTAAAGTACGATTTTGTTCTGGAAAGTGATTTTCTAGGAATGAAACAATAGGATTCCCTGCTCAGTGACTCCTGATGACTAACACAGAAAATGGGCTTATTTTACAAATAAAGATTGTCTTTTCTACTTGCCAGCCCCGTGACCTAAATCTGGAGAGTGAAGCGTTTGATCTTTTCCCATGAATCTCACCCATCAAAAAAATTCTTAAGACTAAGACACTTAGATAGTTTTAATCAGTTACATCTATGAATGCACAGATGCAAAATGGATAGGGATTTGGGGGTGACGAAGAACTGCCTAATTCTACTGATGATATTCAAGGATAAATGGACTTCTATTTTTAAAATGGAGCTTTCTTTTTTCTCAGATATGCTTATATTATAGAGAATAAAAAGCTTTGTAAATGAAATAAGAAAATAATGGAGTACACACTCTCTTATGCTCTATCTATAAGAGACAGAAACCTGTGTTTTATACACAGAAGTTGGATACATAGTAAGTAAAGAGGAATTTACATGATACATAAACCTTCTTCAGAAACATTGACCAGATTAAGGATCACATTAAATACATGCAAATGCTGAATAATGTATTGCTTTTAGCTCAATCCCTTTTTTAACCATATCTGAAAATGTTTATTGCCCCATTTTACACTTTTGCTTGATTTCCAGTGATGGTACAACTGAAAAAGCTGATGCACATTAGCTGGGTAAATATCATTCATGTCGGTGTGAATTGTGAGTCTAGCTGTTATGCATGCAAATATAAAGAACCAGACATATAATCTGAAGTCAGAGTACAATGAGCTTCAAATTTGATATAAAAAGGTTTTGAAACTAGGAAAAAATATGATTCTGCAATGAGTACGACCTTAATATACGTGTATCCTTTCTGGCACTAGAAAAAGTCATAAAAGCTTAGACATCAAACCTGGAAAACTAGAAAAGTGTGCAGCACTGCAGTTTTTGTAGTGTTCTACACTGCAGTGCATCAACTCTATGATAAACTCACCACTGAAAACAAATCTAGCTAGGTCTGAATTTATCTACCTACAATACCAATCCCATTCAAATTAAAAAAGGTTAGTCTTCCAAAAAAAGAGAACGTTTCTTTATCAGTTAGTCTTCAGAGTTTATTATCTGCTATTGTAATATCCAAGAACAATGGAAAGAGCCTGCAATCTCACCACAGCTAACTGCTTTTCTTCTGTGGGCTTATTCCATTAGATTTAAGGCTTGTCAGAAATGACTCTCTTAATCTACTGATTCTATTTTCATCCTGAAGATTTATAGAGCAAAAACAGAAAAGAAATGGAATGTGCCACCCAGCAAGCAGAGAAATATTTGGGTCAAGATTTTCAATGGTAGTTAGACATGGAGATATATTTGGATAAGGAGCTTAGGCAACTAAGTCTAAGAACGTGGACTTACTAGTCTTTGAAAAGCCCTTAAGCTTCTTTGCACCAAAGTTTTCAGCAGCAAAATATTTACATGCCTGAAGTTCCACAGCTCCTCAGCCACCTTGGGAGGACTGACCAACTACTGAAGTCTAGTCTGAATCTGTTTATAGTCTCTCAAAGGTCCAATCCTGTAGGTGTGTGCTCACAGCCAATGGGCATGAAAAAGAGAGCTCTGTTCAAAACATAACTACCAAATACATTTTCTTGAAATAAAGATGATGTTCTTTTTCCTTAAAAAAATATGAATTAACTGGAAAGTACTCTGGATGTAGCTGACCTCACTTCAATCGCCTCCTCATCAATAAGTGTCCAAAATCACCTTTGTGAGAGCCTAAAATGCAAAGGAATCTCTGCATATAGTTATCCTCTGTTCTACTGAAGCTGAGCCAGTTTTCAAAGAGAATTCAAGATTCACAGGGCAGAAGCATGACTCTCTTGCTTATGATTAGAATACTTAGCTGCATGAGAGAAAAGAAGATCTCTGTACAAAGGTTGATTATGCATTCAGTAATAAAAATTGTAGAAATTGAATATGCAACCTTTGGAAACGGGTCCCTCTTCTACAAGATAATCACTGTTATAAAGAACCAAAAATTTCTGGCTGCTCCTCTCTCGCCTGTAGATTTTTTTTCTATAAAAAGATACACTACAGGTGGAAGGGAAAATGTCTTTCTGCTTAGACCGTGGTAGAGCCCTGATTATCTCCATTTTCCAAGCTACCAAAAACTTACTGAGAAAATCACAGCCTAAAAATCATCTCAAGAAAATAAGCAATGTAACAACAATCAAAACACAGAACTTAAGCCTTTCTGAGCTCTTGAATACCAATATTTTTTTTCTTTGGTTTATACACTTAAAATGCAAAGCCAAAGGGGTGGAAGGGGGGAACACTATTGAAAATAACAAGGAAAGTTGTCACATGCATGGCAAGCTGTACTGTAAAAAGGTTATTCTGACAGCAAACTGCACAGCCCTCTGTACCCCATGTTGTACTGAAAATCCATTTTGATGGGTTAAACACCTGCAGCAAGGTAACAAGTTGTTAGAGAGGAGGCAGCTTTAGTCTGTCTACCAGTGGCCACTGAGGTCTGGTGTTTTTCAGATAAATATTATCAACACTTCCTGCAGAGATGAGAGGTTTGGCTCACAAACATGAATTTTTAACGTGTTTCAGACCCGCATAAGTGTGTTCACTTGAGCATGCCACATTACCAATACTTTTCCCACAGACATATTCAATACCCAGTGAATTCAAATGAGTTTAATACACAGTTTTTTGATTAATGAAAAATGGCAGAGAGTAAGGGACTGAAACAGTTCGTGCTTTGCTTGATTAATTAATAAGAGACTCTCTTTTCCCAGCTTCAACTCATTATGCTAATGAAATGTCATCAGTTAAGGCTTTCCCCTGATTATTGAATCTGTCAGGTAGCGCTCAGTTAAAAAGCTGAATTCCTTTGCTGTCTTTACAGAGTTGCCATCACAGCTTTTTATGAAATGCTACTCCATTAGCCAGTGTTTGTTCTACTTTCTCATTACTGTATCATCCTGTTGACCTTGAGACAGGTGAATGTGGAATGCTCAAAATGAAAGAGAGACAACGCTATCAGTGGGACGGTGGGTCAAGATAATGTGTTCACAGAAAGATAAATACCATTCGTCACTCACAATTCCTTCATAATTATTAATAGCCTGGTCAAAGATAAACCCAACAAGAGCATGTGACATTCAGAAACCAATGTCATGCCATACTAGGAGCTTCTAGAAGATTAGCACAAGATGGAGCGGAAATCTTTTAACCCTTGAAAACATCTTTTGCTACAAAAGTGATTTAATAGATGGATGGAAGTGGGAATATATAGATAAATGTGTTCTCCTAAGTAGTTCACAGAGAGAACAAAGAAATACACTTTAAAAAAGCGTAGTTACAATATTTGGGGGAATTCATTTTCTGTGCATATATTCAGGACTCTCGCTTACTTTCAGTGTCAGTACATGAGGTTCCAAACGCTGAGGTATGAGATGTCAGTGGCTACAGTAAACACTGGGAAATCAGTTGTCAAGGAGAGAATATATAGCATTGCGCAGCTGCTTGGGAATGAGCCTTCAGAGAAGGTCCTTTGAAGGTCCAACCTTCCACTTTTACCCCAGCAGCTGGAATACTACTTCTCTCTCATTGGTTGCTCTGCACATTAGTTATAGCTGATCACAGATGCAGTCAAATACCTGTATCTCGCACATGGATCATAAACTAGGGAAGAAGCTGTTGTGCTGTAATGCAAATGCATGAAATACAGAAACCACAGCAAGGCATCATGCAGAGGGAGCAAAGTGCATGACTT
This sequence comes from Apteryx mantelli, assembly GCF_036417845.1. NCBI lineage: Eukaryota > Metazoa > Chordata > Aves > Apterygiformes > Apterygidae > Apteryx > Apteryx mantelli. The sequence goes on from NC_089981.1 coordinate 57,942,301, forward strand.
TCATGTTTCTGTATTTTCAGAAAACTCTCACAAGATCCCCTATTGAGAGGTTCTATAAAAATTAAGCTGTTGAAAGAGTAGGTCATCTTGCGATTTAAAAGATTATTAGGGAAAATTATTAGGGAAAAGTCTTCACAGTGGTCAGCATGGAAGATGACTATAATGGGTCATGCAGGCATCTGTACAGTTACTGTTCAGACTGATCTATTACATGTACAGGCTGGAGCTGGAAAAGAGATTGAATAATGAAGTAACAAAATCTGTACATGATGTGAAATTATTAAAGAAAATCAAATATAAAGCTGACTGCAAAGAGCTGAAATACAAAAAGGTCTCATGATACTTTATGTATGACTAGATAATAAAGTGACTGATGAAATTCAATTACAGGCTCTAAATTAGCTACAACCACACAATCAAAAGATCTTGGAATTGCTGAGGATAGTTTTTAGAAAACTTCAGGATTCAGTAGCTGTCAAAATGGTCAAGATTCAGTAGCTGTCAAAGTGGTAAATTAGTTAGCAATTACAAGGAAAGAACAAACAGAAACTTTATACTACTATTTTAATCTAGGATGCACAGACAGCCTAAGGACTGAATACAGTTCTCATCCTTTCCCCTCAGAATAACATAGTAATGCTTTAAAAGGTACAGGGAAAGGCATGGGGGATAATCACAGGTACGAAACGGCTTCTGAAAAAAAAAAAAAGATTAGACAGATTACAATTCCTTTTCTTGGAAAAAAAGCCATAGGTTGGGTTTTCTAAAGTTTGGAGAAGATGAATCAGTAAAGATTTTTCATTATTTATATATTATGTTATTTACATTAAAGGGACTGAAGAGAAAATGGTGAAATAATCAAGAAGAATATATAAACAAGGAAGTCTGGTGATTTTTGGACTCCTCACTCAATAGATGATTAGTTTGTGGAACTTAGGGCCACTGATTTGGAAAGTTCAATAAGGTAGGAGATGCACTCATGTAGGACTTTTCCTAAGTATTTTCCTTTGGCTACTGTCATGTGCTGGGTTAGAAAATAGGGCTGTTGGCTTACACGCACACACACAAGACCACACGAGTATCCTGGTGAAGAGCATTACAAAAGATAAGATGGAGTTCATTACTAAGAGAAAATCATGCTTCCCTATCAAGGATATGAAAAATCTAAGAAGCAACTGACTTAGCAATTCTGGTGCTATAACATTCTTTGAATTGTCAAGAAATGGGGTCACAGAGAAGCAATATATAAAGATTTCATATACATGTCAAAATGTGTATAAATATCACAGCTCTTTCTCTGGAAGCTCAAGAATGCAACCTATGGTTTCCCTTGACATTTAGATCGATTGTTGAGGTAGCCACATACTGCTTATATTAGACTATATCTTTACAGTTTAACAGAAAAACAAATACAATGGCTATCAGTAGATCCAATGGCTATGAAGGAGTGGAAATGACCCTTTCTCTCAAGAAACTTTCTCCACAAAACTCTCTCTAAAAGACTAAAAGTTTAATAGACATTGTAGAAGACAAAAGGATTTGGCTAAGAAATTTCCATAGCTTGCCAAAACTATCCATAAAATTTTCAGGATCATTTTGAATTCTTGATTTAGCTTCTGTCAAATTTGCTTTTTTTATAATTTTATAGTATTTCTCTCTTTTTTTTTTAAAGAAGAAAAATACTTCTTATAGCCAAAGTATCTAGCATGGTGTATGTTACACATTTTATCCAGGAAAAAAACCAACTTAGTCATTCAAATCTAGTGCTCACGTCACAGTCTGATTCTAGACTTAATTATATTAAGGGTGAAGGAAGAAATAGGATTAAACTGAAATGTTTATCATCCATATTTGCTGAACAAAAGAAATAGTTGTTCATCTGCATTGTACTACTGTGTACTAATATTTTCTGGACCAATTTGTTTTAGAGGTAAGCAGATGCAATTTATCTGATTTAAACGGAGTATATGTGCTGAAACTTGCAGTGAATATGTCTCTGTCTTTACATAGTGGTTGCTCTCATTGCTGTTCATGCAACTGATTTAAACTTCATTCAAATTTATTACATTCAAACTCCCCTTGATTTCAAAGGAAAAGGAGGCTAGAATATGTCTTATATCTATCAGATGTAGTATTTTGCCTTCACTCATTCCTGATGCCTCAGAATGGAAGAATCTATTGAAGAGATGTAATGCTAGAAACTGAATTTTTCACCTAGTCACTGAGCTGCAAAGTCTAGATTTAATCAAATTATTCTCTTGGCTCAGAGGGAAAATATATCTAAGAAAAGAGAACTGTCCCTGTCACTCAGATGCCTTTCAGAGATAAAAACCAAAGGATATTCTTTTGAGAATTCTTTTTAATGATTTTTCAGGATGAATCTCTTTCTCTTAAGGACTTTTGCCTATCTGTTTTATATAAAAAACATGCACTTAAGATAACAGCTGTGTAAGAAGGACACAAATTTTGGTGTAATTGTTTGCAATGAAATACCAAAAATGATTTATAAAATATAGCTTTTAGGTAGAACTAGCTGGATCTTTTCTTTACATGTTATTCCATCTTGGTGCAGTAGTACTGTGTTTTTTACTACAAAATCAATAAAAGTGAAAATAAATATTGCTTTCCCAGCATTTAATCAAGTCTCAATATATGCCAGTGCCTACCTTTGAGGTGGAGGGGGATGTCATAAAACAGGTGTTTATCTGGGGTCTGACTTAATACCCTGTATAGTACATAGTGACATCATCAGTTAGTATTTCTGCCTGTTAAAAATAATAGTTGAAATTTATTTTAAAAGACTTAGAGACACAGACATAGGAAAAGAATAACTGCTCCTGGAAAATTGTCTTGACCATTGAAGCAGCCACTTACTTATAAAAATAGTTCATATAGTTACAGAGATATGATGACAAATTTAAATTGCCATTGCATCAACAAAGTGAGCATATACAGTGTAATTCACACCAATGCTATCAAACACAAACAGAGTAGTTAGAAGAATTAACAGGAGATGTAAAATTTAAGTCCCAGAATTGTTTACTTTTCCCATATTTTTTGTAAGTTTTTCACACATGCATGCATGTGCACGCACACGCGCGCGCGTGCACACACACACACACACACACACACACAGAGTGATTAAGCGGTGAAGAGATTAGTAGTAACCAAAGCAAACCATGATTTCACTTGCATTCCTTATCTAAGTAATGACCTGAAGAAAGGTAAAGAATCTACACTGTTGTAAAAATTACTATCAGAATTATTCTGTTTATGTAATTTGGATTTTTCAATGGGTAAGGGCCATTCAAAACACAATAATCAACTATTAAGTGTTACATGCAGAATGTATAGACCCTCCATTTATTCTGTTAAGTGGGTATAAAACAACATAGAAACATTAAGAATTACTGGGTAGTAAATTCAAATAAAAATATTCACAAAACAAAGGGGACAAAGATGTAAAAACAAGATGAAATCAGAAAAATGTCAAGAAGCAGGAGGAGCAGAAGAAAATGGAAATGCTGTCCAGGGACAAGCATGCTTGGTATATATATATGTATATAAAGATGCTTAGAAAATTTTGCATAATCTACACATGCCTTTCTTGAAAGCTTCTTACCCTAACATCAGATTAACTTTTCAAAAATGAGAAAAGTTCTTCTTATTGCTTTCTGCCTAAGTCTGCAAGCAGCCTGAAACAATGACTCAGACAACTGAATATCCTGAGGTCATATTTGCTCATATTCTTTCCGCAAACGTTTAAAAAATATCAGAGAATAGTCCACTGTGGATAAAGAGGAATATAAAATACTGTATTTATAGTCCAATCCAAGCCCAAAAATTAAATACAGAAAGTGACCCTCTCCATCAAGCTTAATGCTCCTAGTGGCACCTTAGTACAGAACCTGAACTCCAGAAACACGGCCCTTTAATCATGACAGTAGCTGGATATCTCAATAAAGAAATCATCAGATTTCCACAATTTTTAACTACTGGTCAGTGAGTGGTTTTAACTACTAAGAATCAGAGGAAGAACTTTTTGTTAATATGTTAAGCACTGACATTCTTACATTCTTAATCTGCAGGGGAGCTTGGACATAAACTTACTTCAATTCATTAGACTGCCTTACTATTTTACTAGGACACTGAATGGCCTTTTCTCATTATATGCAACATCTTTCATATTTTACACATAATCATACGTATTGAGCGCTCCTCCCAGTACAAACCTTGTTCTTGCTGCTCTACAGCATCTGAAATGTTTCCTTTATATGGTCTGCCTCCCTCATCAGAAATAACTTTTCTGTATTTCAACTTTCTAATTTTTCTACAGCAACTGTTCCCAGAGTTGTGCCGACAATCTTTGAAGAGTTTCTTTTTATAAAAAACAGGCATAATTATCTGGTTTATGCATTCAGTAGCTAACTGGCAAGATGTTTGCCTGGATCAACTGATATCAGCAATTCTGTAAGGAATATGAGGATCTGGTCCATAATCTCTGCTTACTTCTGCAATGGTTTGTATTAATTCACACATACTATGTAACTGCTTAGTTGTGGGAATTACTTTTGTCTGATTAGGTAGCCAAGACACGAGGGATATTCAGAAAATAAAGCAGGAATAAAGGAATACAGCCAACATGTTCTGTATAAAGGCATGCAAATTGATTATGAGAAAAAAGATTAGCCAATCAGTTGAGAAGTGACAGTTTCCAGCCAGATTATTGTCCTAGGGTTTGGGGAGCCTAAAAGATATTAAACAATCCAATTTTATTCTCCGGTTAAGGGAGGGGTACTTATCAGATGCTGCTCATGAGAGGGTAGAGCTGGAAGGCTAGCAGATGTGGAGACCCTGCTCTGGTAGGGTTGCCAGGCCCGTGCAGAGGGCTGGAGCTGAGGCTGCCAGCACCACTGCTCACGTCACGGTCACGGAGACCAGAGCCACTGCTCTGACGTGGGTTCCTCCCTCCTTCACACATCTCCTGTGCAGACTGTCCTGACCTAGGGCCCCAGTCACTTGTCTCAGTTACTAATCCCTAAATCTGCTTCTGCCTACCCCAGCTCACAAACTATCATGCTGCTAGGCTCTGTGAGCTGGGAGATTAAATACTGTCCAATTCTTGAACTTTGGTCTGCCAGGTCAGTTTTATTGCCAAGTTTTAAGTAACCACTTCATACCAGTATTTTTGGATTGCCCATTCTGCTGAAGTTGAAAAAAACCTTCAATAATGAAGCTTTTTGTATTATTTAGAAATGTATTCCACAAATTATCAAATATTTGACCAGTTCTGTTTATTTTCTAAGGCTATCCTAGGAAAAAGACAACAGTAGTAGGTAACTGGTAGCCATGGCAACCAAACTTTGTATCACAGTGATATCTAATTGCCAGATAATAGGAATCAATGATTTTTTGTTATTGTTCAGCAGTGAAAAACAGAATCTATAGTGTACTGTAGTCATTTACACCTGGCAAAGGGAGTCTGAAAAGCTACTGACTCACTATGGTAGCACTTGACACCCACTTCATACAGGTAACCTGCAATACAAGACAATGGGAGAATCAAGCCCCAGACAATGAAATTAATATTTTTCTTTCCTCTTCCTTATGTAAAGGAAATTCTTCTCTTGAGTATAATAAATACTGTACCTAGTATTGAGATTGACATCTTTTCTTTGAGAAAATGTTACCATGGAAGTCTGTCACATTTTTCAAAAGAAGTAGGCACACTGAGACCTGTGCCTAGGTGGTACATTTTTACGAGCCTGAAAGAAGATGAAGAATTGTTCTACTACTGTAGGAGATACCTTTTGAAGTTCCTGGAACTATGAACATTCTTCCATTTTGCATTGGAAGTGGAACTTTTCTTTAATTTGACTGGTGTGCTGCCATAATATTACTGGCATCTACACCAGCATTGTTTGAGGCCCAGATTTGTTACATGGTTTGTGGGTTTTTTTGTATTTCCAGTTCTACGGATACTAATATTCAGGTTGCAGTATGATGTCACATACTTTTAAAATATACAATGGTGTTAGAAGCAAGCAGAATAATTTCTCTATCTGCAGAAGCTGGCTAACGATATTTCTTAAGCTGGTTTAAGTTTACTTAAAAAAATTACTGGAGATTCACACAGGAATAATAAATAAAAGGAATCTGAAACTTATTGATATTTTAGTTGCAGATGTGCTTATCTCTGGCATTGCTGGAGGTGCAACAAATCTGAATCAGCTGCCCCTACCAATGAGCAGAGAGGCCATTGCAAATTATTTACACTTTGGAGAAACCAGATGCACCAGATCACACATTAAATATGACCACTTTGAAGATTAAAAACAAACAGAGAAGACCAAATATCACAAACAATTCAACAGATAATTATGGCAATAGGGAGTGAATTTTCTGCTCATTTTTATTTTTAAATTGTGAAATTTAAGAAAGGGGCTTGACAGGGAGAGAGCTTTTACTTTTCTATTTTTTTATAAATACAGCAGCTGGGACACTTAAGAAATAACCTTAATGGATTTTGGCTTTTTTAGTTGCAGAGACCTCTTCTGCAGAATAAATCTCTACATACAATAGCCGTAACTTTCTGTGTATCTTTGTATCCAACAGGCGATAATTAATATAAAATGTCGAGTTCATCTAAGATGAACATGCTTGTCTCAGAGTAGATTTTCAAGCACCCCAGTGGGTTGTGTTTTATTAAAGAAAACGAAACTCACTAACAGGGATGAATATATTATTGATTTATGCGTACCACTGTTCTGTTAGCATTCTGTTATCTCCATTCGTTCTATCTCTGTCAGCAGAAAAATACTAGCATTTGGCAATTGCAGTAGTTCCCTCTTGAAAACTGAAAGCTTTCTGATCACCTCTGTATCTTCATCTGGAAAAGAATCTAAACGCAAAGATGCTTTGTACTGTACTACATGCTCTTCCAGCACTCCCCAAAAGCTTGTGGATCCTGGGTTCTGAAATTGAAGTGACTTGGTAAAAAGCTGGTCTCTGATTTTTTTCTGCCCCCAAAAACCAAGATAAAAGGCTTCCCAAACTAATATAGCTTCAATGTTCTGTCATGGAGATCTCACAGGATTCTGTGGGAAGAAAGTCTTAGGAAACATGACCCACTAGAGTCTGAATTTTCTATGATCCGCAAGATCTAATAAATTGAAGAGAGGAGGAGAAAGAGAAAGTTCCCTAACAGAAAAATTTGGGGAGATATTCAAAATACCTAAAGTTAGGAACATAAGTTAGCTAGCCAGCCAGTCTCTCTACACCCTATAGAAATCTGCATCTACATACCTATAGAAAAGTTGGCTTCTCCATAGAAGGTTGCAGACCAGGAGCCTAACATATGTGCACTGAATTGTCTTCTGAAGGAGATTATCTTTCTCCAGTGACTGCAGAGGAAGCCTCTAGAATCTATCTGATAACACAGGGAATTAAAATTTAAAGTTTGACAGTCTGAATACCTCCCACTTTTCATTCAGTGCTAATCCTGTTGAGGGAAAATGGGCCCTATACTGTATGTTATTTAAAACAACCCTGAATTGCAAACATCCACTTTGTTTGTATTACACTAGAATTTATTGAAGGAGGAAAACCTGTTCATTCAACATGGTAAATCCAGATCAGTGGATCAGAATTATTAAAAACTAATCTTTTCCTCAGGTTTTCTACCTTAGAGGTCACAAGAAATAAAATGTAACCCCTTTTTCAGGATGCCAAGATGATTAATGATTTTATTTCTGAGATGAATACTATCAACTAACAATAGAGCGATCTTCAGATAAAGTGGGAAAATACAGAAAAAGATGAAGGAGTTTAATTTACTTGGTATGCTATAATTATGTTTATTAAAATACAGAGAATTACAAGAAAAAAATATTTTTATCATTTATTAATACTACTTTTGCTTCAGCAGGTTTATTTTAGGAAAACAATTTTTGTAGACAAGAAGGGACACAACAAAGGTTTATTTAATATTTTTTAAATCTTTCCTTTCTCTATCATTGTTTATGCTTATCTCCTGAAATGAAGGTCTCTCTCCACACTTTTTTCCTTTCCATTGCACTATCATTTCAGTTTCACATCAGAATGCTGCTCAGAAAAGCTAGGATTTTGCCACTTACAACATTCACTTCTATGGACATGTTTCATCCTGTTATTTTACATAGTATGTGCTTCCAGTTAAAATCAGTGGTGGCCAGGAAGAAGATTTATCAGAATTAGACAGGAAAAAATAAATGAGGTCTAAATAGGTCACACTGGGTCTAATAGAACACCCACTGAAAGCAAAAAGCAAATGGTTTCTAGCTTAAATTAGAGCAGAATCTGTTTCTGCTTTTTCATTAAACACATTGTTCACACTTACACATGTACTCCAATTTATTCTATTCTGTTCATATCCCAGTGTCTCAAAAATGTCACTGTTTAGTTTTTTCATTAATATTTTCAAAAAATTACTCTCTTCAGATATTGTGCTTTTGAAAATCTAAATATATAAATAAACTGGACAAGTTAAAAAGCATTTCCTTAGCATATATCAGGAGGTTACGTCTTTTATTCCTTTCACATCTGTAACTATAAAAGAACGTTTAATGTTGCTAAAGGTCATGGAATTATCATTTTGTTAAGCATACTATACAGTCTGTTTCTAGGCACTATATAACCCTCAGCATCAAAGCATGAAAGGCCAAGAGAAGGTTGATGACAGCGCAGGAAAATTGTCCAAAAAATGATGAAATGCATTTCTATCTGAAGCAGTGCATTATTTTGAGCTTCTTTATTATTATTATTTTTACTCAGACTAGCTGAACTCTAAAAAAATAACCTTATTAAAATTTGTCATGGTGAGCAGTCAAAAGGTGATAGATGTTTCATGGTGGTAGAACTAGCCAAAATATTTTTTCTGAATAATAGTTGCCATAAATATTTCTCTGTTTCCCAGTTTGAAAAGTAATCATGAAACTTGACATTGTGTATGTAATTGTCATCTTCACCAATATCAAATAATATTTTATTACACAAATAACAAGTCTTACTGGATGAAGGGAGAGTACAGTACTACCTACAGTGAGATTCTACACATTTGCCATCTGGCCTCCTTTTCACTGGCTAAACATTTTCCGATATATTTGCAAGGCTAAAAACCAGGAAAAAGAGTTATTTCATTTTTAAATGGATGCATACATTGCTAGAGAATCTCAGAAATGAATCAAAATAATACTGTATGTTAATTGTTTTGGGAACACAATAAATTAGGCTCATTTCAGAGGGGGATACTTTCAGCATGATCACACTTTTAGAATTGACATTCCTGTTTTGAACCAGATGGTAAGAATTGAACGTTGCTCTCAGTTTCAGTCATTGTATCTACAAGAAAATAATTTGGAGTTCTTCCTGTCACATTTCCATGCAGTGGTTACTCACTCTAAGTGTAGTCAAATGGGTTAGTCTCTTACTAAAGAAATCTTGCTGAGATTCTCCGCATAGCCTCCTCAAAGCACACACAGTACAAATCATATGTAGTATATGTGCCTCACCTTAATGATATGAAAAAATATGAGTTTTCTCAGTTTGGAAATAGAATATTCTGCAAGATAAATTTATTCTGATCAAGACTTTGAGTTACTACAGGTAAATCCAAGAAGTAGCAGCTCACAGAAACATGTCCTACAGTAACTATTGGGAGTACTAACTAGATGCACCAAAGGTGTATAAATCTATAGGTTCCTCAGTGGAAACAGAAGAAAAGGAACAACAGACCTTTTTAGATGCAGAAAGGCTGCTGCTGCTTACTCTTATAGCAAGTAGTAAGGAACCGAAATACAGAATCTCCCAATTCTATGTCATGTATTTGATAGGAAAGACAGGTGGGAGTTGCTTTTTTAATGTCTTCCTGGAGAATAATAAATAAATAAATAAATAAAATTCCAAAGCTATGAAAAAGATGGAAAACAGCTTCTTTATTCAACAGCTAGAGCAGGAAGAATTTCTAGGGGTGCCAAATCTTTCTTGCAAAGAACTACATATTCGTGGATATAATGTTGCCATGCTAGGATGAAAATGAAATAGAATAACACCGTAATAGAATTATATTAAAACATTTATGGAAATAACCTAAGGATTGTTTTACAAATTGATTTATGAGATTGTTGACGCTTATATGCACTGATGAACTGTATTATCATTATGAGGAGGGCTGTACAGTATTCTAGACAGGTAACTCAAGGAAAATCTCACCATGTTAGTAATTTTTCTGTGTTTTTATAACAGGAAGTTCTACTCCCATCACTGTTTTTTTCATTAATTCCACATATTCTAACATCTAATGACCAAATAACCACATTTGCTTATGTATTTGCCCTATAACTAAACTAGGTAAATTGAAGTTATACTATAGCTGTCTCGAGAGATTTCTGTCCATACTAGTATCAGCTGTATAGATTTCATTAAATTATGGAACAAAAATTGTCTAGCCCTATAACTAGAAAACCAGCTGAAAGGAAACTCTTTTCCACTGTAGACAGTGAATAGAAAAAGGAATAAAAAGTAGCTTTGGCAGGCTTAATTTATGTATACTGTACTTTCACCTCACTGTTTGCTGCACATTATTTTGACTGTTCAGAGTTTGAGTTCTGCTTTTGGAAACTACATTGAATGGTGCATGTAAATGAATTTATGAAAGGGAGGGAGAAATTATGAAGGATTAAGCCTGGAAAAGATAAGTTGCCCTGAGTTTAAAGTAAGGGAATTGACTTTTATTCTGATGAGCACAAATTCAAAGAAAGTATTGCTAGCCTCTGTCCAGTGATTATGATCAGTTCAGGATTTTCTAATCTGGGTCAAAATCCTGCATTCCTTTGCTTGTGGGGTTGAGATAGCAGTGGCAAAATTACTTCTGAAGACCAAATCCATGATATAGTTGCCTCAGATGAGCAGAAAAGCCAGACTGCTGCAGCTTAACTGATGGAGCTAACTTAACTGTTAGCTCCAAGTAGTGCAGACTTCATTGTACTATGTCAGGCCAGTGGAAAAGACCATTAAATCCTCTGAAGTTCCTTGAAATCTAACATGATTCACTGACAAGATGACATAGGCATATTTCAAGAAAAGAAGAGTTTAGAACCAGATCTGATAAAACAGGGAGGTTAGTCATACTATTCATTCTCAGTTCAGGTTTTGCCAATTTAAATATTAAACAATTAACCATTTTAAATGGAGTTATCATGACTTTCTTAAATAAAAGGTACTTTTCTTATTCTGAAGTGCTTTCCACTGAGGAAGATATACCTGCAGGGGTTGCCAGAGGATTAAAACAATAATGACCAGACCTGAAATTCACTTAACAGCTTATCTGTTGTGTGCAGTGTACATGGGAAGAGAAGGATTCCAGAGGACCAATCAAAAACCCAGTTGCTAGTTATGGATTCACAAAGTTTCAGCCAATACAAAACACAGCACAGAGCTCTGTCTTAACATCTGGCTTTAACAGAGCTCAGACATTTGACTCTGGCAAAGGCATTTTTTTCCCCTCTGGCTTTAGGGCCTGAAGTTCTCTTCTGAGCATTGGCAATATACCTTTTAAACGTAGCTGAAGGAGTGGTATTGGTGCCCATCTTTTCATACAGTAGCCTAACAGCTACTGTTTTCTCTGCTCCACCTGTGGAAGCTATACCACCCCACTGTAAAGACTTCAATACTGATGAAGTTAGAAAAACGAGTGATCACAAAAATGACATGACCGCAGATTACTATTAGGGCATTTACTATCTTAAAATACTGATCTGGGAGGTGTGTGCTGTAGTCTGCCATCTCACCATTTTTTATGGGTTCTACACTGAGGAGATATTAGATAGAAATAATAAAAATGATCTTGGAATTCTCTGTGACACTCACCACAGAGCTCCAGAGTCAAGTTCCTTCATGCCCCATGAACCTGGCAGTGTGCAGGTGTATCAGCCCTCCAATGAAGGCAAGAGGGCCTTCACTAACCAACCCTGGCCTATATACAGTTAAAGAAGTGGGTTTGTATCCCTTGAGGTTAGGAAGGAAACAAATTTGGGTTTTCCTCTTTCAGGATGAATGCTCTACTTTGCAAGCTCTTGTAAAAGGAGAATACTGCTTAAGGCTGCTTCTGTTTTAAGTAGCAAATCTACCTGGCTAAATAATCAGCACACAGCATTTTGAAATGAGCTGTAAGTGAGAATCCTGGTTCTGATTCCTCTGTTGACAGAGGTGCCCAAGCTCTCAGAAACAGCTTTCTCAGTTCTTGGATTCATTCACCAGACGCCATTTTCTTCTTAGCATTTCTTACCGGCAAGTTCTAGCCAGCTCTCTGTTGAGCACATAAATCTTTGTATCCCCTTTGTGAAGTGCAAAATGCTTCCTATATTCAGAAATTTAAAGGCAAGCACTGCAGTGTCTCTGCCCCTTCCCAATCCCTTCAACTTGCCCCATGTATCCATGTCTTTATTTGAATGAAGCTCTCCTTATGCTCCTAATACCTGTGAGTAAAGCATAGGTGAGGAATTGAGACAATAATTATGCTTATTTTAAAATGAATACTTATACAGACAAACCCTATTTTTATGCCAATAATTTATAATGGAAATATTCTATGCAATTCAGTAGTCATGAGGCCAAGGGAAGGTAACTACATGCAGTGTAATCTCTATGTTGCACTATGTATTTCAAGATAGAAGTTATATTTGCCACACCTAAAGTATTACCTCACTATAGACCTAAATGGTGTTACATCATTAAGGGCCTGACTCTGCAAGATACTGAAAAAAAGTTTAACATAAAGAATATGAATATTCCTACCTCATTAAAGCTACACTGTGATGCTTGTTAGACTTAAGTCTTATACTGAATTAGAACCTAGCAGCTCTGAAGTCGGTAGGTTTCCTGTCAAAACATTCTGTTTATAAAACAACATATATTTTAGTGTTGTGGGATGCAAATTTTAGGGTGTATCTATTTAATTAAGGAAGGAATTACAACAAAAAAAAGTTTTAAAAAATTTGCAGCCATGATAATCTTGTTTGTTTGTGGTGACTAATTCTCCTTGCATTTGATAGTGATATTAGCATTGCAAGAGGATTCCTCAACTCTGCCAATGGACTTTCACTCTTAATTACTATTTTCAGTGATTTTTTTGGTGTTCAATGGTAATTTTGAGCCACAGCTGCTGTTTGAATTTTGATTTGTTTACTTTCCATAAGACAATTTGTATTATGGAAATGAAATCCATTAAATTGGGTTTCTTTTGTGTGATATGAGAGTATAATTCTTGTCTCAGGGTTATTATTTAAATGAACACTTTTTTAATAATCATTTGTGTGCAGAATATTAGGTTTTAAGTTTTAGTTTACCTGTGTTTATATTCTTCAGAAATAATGCAGATAGTTTGTATTGATAGTACATGAAGCCTGTACTGAAGAACATGTACATGAAGAAGAAGAAAGAAGATAAATGAAAAGTCTTGCACCTGGGAAGGAAGAACCCCTTGCAACAGTACAGGCTGGGGACTGACTGACTGGAAAGGAGCTCTGCTGAAAAGGCCTGGGGAGTCTTGGTAGAGAGCGTGCTGAACATAAGCCCTCAGTATGCCTGGCACGCCAGAAGCACAGCCCAGTAGGTCAAGGTAAGTGATTGTCAGGGAGTAGCAATGACAGTAACTACTATGTGTCATTATTTCATTATCTTAACTCTCATTTATTTATTTCAATTTCTAGATTTTGCTTTTTTATTAGTGTTAAATATATCAATTTTGAGAGGGAAAGAGGAATGGAAAAAGAAATGTTATTTTAGTATAAAAAAGCAATAATATCTAATAAAGATATAAAATGGGATATCAAAGGTTAATTTAAAATGTACTTACCCTGGCCACTGATAAATAAAAGCAAGAGCTGGTTCCTAAAAAATATTTCCTTCAAAGAACAATTTAAACCAAATCCTAGTAAGCCAATTCTACTGCAAGAAACTGCAGGAATTTTAGATAGTTGTTTTCTCTGCTACACAAGGGAATAGATTAAAGAGATGCTTACATCAGGAGTAAGTTATCCAGAATTCTTAAGAACTTCAAACAAGCTAATCAAGAAAAGATTATCTCACAATAAGGCAAGACAGACAAGGAAGTGTAAGACAATGAAAAAGACTTCATAATGAAATATTAAAACATTTAGAACTACATAGTAAGGTCCCTGGAAAAACTGTGGCTCAACTTATCCTGATACTGTCTTTGAAAATAATGCATCTATTTATAGGGGAAGGTGTGAATCAGCATGATCTAATACCACTTAATTTATCATACACTAGTAATATTGGGTGTATTTATATTAGTATTTTAGTTTGGAAAAGGGATGTGCTTTTGAGGACACTCTCCAGATCATTCCCACTTACTGTATTTTGATTCATATTTTGGACAGGTCTTGGAGCCTACCAATCAAATTTATTTTAGACATAACTAAATCAGAAGATTCATTAAACTGCTAATGGGCACTCAGTCCACAAGACTAAGCTAGCATTGGTCCAAAGTAGAACCTTCCATATTATGGACATTAAGTCTCAATACCAACTTTCACTCTATAGAGCTGTTCCCACTGGTGAGCACTGGTGCACAACATGCACAGCAGTTGCTTCTAGGAATTAAAACTCTTCTCTTATATTAAAAAAAAAAAAATCTCATCTAAAGGGACGAAAACTCAGTGACATCAACTGAAATTCTTCTATTAACTTCATAGGAAGCTGGATCAGGGTGAAAAACATATATTAGTTCATTAGTATAAAATCTCAGTTAAATTACCTTTAAATTACCACTATTTTCAAAGACCTGGTAACCATTTGTACTTTTTCACAAATTGCTATTTTTAATAAAAATATATATTTTTCCTTGAAGTCCAGGGAAAGTGAACCCTTTCTCTGTATCTTTTCCTTTCAGTGGTAGAGAATAAACATGTACCTCTAATACCTAGAAGTAAGAGTCAAAATCAACTCAGCAATCCATGTTTCCATCAGTTCAGAATAAGAAAAAGTTGGTAGCAAGTTGGGACTGTGTGTTAAGGATTCCTAGTGATAACATTTCTGAATTAAAAACAAATGGATAGTTGTCTCTGATAGCTCTTTTATGGCTGGATACAGCTGGATTAAACTCAACTGCAAAGGAAACTCAATTTTCTTTATCATCAGTTTGACATTGTTTAACAGATGTTTTCTGGAAACTCTTGTAATCTTTTTAATTTGTCTCTGTATAATGTGCAGCAAATATCCTTGGTTAATAATCTGATTATTAATTCTTTTCAATAGCATTCTTCATTGTTGCAGAAACTTTGAATTCTAATAACAAGGCTATAAAGAATACTGATTTCACTGTGGTTCTAAAGTCAACAAACATTTTAACATAGCCACATGCTAAAGCGGTCTTTACTATAAAATAGTCTGTGACATTCTGATGGCTACAAGATAGTACAATGGATGAGGGAAGCTTTAATGGTAAGCCTTTGTCTAAACTTTTGGAGATATAATTTGTCTGGATGTTTGTTCTTGTTATAATCATCTGAAATCTTTTTCCCTTACAGCAATTCCCTTCTCAACCCTTTACATAATCTTCCTTCCATCTCCTACCCTGACCTTCAGGCACACCTCTCTTCCACTCCCAACATCAACATACCTGATTTTAATTGACTTTTGGGGCTAAAATGGGAGTCTTCTCCACACTTTCATTCCCTCTTTCTATTTCAATTTAGGAGCAGTATATCTTCTAAAATCTGACATATGTGCTTACATCATCATTTAGTATTGGTTTTCTATCATGCCTACAAAAGGCTAGGCACTGTAAAAACTAGATAATAAGAATAATTCTTATTAAGAATTAAGAAGACTAGTTAAGGCTTAAGAAGTCTACAGTCCAAATTCTGTAAGGCTCAGGCTCAGTCTTTGCCTGCTTGACATATTATTCTCCTTTACATTTGGAATATATAAATCTCTCTTCACTGCACAGCTCCCACTACCACTGAGAATTTTTCATAAACATGTCAAGAAGACCTGCAAGACCTCAGCATGAATATAAGATATGTAGGAAAGATGAGTTCAGAAGAAATATAACACCAGCCAGAAGCCCAGAACAGATGCTACTGGAGACTATACTTTGAAATTACAGCAGAGTTGAATTAATGACTAGCCAGGTTCAACTCAAGCAATTAAATAAATTTGACATTAAAAAATACCTCTGAATTTGATAAGTGGGACACGTATATCAGCCTTGCTAAAATACAGATAAAATCACAAATTCTTTGGAAAATGTGTACTGAAAACTGAATTGAATCCTAAACTGAAAGGAAAAAAAAAGTTGTACGTGTAAAACTAAGCACAGGCTTATGTGTTTTTCTGGAGAGGAACCTCAATCTATAGTACTTGAACTCATTAATGACACTGATATTTTGATTGACTTTTATTATGACTATTTTTAATCTGGGAACTAAATCTGTTTATGGAACACACAGAATAGAAGTGACCAAAACTAACAGATTTTCAATATGGGCAAAGGCTATTACACTTACCCATGCACAGAAGACATCAAAAACTTAGGGCAAAAACACACAACCAACATACACACAAATACACTGACTAAATGTGTATTGCTACCAAATAAAGTAGAAATTAATACTTTATGTTGTTATACAGTATGGAACAACTCAACATATATTATAATTGGTTTAGGCAAAATGGTGTCTAGTGATGGTTCAGTGCTTATTAGTTCACATAAAATAACAGTAAGGTACATATGTCAACTATATTGCAGAATATTGCTTTACTACCCTACTTCTTGCTTGCGCCAAGTGGTTCAGGGGGTCGTTTGAGGATGGATTCTTCTAGTTTATCTTCAAAGTCATATAACTATTTTGGGCAGTGGCTGCAATTTTTTTTTTCCTCTGCCTGCATATAGGCTCTTCAGAACAAACATCTCTCAGCTCCAATAAACAGGCAAAGCCACTTCCTCCACCTTTTAGCACAGGCATACTATGTTAAAACTTCCAGATGTGCCTGCACTGTTGGAGAAGAGGGAGGTAGAAGCCTATAACCAGATTTTAAAAGATAGGGTTAAGTCATAGAATAATGTAGGAGATGAAGGTCTCCTCTGTCAGGAAGTCAGAGGTAGGAATGTTAGCAGTGGAAGAACCAAAGCAAGTTTTATCCCTGTGTGAGATTTGGGTAGTTTGCTTTAAAGATTTCATGTTGACTTTGTTTTATTTCATACTAAAATATCTGAGTATGCTCTGAAAAAAGAACTAAAACTAAGATGGATCTGTACCACGTGAATGCACAAACCACCAGAGTTATTGCCTTAATAAATATTTAAGGATTTTATACAAACTGAAATAGCTTCAAAAGGATTGATTAAGAATCATCGCAGAATATCCCACTAGTCAGAACACACCACCTCGCTTGTCAGAGATCTGTCTCTTGCTAGATCTGAAATGTGTTTCTGCAGCTTCTTAGAAAATACCATAATTGATGATGAAGTTTTCCATAAGAGACAAGTATTCATCTGACTAGAGAAGGCAAGAAAAAGTGCAGATTTGACTCTGTAACACAAAAGATGACTCTAACATCAGAGATGTGGGAAAGTCATTCACAGCTTCCTACCACAATTGGTGTTTAGTATAAAAATTGAATTGTTTCAGGAGACAGAGGTATCTTCCTTAGAATGTCTTTCACAGGAGTCCAGAGACTGAGGTACCTTCTTGAGCAGGACTAACTCTTTATCTAATGTAATTTCAAGGCTCTGATAGCAGTCAGTAACAATTTAGAGAAAAAATACTAGATTAGGACGAGTACAGAGTGTTAATTCTCTAGATAACAATTTCACAGCTTCTACACCCTCCAACTTAGGGAAATTCTGAGCTGAAATTACATCACTGTTTTTATACCTAATAGGCTTTGGCGGGTTTTTATTCTAAGAATTTAGTTCATCACTTTTTAAATCCATTTACGTGTTAGACATCAACAATATCACACAGCATTGTGGTTGGTGCAAAGTTATTTCCTCCTAACTATTTAAAATTTCTGCCCAATAATTTCATGTAATGCCATCTCCTTCTTATTTGATGGGGAAAATATTATTCTTTTTTGGAAAAAAAAAAAAGCAGTTAACTCATCTTTTCCACAATCTATGGAAATTCATGATTTTGGATAACTCCATCACAGGCACCCTCATCATCTCTTTCAAGCCAATCTGTCCCAGTCTATTTAATCTTTTCCAAAACAGAAGCCATTAATTTTGCTACCATTCTTATCTACTATTACAATATCATGTCTGAATTCAAGTGGAACCAGAGCTTCATGCAGTATTTAAGATGTAGATACACCAGAGTTTTATAGAACAGCATTATTGTTTTACTCTCTAATGCTTTCTTAAAATTTCAAGCATTCTATTTGCTGTTTTGAATGCTGCTCAGCATTGAGATAACTTTTTGACGTAGGTACTTGCAATGAAAATAGTGTTTTTCCGAGTGGCAATTTCCAAATCAGAGTTCATCACTGTGTATTTTTAGTTAAGCTTGTTGTTTCTCATGTGCATTAGTTAGCATTTATTGACATTGAATTTCATCTGCCATTTTATCATTCAGTCACTCAACTCTGTGAAACACTTTAATGTAATTTTACCAGCAATTATGATAGAAAGTCACATCACCGTTCCCAGGTCACTTATGCTGAACAGGTCAGCTCCCAGCAGCTAACACTCTTCATTATGAGACCTAATAATTTATTTTTACCTTTTATTTTCTATCTGTTAGCAATGTATCAATCTGCAAGAGGACTTTCTCACTTATGCCAAGAAAGATTGTTGTCTTTTTAAGATAAAGACTTCATCAAAAGCTTTAGGAATTCAAGTACACTGTATCTGTTGGGTCGCTCTTTCTTATGCACTTGATGCTGCCTTCAAAGATACTAAAAGATTTGTGAGGCCTGGCATCCCTTGAGGAAGACCTACCTGAACTTTCCCCACTATATCATTTATCTGCATGTTTACTGACTTTGTATTTTATTCAACACTTTTTCCAATTTGTGCAGCACTTCCTGATCAATAGTTCTATGAAACTGCAATACTTCTTGTGGTTTAAACAGAGAGGGAATTCAAACCTAGTGTCTTCACCTTCTATCTGAGCTTTTCAACCATTGAGTTGAAGCAGAGCACCTCTGACTCTAGGTGTGTTTTGTTTGTAAGGGAGAGAAAGTGATCTGATTTAGGCACTTCATGAACACAGTTTATGGTTTTGAATCTAAAACTGGAATAAGGCCTGGATTTTGCCAAACAGATGCTTAACAGAAACTTAAAAGCACAGCTTTGTTTAGCAGTGACCAATGGCTAGTTTAGGCAGCCATGCAGTGTGCTGGCTACCCTTAAACAACTGGTGCCCTCACTGTAGAAGACCCACAAGCTACATCTGCACTAGCAAAGGTCACATGCCCGGGAGCATGGCCAGCCCTGGGCCACCCAGCACACACTGCTCATCCTGTCCCCAAGCCATGCTGCCTACCATGACCATCCCCCAAGCAGTCAGACTTCCAAATTAAGGGATTCTTTAGGAGACTTCTAGCTGGCACCTACCAAAACTGTTCTAACAGTTTAACAGTATGGATATTCACATGTCAGCACTCGGCAGCAACCCTCAGTCCGCTTACAACGTAGAAACAAAGCACCTGTGTTGCTTTATGGAGCTAGCTCTTTGTTCCCCTGTTAAGTTTAACTCTTAAAGCAGAATGTGAACCAACTTTGAGAAAAGTCCTCAGTACTTCTTTAAATCAGCATCCCATCTCTGGTGCCCAGAAAATAAAGAATACATATTTAGTTAGCAGCCATGAAGTTTTACTTAAATGACTTCTCCAACATCTCACAGGAATTCAGTGGCAGACTGGGGAGGAGGGAAAAAAAGAAAAGTTCTCTAGTGTGACATACCCTTTCCTTAATCCAGGGGCAGTCTTCGTTTTCTCACAACACACACTTTGTTTGCTGTATGGCATCAGCCTCCGCCACAGAGGAGGCCAAGTTCCTCCCGCCGCTGAGTAGTGTCAGGGCGCCGCGGGGGCCGGGGGCTCCCCGTGCCCGGGGCGGCGGTGCCGGCGGGGGCTGCGGCGGTGCCGGGCCGGGCCTGGCCGCCAGGGCCCGTCCCCCCGCCCCGAGGCAGCCGGGGCAGCGCCAGGGCCCGTCCCCCCGCCCCGAGGCAGCCGGGCAGGCCGGGGGCAGCCGGGGCAGCGCCAGCGCCGGGCACCTCCCTGGGGCCGGGGCCGGGGGGCCCGTGGCCGGGCAGGGGCCGGGCCGTGGCGGGGCTGGAGCCGGCACCGCTGCGGCGCCGGGGGGCAGCGACTGGAGGCCCCGGGCTGGGCTGCGGTGGGGCTGCGGCTGCGCCTCCGGCTGCGGCTGCGCCTCGGGGCTCTCAGAGGCCTCACGTATTTTCAATTCATCCTCAGAAAAGTAGTAAGTGGGGCAAATCCGATCATGTAAACACAAAACAGCATAGTGCAGATACACAGGGGAGCAAAAGAAAGCTTGCACAAGCGCAACTTTTGACTGCTTGAGTTTAATGTTCTTTTAATATACTTTTTGTACACAATTTGTATAAAATAAAATGAACTAAATAATAACTCAAACATCAATAAAATATATCACCAATACATAATATTAAAAGGGTTGTAATAAATATAACATTATGAGAATTAAAGTATCACATACTAACAATGGCTTGCTGTTCCAGAAACTTAAAAAGAAAAAAAAAAGTTGTAATTCATTCCTTCAGATTTGCAATATGCAAAACAAACAAACAAACAAACAAAAAACCCTGCAGAGTAAGCTATGATATCAATGCAGTTACATTAATATTTTTAGGAAAAATACATCATAAAAACTTCTCAGCTCTATTAGCTATTAATACATATTTAAGTTTCTTTAAAATTAACTCAGTTCTTCTAGACATTTGCAAAAAACTCTGAAATTGTTTTTATGGGCTCATAGAACAACCTGTAAACTCTCCTACTTAGAATTTGATCACAGTGTTCTTCTCAAACCTGTTTAAAAGAATATACAGTAGAAGACATATTCATAGTAAATAGGATATATATAGCTAATGATACATACCAATACTAGACTGGCACATGCAAAGAGCCTGAGCATGGAACAAGTTCTGCAGCTGCCTCGTGGTCATCTGACACCTGTTTCATGCAGGACTATGTTACAGTCTCCTGCTTGTACCTGCTTTCCTTCTCAGGTGCGATGAGTTAAAGTCACTGAGTCATAGTAATTGAGGTGGTAGGCTCATAGGTCACTCTGATCAGCTCTATCTCTAGAAGAACTAAGAGCCTTTCAGAAATGTGAACAGGGTAGAAAACATTTTTCATTTATAAGTGATATTCTTGTGAAGTGTTTGTATCATTTACATTTATCAGTTATTTATAAGAATAGTTAGATGATGTGCTTACTCTATATACCAGTACAATTGCTTCTGGTTCTTTTTGTTTCAGATTGAATGGTGATGCTTCCATATAAGTTTTTTTGTATGAGATCTATTGAGTTGCAGCTGGAGTGTCTGTTCCACGTATTTTAAAAGTTTAGTTGAGTTGTCAGTGAGGTTTGATTGTCAGAGATCCCTCCGTAGTTCATGTAACTTGCTGTTTTCTTGCTTTATTTATTCTGTGACTACTGATGATCTCTCTACAACTATGATGATTTCTTAGGCATACTACTGGAAGTAGTGGAGATGTTCCTACCTGAAGTGCCCAGAACCTTTCTCTGCTAATATTAATGTTAGGTCATAAAAGTTGAAGGACAATTTTACTAACCTGTGATTGGGGTGTTTTGACCTTTTTTCTTTCTCCCTGTTCTGTTCACTTAAGTTTAACAAAGGAATAGTGATATATTCAGCTATATTGGCTTTATTGTATCCATGCTTTAGTTCATACTGGAAAATTTCTGGTTTGTTTTCCTTCCACAGAAGGAGTCAAGATATGCTTAGCTCTGTTCTTAAGCATTCATCATGTGACTGTTTTGCAGTTCAGCTTTGCACAATTTCTAGGTGATTCCAATGTTTTTAACTGTACTTAGCTGGGATTTAACTGTGACCGTTCTTATGCTTTCTTCACTTCTAATCTTATAAGCTAAAGAGACCAACATAACATTCAAAAATGTTTGAAGCTTCTTCAAGATTATAGACTCTTAGTAAATGTTGGGGAAAGAAAGTTGACTACAGGATAATATATCCTGCACAATCAGTAAAAAAGAAAATAATCAAAGATTTCTATATGACACTAACTGGTTAGGTTAATTAGTGTGAAATGCAATTTGTATTCAACAGACTGGAAACAAAAGGAGTTCCAAAGGAATCTGATATATTATTTTTTTTGGTTTAGAGCTAATGCTGCCTTGAAAAAAGCTTTTGTAACTTCTGTTACCATCCAGTACAGCATGGACATAGGTGACAGAAAAGTTAGTGCATGCACAGGTATACACACAAATGCGTGCATGTTTTAACACTCTTTCAGTGCTATTTGACATTTCAATCACTATCCCTTAAAATTATTTTTTTCATTTATTTCTCATGTCTCAAGTTCTTATCATGCAATATTCAGAAACATTTTTACTTTTATTAATTGGACTGTCCTTGTAGTTTTGTAATTTATTTCTCTTATTTTAGATTGTCTGCATCTCCTTTGGGCAGCAAGGCATTTTGACGTGATATGTCTTTTTTTTTTTCCCTGCAGTTCCTTATCTTCCATAAGTGAAATTGATTTTGTTTTTCTTTTTATCATTCATTGAAATTAGTATTTTTCTCTGGAAATATATTTTGCTGCTTTTGATTTAACTTTTTTGTTCTGGCTATGACATATTTTTTGGCTGCGATTTGACTAAGATGTTGTTTAGGTGTTGTGTCTTAAGCCATCAGCACAAATGTATTATAGTACAAGAAGAAAAAGAAACACAGTAACATTTAAAAAGAATAGTAAATGAGTAATCTACTCAGATAAAATACTAACCCTAAGGACAAGTGTGAATTTAACCTAAGCTTTTGTTTGTTTTTGGTATGAAAGCAGACATGAAATAATACTGTGTCATATTTTTACTTGCAGGATTTTTTTTTCCTATTTATTTGTAATTATGGTAGAGGATTTTGGTAGAATTTCTTAGAACGATACAAAAGACTTCAACCCTCAATTCTGCTCTCATCAGATAATGAGCATGGCAGTGAGTGTTGCCTACAGAACACTAAGTCAAATGTATTTAGTTGAGTTGAATCCATTTTTCCTGTCATGAATTACAGAATCACAGAATCGCTGAGGTTGGAAGGGACCTCTGGAGATCATCTAGTCCAACCCCCCTGCTCAAGCAGGGTCACCTAGAGCACATTGCACAGGATTGCATCCAGGCGCGTTTTGAATATCTCCAGAGAAGGAGACTCCACCACCTCTCAGGGCAACCTGTTCCAGTGCTCTGTCACCCTCACAGTGAAAAAGTTTTTCCTCATGTTCAGATGGAAGTGTCTGTGTTTCAGTTTGTGCCCATTGCCTCGCGTCCTGTCGCTCGGCACCACTGAAAAGAGTCTGGTCCCATCCTCTCGACACCCTCCCTTCAGATACTTGTACACGTTGATAAGATCTCCTCTCAGCCTTCTCTTCTCCAGGCTGAACAGGCCCAGCTCTCTCAGCCTTTCCTCATAAGAGAGATGCTCCAGTCCCCTAACAATCTTTGTAGCCCTTCGCTGGACTTGCTCCAGTAGTGCCACATCCCTCTTGTACTGGGGAGCCCAGAACTGGATGCAGTACTCCAGATGTGGCCTCACCAGGGCTGAGTAGAGGGGGAGGATCACCTCCCTCGACCTGCTGGCAACACTCTTCCTGATGCACCCCAGGATACCATTGGCCTTCTTGGCCACAAGGGCACATTGCTGCCTCATGCTTAACTTGGTGTCCACCAGCACTCCCAGGTCCTTCTCCACAGAGCTGCTTTCCAGCAGGTCAACCCCCAACCTGTACTGCTGCATGGGGTTATTCCTCCCCAGGTGCAGGACCCTGCACTTCCCTTTGTTGAACTTCATGAGGTTCCTCTCCGCCCACCTCTCCAGCCTGTCCAGGTCTCTCTGAATGGCAGCACAGCCCTCTGGCGTATCAGCCACTCCTCCCAGTTTTGTATCATCAGCAAACTTGCTGAGGGTGCACTCTGTGCCTTCATCCAGGTCATTGATGAAGAAGTTGAACAAGACTGGACCCAGTACTGACCCCTGGGGGACACCGCTAGCTACAGGCCTCCAACTAGACTCTGTGCCACTGATCACAACTCTCTGAGCTCTGCCAATCAGCCAGTTCTCAATCCACCTCACTGTCCACTCATCTAACCCACACTTCCTGAGCTTGTCTATGAGGATGCTATGGGAGACAGTGTCAAAAGCCTTGCTGAAGTCTAGGTAGACAACATCCACTGCTCTCCCCTCATCTACCCAGCCAGTCATTCCATCATAGAAGGCTATCAGATTGGTTAGGCATGATTTCCCCTTGTTGAAGCCATGCTGACTACTCCTGATCACCTTCTTTTCCTCCACATGCGTGGAGATGGCTTCCAGGATGAGCTGCTCCATCACCTTTCCAGGGATGGAGGTGAGGCTGACTGGCCTGTAGTTCCCTGGGTCCTCCTTCTTGCCCTTTTTGAAGACTGGGGTGACACTGGCTTTCTTCCAGTCCTCGGGCACCTCTCCTGTTCTCCATGACCTTTCAAAGATGATGGAGAGTGGCTTAGCAATAATGTCCGCCAGCTCCCTCAGCACTCGTGGGTGCATCCCATCAGGGCCCATGGATTTGTGGGTGTCAAGTTTGCTTAAATGATCTCTAACCCGCTCCTCCTCCACCAAGGGAAAGTCTTCCTCTCTCCAGACTTTCTCTCTTGCCTCCAGGATCTGGGGTTCCTGAGGGCTGGCCTGAGCAGTAAAAACTGAAGCAAAGAAGGCATTCAGTAACTCTGCCTTCTCTGTATCCTTCGTCACCAGGGCACCCACCCCATTCAGCAATGGGCCCACATTTTCCCTAGTCTTCCTCTTGCTGCTGATGTATTTGAAGAAGCCCTTCTTGCTGTCCTTGACATGCCTTGCCAGATTTAATTCCAAACGGGCCTTAGCCTTCCTCGTCGTATCCCTGCATACTCTGACAACGTTCCTATATTCCTCCCAAGTGGCCTGTCCCCCTTTCCACTTTCTGTATACTTCCTTCTTCAGGTTGAGTTTTGCCAGGAGCTCCTTGCTCATCCATGCAGGTCTCCTGCCTCCTTTGCTTGACTTCCTACTCATAGGGATGCACCGCTCTTGAGCCTGGAAGAAGTGATGTTTGAATATTAACCAGCTCTCTTGAACACTCCTTCCTTCTAGGGCCCTCACCCATGGGATTACTCCAGGTAGGTCCCTGAAGAGGCCAAAGTTTGCTCTCCTGAAGTCCAGGGTTGCGATCCTACTTGGTGCCCTGCTGCCTTCTCGCAGGATCCTGAACTCCACCATCTCATGGTCACTGCAGCCAAGGCAGCCCCCAACCTTCACATCTTCCACCAGTCCTTCTTTGTTTGTTAGTACGAGGTCCAGCAGCACACCTCTCCTTGTTGGCTCCTCCACCACCTGTGTCAAGAAGTTGTCACCAATGCTCTGCAGGAACCTCCAGGACTGTTTGGGTAGCAGGTACGGTCCAGCTTTATATGTACAGAAACCACAGGTTTTATGAGAAATGAGGGTGATGCCTCTATGAAGTATTCATCTACTGAAGATGGCAGGAGACAGTGCATCCATAGTGACAGAATTATTTCCTGTGGGCTAAAGATCAAACCAAATCAAGGTTAACTCAGTGTTTCCTATTCTAAATCCTTTAGTGAGAACCTATTCCATGCATTTTTCAGAAGATCTAAAAACAGTTGCAGGTAGTCTCTCTTTAGTAAATACTGTTAATTTTCTTCAATAATGTGATTGGCTTCAGTCTTTCCTTCTCTTGCTTCTAAAGCCAAACTTAACTCTTCATTTCCCACAGAATATCATAGAAATAATTTATGCTTTATGTCATTATCTTCATCTCAGGTCATAGAGACTACATAGTAAAATACCCAGCCTGTCTGGATATTTTTTCAATTTTTTTCTTCTCCCATTCATATACATACATATGTGCGTGTATATATAAAATATGTATGTATCTACACATGCAGACATATGTATGTACACTCATACACACACATATAAATATATATAAATATAAAATATATTAAAAAGTATTCCTATTCCAGTGAACTAAGCCACAGGATGCTGGGGAGAAGCATACAGAAAATAAAGCCATATAACAAGTCTCATTAAAACAACAGTGGGTAAGCTGATTACTAGAACCAGGCAGGAGTATTCCCAATCTAATTAGCAAAATATACTCTTCACAGGCCTGAAGAAAGCGGAACTAAACCAATGGATGGTCCTGGATTTACAGAGGGAGGGGAAGGACTGGGGCTGAGGATTGGTCTCCACCAGAGAACACGGCACCACCACATGAGCTAAGCAGAAGAAAACTACTAGTGCCCAAGACAGGGGTGGGGTGATGGAAAGACTGTGTTAATGCTTAAGACACTGGGGTGGTGGTGGTAAAAACATTATATACTGTTTGCTGCAGTGTGTGATTTTTCTAAACCAATGGGATATTCCCCTTCTCCCTGATATTTTCCATCAAGAGATGAATATAAGTGGTATGAATAGAAATTGCCAACAACTGTAAGAATCAAAGCTTAAGGAGGGGAAAATACAGGCAGATGGTAGTTCTGAAGCCAGCTGCTTTTTAAATTATATTTGAAGTCTAGTTCTCAAACTCAGTAGACACTTTCCTTTTTTATTTCAAGTGCTCTAGGGTCACCTCCACAGAACTTGCAAAGATGACAGAAAAGAGGGTATCCTCAGTAGGCGTACCTGGCCTAAGACTGCATTGCCAGACCTTCTGGCACCTCTGCACCTCTGCAGTTGCACCTGCTTGAACATGACATTTCTCTTTCATGATCTTGCTCAATATGTTTAGCATTTACCATACTCCTAATTCGTTTGCATCTTGCATACCTCAGAAATCAACCCCAAAGCCTTCGCAGTCCTTTCTCTAAAGGAAGATTATGGGTTTCAAATCAACAGCACTAAGGGACTTGCCAGTTTAGAAGGTATAGGCAAACTCTTCTTAGGTTTGTGTGGCCTTCTTCCTGAGTCATTAAGACTGGAAACAAAATATATTGTCAATAGTACACAACTTATTTCTGATGTGAATGAAAATTTTGCTTTTGTTAAGGATGAAAAAACTGTCTAATAGGCCATAGGTTAAAAGAAGCTTTCATCAATAGTTCCCAGGAACAATGTCCTCATGGTCAAAGTTGCAGGCAGCCTCAGCACTGGGAAGGCTTGCCTATGAGTGCTTTCCCTGCATAGGAAGGAAAAAATCCAAATAGCAGAACTGAACCCAGACTGAGCCACTTTACTGGACCTACCTCTAGCAAAACTGGCAGCAGCAACCCCACAGCCTGAGGCTAGACCTGTTAGTCCCTGCAACAGAGGGAGTTGTACACCATTTTGACCTCTGCTACATGAGACAATAGGGAAGGGAGGAGAGGAAAGGATAAAAATGACAGTCAGGAGAAGCAAAACCCATGGAGCACAGTGACTGTTTTGATCCTACTAAAGATCAAAACTCAGGCCCATTGGGCTTTTCTGTATATGACTGCCTGTGGTCATATACACTGTTTGCATTCTCCTGTCCAAAATAATAGTGTTGGAGAAGTCATTGTAAGTGAGAGAAGGAAATGACATAGGGTTGAACAGGTATTGATCTTGTGCATTTAAAGCAGCTACTGAAGTAGTTTCAAGGATGTTCAGGTGGACAGTGGAGGCGGACAGATTGGATTGTAATTGGTGAGTGCTGTCAAAGACTGATCTGGAAAGGGTCTATGCAGATTTGGGTCACCTAACAACTTTCTTGGCACTTGGGTCACAACACTAAAGCAGGTGTCTGTCTCTGAAAAAAGTGAGAAAAGATAAGCCATTTCATGTCTTTATCCACAGTCAAGGTCAAAGGCGCTCTTGCTTTTCTGTTAGGATTGCTTCTTGGGACTCTGAAAAGACAGAGATAAATTAGGATGATGATGAAAGACATGGGCTGGGGCAGCTGGAAACTAAAGTCCAGAAGGAGTAAAATGTCACAGTCCTCTGTGATGAGGGGACCATCTTTCTTGCAGCTATATTGTTTCTAGCAAGGCAGAAAAGGTAGGCCTATTATAAACGAGAGAGCTGGAACATCTAAAGAAACATAAAGGGACCTGATGTCTGTGTGGTCTGTACCACCAACCTGCTGGAAATATGTTGCCTCTTTTCAGTAGGGTTATCCTGTGTTATTACTCACAACCAGACTGCCTCAAAAATCTGTAAAGGTCAAATGATCCTAAAGACTCTTTTCATTCCAGTTAGCTTCTCTTATTACATCTCCAAGTGTCCTCCAAGAGCAAATCAGATGAAAAATCAGTAAATTCAGTCCTGAGAGCTCTGAAGTGGAAACTCATAAAATGACAGTATAGACATAGCCCCAGTCCTTAGTGTTCTGTTTCTGCATACTGTCCCAGTCTGAGTAGCAAAATATCTTACATGCATCTATACTAGTCTAGGAAGTTCTTGGGAAGGGCTAGGAAAGTTTTTGCTGTAAACATGACTGTAACATTGCCCAGAGTTTCCAGAGAATTAGTATAAGTATGTATCATAATATGAGAAGTTAACCGCCATACCTGCTTCTTCACTTAAAGACATTTGAAGTTGCTGAGATTTCTTTCAAAAAGTCCTTTTTCATTGTGCCTGAGTAAAATTTTAAGGCATTTTTGAAACGCATTCTAACTCACTAATGAGAGGCTTATGTAAGCTGCAGTGAATGGAGTTGCATTTCAGGTCAGTGTCATGCAGAGATTTTTTTATAAGTATATTTAAAATGCTTTTTTTCTTTTTTTTTTTGAGACTGTGTCTGGAAAAAAAAGGAGGTAAAGAGAAAGGATAAATATATATGTAAAATGTCAGTTCCTTGCACATATTCAGCCAGAAGAAAACAAGTGACTGTCAAATAAGATACAGTTAATGTAATTATTTTTCATATTCCTCTGGTTGGTAGGAACGTATCTTATGTGATGTGTGAATAAAAGCAGTTGCTTTACCTTACTGATTGCATATGTGCAAAGACTTTCTTCTATGTGCACAATCAGAGCTTCAGATTTATTTAAAAAAAAGGAAAAAAAACTATAAAAAGGTATTTTTCTTAATACTGCATTTTGAGCTCTGGATATTTTTGTTTTCTGTCTTGGCAGACGCGTATGCTTCTTAATTTGGGAAGCTGAAATTAGGGACTAGCAGAATTTTGTGGGGATAGTAATTTGTTGAAGAAGTTGGTACTGCAGTTTGATTGTTAGGCTGTATGCTTAGAATGGATGGTAGAAACAAAGACCGAGTTTCCCAGTTTCCTCAGAGCCTTACATCTGGGTTCCCTCCATACCAAGCAAATGCTAAAAATGCCATAGTGTTATGGAGTCTACAATCTTACTCTCCCACATATTCCAGTGAAGGATGCTTTGAAATGGCTTTTGATTTATTATTATAATTTTTTTTTAACATGGGGGAATTTCACAAAACAGAAATGACTGCCACAGGGTCCTACTTAAAAGCAATCAGCATCATGCTATTCAGCCACCTATACTGCTGAAGATTTATGTGTCTTTCAGAGCAGTCTTTGGAAAAAGGGAATTGGTTCAGAAGCAGAGATTCTATCCACAATCCTTGAGAGCAAGGTGGTGTAATAGAATCTGTGTATACACAGTAAGTTCTTAATCTTTTGATTCTCAACAAAGCAACTACAGTCCTGATGAAAGTGATGAGAAAAGAAGTCTGGTTACAACCTATCCTATGCAAACTTCCATTCATTGTCTGGTGAACACACCAAATTTTGTATTTACAATTTGGACTCACAATAGACAAAAATAAAAGTTACTTCTTCATTTCCCTTTTAGTTTATGGCAAATAACTAAAAAACAAATCCCCATTGGTGTAATTCTTGCAACTGTATTTCATTGTTTATTAAACTGAGATGAAGACTTTAAGTACTTTCTTCTACTTTCTTTGCACTATTCAATTTTCAGAACAGAGCCAAAAAATCCTCATCTCTCAGGAATCTGAAAAGGAGAAGGACTGCACGTATTTCTGGTTTCCATCAATGTAGTAACATAGAGTCCCCTACACCACTTGGGATAGAAATATTGCTTGCTGTGAGAAGATATCCTATCAACCAGCACAATACCTTTCTTTTTTTAAAGAAGAAGATATCATCACATTCTCTTTTTGGTACTGTTTAGTCTTTGCAAAGGTCTGCTTCTTCCATACAAGTCACAGTTAATCATCCCTTCTTGATTAACAGCCATCTGCAGAATTTCATATCAACATATGTGAAATCATAAACAAATTTTTGTTTGTCCTTCTCAAGGCTGTGTCCACTGCATACACTATTATTTCTGGGTGATAACAGTCTCCTCGTGAAAACATGAGACAAGTAAAAGTAAGCTTCTACTCATTGCACAACCTGAACTTCTACCTTTTCTGAAAATATCTCCTACTAACCTGCTCATCTTCAGGCAGGCCCTCACCTCAGAGGGCCTGCCTCCATCCCAGTGTTGTCATGGCCAAAAGGCGCTGTTACCTAGTTTGATTGTATTCTCCCAGTCTGCAGCAGTGTCAACAAACTGAGCTTACCGGTTATTATCAACTATTTCTGTACCAACATATTATAGATGTGCTATGCTCCTGTTCCTGTTTGGTGGACATAGGCATACCTTTTAGGTTGACTGACTGTTCCTGTGTACTCTTCATCTGTTATTATTTTTAATCTAATAGATGAAGCTATTCTGAGGACATAGTCAGGATTTTTCCTTGAACATCAACTAACTCAGCCTGTGGCCCTGAGAACAGCTGCTTCCATCACTTCAGTAAATTAATAGACGGAGAGGCCTTATACTCAAAAAGCTATTGTTCCTTTGGTCCTGTTCTTTACTTTCAATGCCAGTAACAGAAATGAAGAGTAGTTTTATTTTGCATAAACTTTTCCTCGCAGCCAGCATACTGTCATCGCTACAATGCCAATTCTTTGTTTCATACAGAGAAGATGGTACTACCCATATCTCTCTGTTAATAGTCATACATATTCTCTTGCAGTTGCATATCTAGACAACAAGAATGCTCCATGTACTCCACACCTACTGCAGAGCTACTTAACACAAATATTGAAAGCATGGTCACTGCTATTTCTGCTGCTAGTTACTGATTACAGCTGTACTCAGTTAAATGGAACTAAAATGGAAAGCAAATCAACTGCAGTGTTCACAGACAGAAGAGGGTTTTGAGTCACAGCTAACTGATTTTCACTTGTAGCTGATAAAACAGTATTAGATTATAAGCAAAAATGCTGACTGATAAGGAAGATGCTTAATAATTACTACTTGTGTTTATTTAAAATAGGGCTTAATTGAGACAAGTCTGAGATGTTTGTATTACATCCATATTTTTCTGAAGTTCTGCAGTGTTGAAATCCAAGGGTTTTGGTTGGGGCCCATCCCTTGTTTTTAGTGTTTATTTTTCTTTCTTCACTGTTTGTACCATCCTCTTAGAAGCATTACTTTCTTTTTCCAGTTTGGTTATTTCCATTCCAATAAATACTGTTTTCTCCCTGTTTCTTCCTGAGTCCCAGCCAACAAGAATTGTTTATGACTGTGAAACTTTATTTGTCAAAAGCATCTGTGATTCCATCAGCAGTGATGTCAGCATAGTTCTGGGAACAGACTTTCTGAGTTAACTGTTCTGGCTGGAGGACTACATCTCTATAAGCAAATGAAAAGTACTAGAGAAGTATGCTACTTTTAAAAAGTAAAATTTTCTAAATCAGAGAGTAATGGATCCAGAAAGCTATAAGTACACTTTAAAATCTGGAAGACATTGTCCCCTGGATTTCACCTAGGTCAAAACTGAGTCTAAACTACTTACATAAAAGAATTATCTTCCCAGGCAGGGGGGTCTTCGTTTCACTGTACAAATAGTGATGAAATTTTATGTGCTTGGAAAAAAAATCTTCACATAGGGAGCTTCACATAGGTAAGAGCTGCATTTGTTAATTTTCTAAGCAGCAGCTGCACAGTGAGACAGAGATGTTGCTTGGAGAAGGAGGGAGGCAAGAGACAGTGATAGCTTTTATTTCCCCCAGGAAATATTTAAAAAATAAAGTCATTTTGGTGGATCTCTTGCAGTTCATTAAATTTAAATTAGAAAAAAAAGTTTCAACAACTGTAGTGGCTGGCCATCTGTCCAAATAACAGCTAGGAATAAAAATGCACTGACTCTTTCCCATCTGTATTTGTCAATGGTTTGGGAGAAGTACATAATGCTGTCTCACTGATCAACGTTGAATGTTCATTCCATTTTCATTTACATAAGCTTTGGGGGAAAATTTATGCTGGTAAATAACTATGTAACTACAGACTTCCTTATTTATTTTTTTTTGGTAAGGAACTGAGTTTTTCTGTAATATTCATTTTAATAATTGACTGTAAATAGCAAAGCAGGGTAGATGAACATCTGTATCCACTATATGAATTTATCCAACAAATGAGAAAAAAGTGTGTGTTTATTGTCCTCTAAAAAAGAGGCTTACTGTAAGGAACAGAATAGACAGCTCCCCTCCTCAGTCACCTAGACTCCGTCTTCCACCCGTTCAATGAATCTTCCTCAAGTGTTTAGCTATGACACAGACTGACCATTACAAGTATTAGGGGTGGTGCAAACTGTGCCTTATCAGTTCTCAAGAAACCGGCAATGCATTTCTATACCCATGACACATGAGAGCTAGGGTATCACTACTATTAAATACACTGTGAACAAAACATGAGGAAGATGGCAAAATGTCTTTTACAATCATGGTATGAAGAGAGAACTTTGGCAATTACTGCATTTGTTCCATCACAGCTCAAAAGCATGTTGTTGTGAAGTTCATGGTTAGGCTGACCCTTTGCAAACACAAACTGGATGATAGATATTTCATCTGCCAGGAAGAACTACTAAAGACAGTTACATATTAGAGCATCCTACTCTGCAAGTACTTTGGAATGTTTAAAGAGCGCTAACTCATGGTTGCCTGAAAATAATGATGATTAGCCTCTCAGTGTTGGAACTGAATCACACTATTGGTAAAAGCTGATAAGCAGAGTTGGGGGGTGGGAGGGGGAAAGGAGTATCTTTGTCCAGGCATTTCTCCTGGAAATGTCATCAGCTTCTGAAAGTACAGTAATTTTTTTCATCAGGCTTTTTTTTTTTATTTCCTCGTTCAGTCCAAATCATATATGGAATTTGCGTTAAAAGAACAGGGTGGGACAGAGACAAAGAATATTTAGAAAATAATCAGAATGATTGTAACCAGACTTAATACCAAAATAGAGCTAGGATATGTGCTTCAGTGCTTGACAGCTTCTGCAAAATCAATAGAGTGGTTCCTGAAATATTTGGTTAACAATGTATACTGATAGTTGACAGATAAAATCATTAAGTTACACCATTGGAGATTTGATTTATCATTCTCAAAAGTAGGCTGAAATACAAGAATTGTAGGGCATCATATGGTAGAAGTAAGGGCTGAGATGCAAAAGACCGGGTTTTCAGATAATATCATATGACATTGATTTAAATTTGCACCTGTCAAAAACTTAATGTCTGATAATTCAGATTTTCCACTAGTTAAAGGTGTTTGAGTCTGCATTTTTGTTTCACACCTATCTCTATTTAGAATTGGAAATTGTCAATGCTGCAAAAATGTGTATCTTAGGTATTTCGTAGCCAAAGAAAAGAAGCTTTAGATAGATACTTCTATTATTTTGATATTTCACATTTTGCCTATTATTAAGAGTTATAGCTCATGTTGATTAGACAGCGGTGTCAAAGGGTTATACTCACTGGAATTCTCTAGTGAGCCAAAGCGACTATAAGCTTGGCTAGCCTGCATGGCAATGTCAAGTTGCTGACTATGACTTAAGGTAGCTGATAAATATGATCCAATGTCTTTATTATATAGGTAACTCAAGTGGTCACTGTGACTGGGAAAATAAAATAAAACATAAATAAAGGGCCTATTTTGAGAAAAACAATAATACATTCATTTTCATAACTTCCTCTGAAAGTTAGAGCCAAATCTCTGGACAGCTTCAGAATTCTTTCCCTGTTGACAAAAAGCTGTGTGTTCCAGCTATGCAAAAAAAATATATAAAGGTAACCATCCAAAGAAGCAGGGTCACCGCACTAAAACATAAAACTTCCTGTTAAGAGTAATTTGCTTGACTTGAACTAGGAAGAATCGGGGGGTGGGGATGTTTGGTTTTCTTTTTATTCTCTTAATAAAAAATGGGGCAAATAAATATCATTTCAAACCAGCTAATTTTTTATTCATTAAATATTGTTTTCTAGTATCTTTAGATGTTTACAACTCTTGCTGTGATTTGACCAATCATGTAACTTGCTGAGTTTCATTTCTTCTTAGAAGCTTCACAGCTGTTTCTTAAAGTGTTCAGTTATTCAGCTTTTTACGGGAAACCAGAGAGATACAATTTAGGAAAAAATTCATTATCTACTCTTATTTCTAGCAAAAGAAATATTCCTGTATGTGCATGTGTTAAGCTAAATCTAATCATATCTCTTTATAGAAGGTGTTATTAGTGAAGTAGTATCACACTGTCCTGGCTTTTGAAACACAGGATGTTATTAAGGGGTTGCAAAGAGTAAGACATGGGATTTTGCTTTACTGTATTAACACCTATATTACATTTTAGAATGCAGGAATTCTCCCTGACCGGGTTTACATAAACAAAACAAGGCTTTTCCCACAACTCCTGGTTACCTCTGCTTCAGCCCAGAAGAATGAAGATACAGAAGCCTTTCTACTCTGAAAAAAAAAAAGCGGGAAGGGGCACAACACTTTATAGGCTTTATAATATCAGGGATGGTTATTTGTAGTCTGGCTTTCGGCCGTCCACAAAAGAACTAGAAAGAACAAAACTCTTATTTAGGATTCACTTCATTGGGAAATCCTATTACCATGAGTTCACTGGTAGAACTCCCATTTATTTAACTGAGTCCAGGATTTCAACATCTGTGTGAAAAAATTTCAGTCAGCTCTTAAAGATTCTAAAATAATCTAAAAGATTATTTAGTTTTCAACTAAAAGGGAAAAAATAAAAAAGTCCTTTGCACAAAGTACTTGTGAAAATTGTAGCTATGTCCTTTATGATTGCAAAAGCTTGAATGATGCAAACAGTCTGGGTTTTTTTACAATTTTTGTATAAAAATATTTTATACTATGAACTCTCTTGATGCTATGTTTGTCTGGCTTAACCTAACATGACAGAAATAGTCTTACAATCAACAGCCTGTGTTCATCCAAGAGAGCTTTGTGCTCTCAGTGACTAATGTATGGGAAAGTCTCTCCCTACTCAGCACCATCACGTGATTTATCCAGGCTCATAGGGCCAGCTGTAGGCCATGGGTGCTTCACGTTTAAAAGTATTTGCTAACTTTCCATATGTACTCTAAATATTTTTGAATTTTAAATTTATTTGACATTTAACATTTTTATGAACATTTATTAAGTCTTTAAAAAACATAGTTATGCCTCCAGGAAAATAATTATCTGTTTCAGTAAACCTGACACAATAAAATGAAACTTGGTACAGCATAGAAAGCCTGAGAGGTACCCAAACTATAAACATCACTGTGTGCAACTGGGAAACAATTTTTCAGGTGGTATCAAAGTTGGTTTTAAAGGACTTAGCTCATCACTAAAATAGATCAGTAGAAGCACATTCATTTTATCTTTGATACACTAGAATTTGAATTACAGAAAGCATCAAAAAAATTGTTTTGATGAGTAAATGAGTGTTGGGACAGAAAAAAATATATTGGGTGTGCGCTTATATGATGCAATGATATCACTTTTACACAGTGACATTTTCCACTGGAGGGGCATTTTCAGATAAAGCATATAAATTAGGATGCCCCCAACGCACATTTTTTCATTCTACATGAAACCAAGAAAGTATTCTATGTCTAAAAGGAGTCTATAGGGACAAACAGGATCATGCTTAGTTAAGAGGAAAACTACTACAGGAAGGGAAGTTAGATACATGATCCTGATACCCAGCAGGGGAGCAGGGCTAGTAACACTAGTAATAAAAACACAGCAAACCCAGCATGTAGTTCAGTCCTTGGTTGGAAATGGTAAGTGACGCTGACAGAAAATATTACAAGGATCATTTGCAGAATCATTCAAAGTCAGATGTGACCTCTTTTAAATAGCTGCATCAAAGTTACTGAAACTAGTGTAAAGAATAGCAACATTTTGCCATAAGAAAAAAAGAATTTAAAAAGAAAAGATGATTAAAACCTATTTAAATTTGAGAGCTCTAGTGTGTTCTCAGTTTTAGTTATCTGAGTAAAGGTAACCTAGCCAAAAAGCGGGCTCCGCCCTCTGCCCTTACACTTCAGGGAGAAATCTACAGAGAGGTAGCAGATTTTTTGAAATTTTATTTTACTTTAAAATTGGAACTCCTACTGATAGATTCCACCGTGATTGTGAATTAAAAGGTTAAGTGAAGAGTCTTACTCTGATAACAGTTCCCTGAAGTGACCACTTTAAGAGTAGGATGAAAAAGAGCAGTGAAGCAAATAAGAAGATGGAAAATCTGAGAAATAATCCCATTTTAATTAGATGACTTCATGATATCTGAAACAGAAACTCCAATGGGACTATCATATTCACTCCTGAAGAATTTGCCTTCTTTTTAACACACTTGTTTGTGTAAGTGTTTTCTATGAAACAATTTCACTTGGAATCTTTACAGAATGAATTTGGTTTTAAAGTCAATTAATATCCCTTTTTTCCTAATAGTGCCCTCTGCTTTTTTTTCTCTCTGTCTAACTTTTTTTCTGCCTCCACTCTGTTCCCTCACATCTTCATTTGCTCTTGGTTAGAAGACTATAGACCCAAAATAGGTACTTTTGTACTTCCTTTGCCAAAAAACATTAAGTGGCGTGTGTTAAAAGAACCGTTTTTGACTCCCATTTCTTCATTTCTCTAGAGATGAGGTTAAGTAGATGCAGAGTAATTTAATATGCCTGGACTATTTGAAATCAAGGATTTATTCCAGTGCTTTATTTTATAAGCATAAACACTGTTGTTTTTGACAAATTGTTTTTAAGAAATGAAAGAATAACAGATGTCTTGCAGCCCTCACCACTAGCAGCTAATTTGGCTAGCAGAGTCAACACTGTATAATCCCTTTGTGTCTATAATTATCTCATTCATGTGATTACTGGCATGGTCTGGCCAACCGTACCAAAGCCAGTCATAAAAGCAGGGCACAACCTAATGGAAACACTAATGAAAAGTCAGCCTTTGCTAATGTAACTTCTGTCAGCCTCCAGAAATAACTCGAGGGCTATTGACTGTAAGTGCTGGCGAACATGTGCAGCCTCTCTGCTGCTTGAGTTTGACTGAATCAAAAGGTGCCCGTTTTTTTGGATACGTGGTATATAAACATTGCTGGTATGTCTACGTGGTTGTCAAAGGTGTGATTATGTAAATATATCTGAGTTATGGTGCAGAAAACTATAGGGACAACTGAAATACTAGCATCAGTCTCTGGTGTTGCTGGATCCACTGATCTGCAATGGCTGAAATATTATTGGTATCTGACAGTCTAATCCTGGCTTAGATTTGTTTATATGAGCTGTAAAGTCATACCTGTATTGGCTATATAGTCTCTTTCTGTGTATTTTCCAGTCATGGATAGGTTAGAAACTCCTACGTGCTTGATCACTCTCTGTAAACATCTGTCTGTATCACACAGGCAATCACATCCACAAGTGCACAGTTGCCTTGAAGCAGATGCAAGCTGGTTCCCTGAAGTTTCTTTTGAAAGGTGGTTTTTCAGTCCTAGATTGACAAACATCCTTGATTGAACTGAATGCTCAAGACTTCGCAGTCATATTGAGGGCTGAATGAACTCTGGTACAGGCATAATTTCCCTGCATGCCAGTCTCCCCATTCCTCCTACCATCCATTTGTAGGTGATTAGAAAGTGTTTTGATATGTTGCTCTGGAGATCAGTCATGGTATCCAGGGAATTAACCCTGTGGAAGGGTATCTGGTTAGAACTAGGTGCTACGAAAAGTGTTTCAAAAGGGGCACTAAAGAAAATTAAAAGCCTGAGCCATGCTGAACCTCTCAAGCCTGAAACTGGTGTTTTCTTCAACTGGCTCTTGGCTCTCAGCCATCAAAATCATCACTGAAATGTGGATTGGAACATTGCTGGATAGTATGGGGAAAACGAAGCTGTAACTTTACTGCTACTATACTGGACTTTTGTGTCTACAGTCACAGTGTGATGCTACACAGTGGACACCTCAGCATATGACAGGACATTCTGCTTTGGGCAAATTTCCTTAGTATGGTGAGGTGCTCTTTGAGCAACACTGCAGGCATTACTGTGCATGGTCTAACTGTTAACATAGAAAAGGGGTTCTACAGTGCCAACTAGCATCAGTTTAGACAAAGGTTATGGTGATTCCTCATATCCATTTAGTCCTAGTATATGCAAATACAGTGATACACATAAAATGAATGTATACAAGGCAGCTTTTTCACTGGTACCTGTTTGATAGCAATGTTCGTGTGGGTAATATTTATACACTATCAATATAAAATTGCTGTTTTGTTCAACAGCATTCAACGTGTCTGGGGCCTCACTAAGGGTTAGCATTTCCTTTCAAAATCTTACAATTTTATTAAAAGACAAAGTGTAAGGGAGTGATGCATGGCTGAGGGGGCAGATGAGGGTGAGGAAAAGGATCCTTTACTGGAGGAAAACACATGGCTATTTGTGTGCCATAATAATTCAGAAGCTGTCATTGGCAGCAATAAATAAATATGTATGCACATCTGCCTAGGTGTTTTAGCATTCTTACTGTGCCTTCAATGCAAAATTAACGTATGTAAAAATACATTTCTTTCCTCCATTTCATAATTTTAAAATCTTCATCTAGGTCACCTCAGAGCTTCCTCTTACACTATGTTCTTGTCCAGCAAAATTGAGAAAACAACATGATGTTAAAACAAGAACAATAATCACTGTTATTCCTGGAGCACTAAGAATAACAGCGTTTATTGTCCTTGTGCTGACATTGTTTCTCTGTTACTGTTCTGACTTAATGCTTTGTGCTTTTGCAGCTCCCACCCCAGTGAGCCTTCAGTGCATGTCTAGTTACTAACCCTTTAAGGTCCAGAAGCCCTGATTTGTTGTTGCAAAACCTAATGCAATGTAAAATGAGCTAAAACATAAACCCTTTTCAGATCCCAGTGATAAAGAGGTCTTCAGGGGGGGCCTCACATTGTGCAAACTATAGACAGATGGAAATTGGATGTAATGACGGTTACTCCAGGGGAGAGTCTGTTAAAAATGGGAAAAGAAGAAGGAAAAACATTTGAAAGAGGGAAGTTTCCAGACTCTATGATATGTTTTATATGGAGAAATAAGTGGAATTAAGGCTCTCCTAGCTTAGAAAATAAGTTAGTAGAAGCCTGAGGTTAGAGAAAAATTCACTCTTAGATACCATGCACAGGGGAAAGGTATGCTAGAACAACTGGTGATTAGAACAAATTAAAATAACCATCAGCACAGAACACTTTTCTTTCTGTCAACCTCTCTTTAATTAGCAAGAAAATAACAATCCAGTCACACAGAACAGTACAAATTAGTGTTCTCTACAAAAGAGGGTTCTACCTTTTTTCAAAGGCAGGAGCTATCATATAGTCTCATCTCAAAGTTAAGTGAAATCACTGGAGGGAGAAAGTGCTTACTATTCCTTCACTGATACCTCTGTGTTGCAGGGAGGCAATGAGAGGAGTGTGCCATAGATTTTATTACTCTCTCTTTACAGCTTCTGGTTTCAACTGATGCATGGCTCTGCACCCCTTTTTGCCCCCTTCCTTCTACTGCTTTTTTTGTCTTGTTTATTTAGACAGTAAGGCTTCTAGAAAAGAAAATCTCTCTTATTGTATGTTATTACTGCATGTGGCAAACTGAGGCCTCAGGCACTCCTGTAATAGATATGTTTCAGTAGACTAGTTACCACACATTTATGTAATTATACCAAAAAATTAATAGGGTGAAAATACTTCAGAATACCTTCATCAGTTCAGGCCTGCCAAATCGGAGGTTGTAGTATTCTGTGTTTCCTATTTATTCATTTTCATGAGACTTCCTTGGCTTTGTTTTCCATGAGAGTTGTGCAAAAATCTACCCATTTTAGCTCTCTATATTTTTAAGGATCAAAACTTATGGGGCAGGTTCATACAGGTTCTCATACAGAGCTGTGAGGCACCTGTTATTTCATACATTTAAAACTTGACTTTTCATACCAACTGTCTGAAGATGAGCTTTGACAGAGGGATGGAGGTGTTAAGCAACGGCTATTGGTGCATATGTAACACTGTGGGTAGAAACGTCAGACTAACTTAAAAGTATGCGATCAGGTTGTCCTCTAGTGGCTGTCCAAGAGAAGACCTGACCATAAATTTCACAAATGTTGCTGTGATTTCCATTAGCATTAAGTCCTGGCAACTTGTGTTTCTGCAAGGATCTGATACCCAGACCTCAGAACTGTCAAGCTCTGTGTAATTCCTGTTCTAGTGACAGACCCTGAGAGCCTTTCTCTTTTTTTAATCTCTTCCTGAAATTTGCCTCTCAGTAACATCTTAACCCATGCTTCTGGAAGGTCTTTATGGGGAGAGCAAACAATTCCTCACCTGTCATTTTTTTTGCAGGGATGGAACAACCTGCTTCTCATATTCTGCTTTGCTATTATACTTCCACCCCTCTGCCACCTATTTCAGTGCTTTGGCCCCAAGGTGTCTCCTCTTGGAAGCAGACAACAGTAGTGGGAGGTGGGATGATTTCTCTCTGATTTCACAGCAAGAAGCCTCATTCTTCCTGCAGTCGCACTGGATGTGGTGCCTGACTGACACCTCAGATACCCTCTATGACAGTGAATGAGTGTCCTATATCCACTGAAGAGCTATTTGGCAGGGCATCTGACTCTTCCAGTGACCTGAGAGAGGTCTTAATCTCTGAGATTTATTGGGAACAATAAGTTTTCTGAACACACTGACATTAATATTCAAATCAACATTTTTTTTTTTTTTTTTTTTTGGTATAATCAAGCTCTGTTTAGTTTACTCTGTTTAAATGGAAGCACCACATACAAGACCAACAGAACAAAACACTAAATGGAAACCATGCATCCTTATGAAAATATAATCTTTATTCAGAAATGCATGTTCAAATAGCACACTGAGACCCCCCACAGAACTGAGATTTCTGAAGGATTTGGTAGATCTTTCTCAGTGAAACGTATGGAGTTTATGGGGCATCATTGGCCAGTTTAGCATCTGGTATCAGAAGAATGACATTTGAATCAGACATACAGCTCCAAGGCCTAGCTTTTCTAAGTGCTTCCAGTATATAAATCTACCTGTTATTCAAGCCATGCTTGAGACTTGTCATTGCAAAAACCAAGGCAACAGTGTTCTGGAAGGGAAGTTAGGATCCATAGTTTCTATTCCAGTAATGTACCAACAATCTCAGTTTCACAGATGGTGACTATTAAGGCACAGAGTAGTTAACTGAGTTGCACAAGGTCCCCTGTCAAGTCAGCACAGAAGAGGAATAAACTCACTGTTCAGTGCTCTGTCCTTTGGACAGCTCTGTCTTCCACAGACAAGGAAAGTCTGTGTGTTGGTGTTAATCTATAAACAGAATAAAAGTAACAATACAACAAACAGTGGGTATTATCCAAACATATGCTATTAGACACTGCAAGACAAATGATAATAATATTTGGAGTACTGATCTATGAAACCATAGTGCAGTGCAAGTCAGAAGAAAATATCAAGTTAAAGTGAAAAACAAATTCAAGATTCCTCTGAACCAATGAGTATTATAAGAGCAAATGTTCTATTATTTGCATTTAAGCATGGCTATGCCCACCAGGAATGGGACATTAGCAGGAAGTAGAAAGGATCTAGCAATGTCCTTTAGTCATTGGACATTGTGCCAGAAATAAGCCAAAAATACTGGAAATCTGAGTATTCATTCCTTTTTTTGTACAATTAGCACAGTGACATAAAACCACATGTGTAATAGGAATAACATAAGGTTTTAATCTCTGCTGCTGTATAGTTACAGGTCTCACTAAAGCAGGTCAGATTTTTTTAAATATGATTGCCAGAGTCCCCAAAACTATGCACAGAAAAGCATACACACTCACACACATTCGTAGGATGCCACAGGAGGCCAACTGCTGCATCTCACAATGTCAGCAGGCAGCATAGTTTAACTTTAAGCACCCCTCCATACCTCCGGACTGTTGCTTTGCTATTGTCCTACTCCCGCCAGTTACATCTTTATTGCACTTTGCTTTCTCTCCACTTCAGCAGCTGGGCCTGTGTTAGAGTGCAGGCCTAGGGGAGCAGGAAGAAAACTTTGGATGTTTGTAATAGTGTTCTTTGAGAATTCCCACAGATAAAAATCTTCTCTCCTCCAGCTCATGATTTGGGGCCTTAGGTAGTTGTTTAAGCCCTGTATATGACATTGCTTCCAGCTGGCAGTGTCACAACATGATAATCACTCTTTCCTGAAAGTACAGGATCTGCAAGATAACAAAACTAGTAATGCATTTCAAGCCATTACCCTCCTACTAAACAATCTAAGAAACAGCTCTAGGAGAAACTTGCAGTTTTTTGTTTCTGTTCCCACTCCCCCCCCCCCTTTTCCCCTCCAAATAAAAAGATGTATTGCTGCAATTGGGAGAAACAGTTTGTCTTCTTGAAAGGAAAGGACAAGCAAGAATATAGGCAACCTTCTCTTTTTTAGAAGGTTCACAGTCTGATAGACACAAAAGGATATAGAAAACCATCACAGAGGTGGTATAAAGTTCAATGCAATTGCGTATATATTGAGAAATAAAACACAGGAAAATGAAGCTTATAAAAATCTACAATACTCTGAGATTTCTTCAACTTATGAAGTTACAGACAAAAAAAAGGAAGCTATGCTGTAAAAAATACACTACAAAGATACGCTGAAGCTTTAACAGCGCATGACTGGAGCTTAAGGATTAACAAGGCTGCTAGGAATACTTCTGTGTAAACCAGTTTTCAGTAGAAAAAAAGTGGGTTTTCAATTAAATTAAGTCTCTCTTGAAAAATACCTGTTTTTTGTGGGAAATGTCCTCTTTCCATCAAATAACTTGCATGAATATTGAAAGGCTGGTGGGCATAAACTAAAAGATTATGAACTGAAATTACCACTGAAACATCTTTGGGACAGTTGCAGATTTTGTGTCTGATTGCCCCCAGACGATGTGAGCAATCTTCTCAGCTGAACTTCAGTTCTAATGGGACATTATGGCCAGGACTTCCCGTAACATCTAACTATAAATCAGCAAGACAAGATTGTTG
Organism: Apteryx mantelli; assembly: GCF_036417845.1. NCBI lineage: Eukaryota > Metazoa > Chordata > Aves > Apterygiformes > Apterygidae > Apteryx > Apteryx mantelli. The sequence goes on from NC_089981.1 coordinate 57,985,963, forward strand.
TGATTCATAGATGATCTGGTCTGAGAAGGGAGCCTGAACCATAGGTGAGAATAAGGGGAGTGAAACATCTAAACTACAGCATCTTCATTCATTTGGGTGAAGGAGAAGCTAACTATAATGGAACACAGTAGATAATATTTTAAGATCTTATGTTCTGGTCAGTTAAAAGAATTGCACCTTATATTGGGTAGCTTTTGTAATGAGGTAAAGGTTTGTATAAACTTGTTTTATTAATATCACAAGCCTACTGAGCTGTTGCAGAAAATAAAATCTCTAGGGTAGGTGTTGGAAAATTCAAGTTTTGCTGAACTGGCAGAAAGCAACAGTTGGATAAACTAGTCTAAAAAACATGAAGAATAAAACTTGTCATTGCACATGAAATAAATCAATGTACTGTTGAAAGGCATAATGTAGCTATTAGTGAGTCACTTAGTGACTACCATTTGGAAAAAGTAACCAGAGGGAATGAAAATATATTTATGCCAGTTCATTCCTGCAATAATTTATGAATCTTTTGTACGGCCATATTCCCCAAAATGCCTTTATTCTCATGTTTAAAAATCTAGTGTTGTTGATGGCAGAAGGAAAAACAGAGAGTAAAGAGTATTTAATAGCTAAAGCTTCAAATTTCAAATACAATTTTAATAATGTCCAGAAGTGGTCAAGAAAATATTGATGCTTAAACTCAGAGTTCATCACCAATATTTTCATCTCCAGATAATACTGTGAATGACTGCCTTCCAAATTTGAAAATGCATTTTTCTTGTGGAAAAGACATATATTCTGTTTACAAAATGTCTTTATATATATTCAAAATATTTCACAATGACAAAGCAATGGACATTTTGGATGGTAAGAATGGATTGTTTAGAGAACTGGAACAGACTGTGTTTTCATGAAAGATAGCATAAACTTTTCAAAATACTGGTATTGGCCACATATCCTCAGAAAGTTGAATTCTGTAATTATAGGAACCCAAAATGGAGAAAGCAAGGTCAGGATAATGCATCAGCTTTGTGATAGAGGTCTACAACGTTGTAAGGCACACAGAGAAGATGAGTAGGAAATAATTATATATTATTTCCAATAATAAAAAACCCTGAGTGACATCAATTGAAAATGTCAGGTGGTAAAGTCAAAACAAGCAAAAGGAGATACTTTTTCATGTAATGTGTAAACTGAAGCAAAGTACTACAAGGTATTGTGGATACTAAAACATGAATTCAAGTGACTAGATAAATTCAAGAAAAAAAATACTGTGCAGGAAGTTCCTCAACTATAGAGTGATGGAAGCTGGGAAGTTATTCTTCAGAAGCACTATTATTATCTGCTTGCTAGTTTTTCTAATCTTTCCAATGCTCCTGGTCCCTGTCAGACTGAGGATACTTGGCTTGATGAACTTTTGGTCTGCACTACTAGGGATGACCTTATAATCCTGTTACCCACATATGCTATTTAAGCAGTGGTCTTCTGAAGTGTTGGCATTTGGTTTTGAATTTGAACCAACAGCCTTCTAGTTGAAGGATACTATTGATTTGGTTTTTTGTTTTTTTTTAATGCTGCATACTATTTCAGGAAAATGATTCATAATAGTTAGTAATAATGTATTTTCTAATAATAGTATTATTAAGGAATCTAAAAGCCATGTCTTAAGTGACTGTGTTGCAGTTTAATCCCTCCAAAATAACCTTAAGAATATCTATTAAATAAAATATCTATGAAATTTTATGCCAGAAACTTCAGTACTGTGTGACTTATCCCAGTAGATCAGTTGAATTGCTGTTATTCAGGATCACTGTTCCCTTTTTCATAAGTCAAGAACTAATTCAAAAGTGAGGGGAATCATGAGTTTCAATGACACTTTAAAGATATATTTTTCCTAAATCACATTTATTTGATGTACTATTATTTAATGATGTAAAAATGTCACTAAAATTAAAGGGAGTGCTTTAAAACACATAAAATAATAGGAAACACAGTACTGCAGCTGAATTTTCTCCTTAGCTGTTTCAGCCTACTAAATTAAGACCAATTCTGAAACCTTCTAGCCTGTGGACTGTTGAGGAAGATAATAATTGATTCAGTCACTATAGTTTACCTAATCAGTCAAGGTATATCTGAATACAATAGACTGCAAAGTTTTGTTCAAGCAAAGTTTGAACTGATTATGTTAATCTAGGGAATGGCAAAGCATTATGTTGAAGAATTGCTAAAAAAAAAGAACCTGAATTTTCTATGAGATTCAAGCAATCAAAGGACTTTTTCTTTTCAGAAAGTTGACCATTCTTGTATTTGCCTATTTCTCTTTAGAATTGGATGGCAAATTTATAATTAATGAATAGAATGTATTATTTTTTAATTCATTTCAGGATAGCTGAAATTGGGATTCAACAGACAAAGTGCAGCTTCTTTCTCAGTTGGATTTGCATGTCAAATACACAATAAAAGGGTGAAGAATGAAGAAAAGAATTCTGTATGCCTAGAAAAACCTTCAAATGATGGTCAAAATCTTTGCTTTACTGGGAAGGGCTTGAATAAGAAATGAAGGAGAAAAAACAAGCGATCAGAGCTTCCAAGAACTACCATGAAAAAAAATGCTGGCCTCAGATGTGTGTAAAAATGCAGTGCCTACCAGTGGGGCAGATGGATGCCTCTGGCCACTCATATGAAAAGTGGTAGTCTGTGAATCCCTAATCCCTAGTGCAGCTAATCACAAGATGTTTTTGCTTTGCATTAAGTGTACGTATGTGTCTGTGTGAATGTGTGCATATGCATGTTTAATTCCAAATTGGGAAGAAATTAACATTTTTGTAATTAGCAGTTTGTAACAACTTGAAATTGCAACAACAACCGTAATAATTCTGGACTCCATAGGTGGTGATTAAAAACAGGTACAACCTTATAAAACCTTGGAATTTTTAGGATTGTAGGTTCCCAAGATGACCATATAGCTTTCAAAATCTTGAGCACATACAATTAAAAAAGCTAGTTCTTGTGTTTCAAATCATCTCTTCTTGGAGTGTGTCCTAGGACTTCTACAACTCCAGCCCTATTTTCACACAAAGAACCCTGGAAACTTCTTGGATGTCAAAATGAGTAATAGGTGGGTGATAGGTGGTTAAGGAAATGGGTATAAGTATGGACAGATAAAGTGCTGCTATATTCATCCACAGTGTAATCCTCTTGACAATTAAGATATTCAGAAATGAACACTTCTGAAGTTAGAATAAGAGAAGAAAGCAAATTTTTTTTTCTGTTGTTTTTTAAAATTAAAAGTGAACTACCTTACATTCTGCACTGCATCAAGGAAGAATGTTAGCTGTTTTTTTTCTTTAACTTAACTCAGAAATGTTATCGTTATGAGTTATGAAATGTTAATGTTATTGAGAGTTTTCCTTAGTTTTTGATTGTACAAAACCAGATAGATAAAGGTTTTACTAAAATACTTCTACTCAGAACAGTATGTGAAAAGTATATATTTCTCTTCTAGAAACAATACTGCAACTTTTGAAATAAACTAGAAAAACCCCACTGGGACTTAAATTTAAGCCAGTACTTAAATGCTGTATTAGATTTGTATGAATTAGGCCTTAATAAATATGGTCACATTTACTTCAAGTATCAGTGAGCAGGACTGCTGTGCTCTATTATGTTAATATTTGCTTGCAGGATTTTAACAGCGTATTCAGCTCAGAAAATTTATTGACATATTGGAATGGCTGTAAAAGCAGTCCGGTGTTTTGTTAATTTTATACCGACAGAATATCATAAGTTTGCTCTAGCTAATTTTCAGAAACATATGACACTATTTGGCACATATTTTGAAAATAAATATTTGTGTTATCCAGTACACTGTAAGAATGTATTAAGCAGATTTAACTTGATAAGCAAAAAATAAATGATCCCTGAGACAGAGAGGTTTGACTCATGTCCAGAGAGGAGAAACACCTTTAGTTATTTTCTTCACTCAGCTTAAATTCTCAATATAATTCACATCTTTTCTCTGATTTCATACTGTATTCTTTTTCCTTAAAAAGTGATTTATTTCACATTCTAAAACTAATTGCCCATGAAATTTCATTTCAATTTAAAAAATCATTTTAATTAGATCTGTGGCAGTACAATAAAACACCTTAAACATTTCTACTGTTTGTTAATGTTTCACTTTCACATTTCAAATAAAACAGCACAGTTTGGGGGAGTTATGCTTGTCTTTCAGATATAATAAAATCTGCCCTCTGGAGGGAGTGGGGGAGGCAAGGGGGAATGAAACTTAGCATGCTATGTCTTATCCTAGAGAAAAAATTTTCAGTCAAGAAAATTAGGGGGTTGTAATGGATAAGCCTGAAGACCTTTAACTGTACTTATAATAAAGGGCATATCAAGCAGAGAGATCATGATCTCTGCAAAAAGCCCTCCAGTATTATCTTCAAGCTAAAGAGGAACAAGAGCTACTGATTGGCACTTTGTTACTTGAATGGTGCCCCACTGATGAGGCAGAAAGGCCATTAAGGATGATTTTCACACTATCCAAAATCTAGCAGATGTCAAACTTAAAACTGTGAAAGTTGTAATGCATTTCTAAAAAAAATGTGCCCAAACCCAGAAAGCAGTGCCTTTCCCAGGCAACCAAGATTATATATATATTTCTTCCTCTTTATTACTTGCCCAGGACACTCTTCATCATAATGTCTTCTTTCTTCTTCTACAAACCAAAGTATCATCTTCATTTATATGCAGTATGAACCTACTGCCACTACTGCCACAATATAAATGTGCTGTATTAAAAATTTAAAATATTATTTTTTACTTTCCATCAAGATGAAAAGTGAACCTTCTTCTCATTTGCAGCTCTGCTTCTGCACTGTCATCATTCTTGTATTGTATGGTGGGACATGATGGCTAATAGACAGCCAAATTCCTACAGACCTTAAATTACCTCAGCTGTACTCTGAGCTTGAATCCCTTCAAACAAACACAGAAGAATTTTCAAAGATAGGCTAAGATGGTTGCTGTGCTTCACTGGGGATAAACTTCTTTGATCTAATGTCACAACAGTAGCAAAAAGGAATGCATGGGATGGTTTGTCTTTCAGCACAAGGTTCTTAAAAGCTGAAGGACCTATTATTTTGTTTGTTTTGGAAGCTGAACAATCCGGAAAACAACTCTTTCTATGCAGTCAACCAATCTTTTAAAAAGTAAAATAAAATGCCTGCTAGATGGATATCTCTTAGATCCTTTGTCCACTTAGTTGCTTGATTTTTTTCTTTTGCTGTGGCAACACTGAGGTCCACATTTGTGTTTGCAGAGAATTAAGGTTAACTTTCAAGTTGGCTGAAGTCCTGGATCTGCAAAGCACTCTGTTTTGTAATTTGAAGGTTAAATTCTTCTCAGAGAGCCTTGCTGGAGTTAGCATTCTCACTTCCAATAACTGTAGGAGCTGCCTGACCTTTATAAGTGCAAGTCAACATTCCTGCTGTCAGAAGGAGCATCATTGAGAGTAATCTCCACAATCACAAGGAGAAATGGTTAGCCACAGGCAGATCATGACCAGTGAAGGGGAATCAGTGAACAGTCAGATAAAACTGTTTTAACTAGATTCAAAGTGTATCTTTTACAGAGCTTCAGGTTCTGTTCAGAAGTCTGCAGACTGCAGTATCCACAGCTCTCCTCCAAATTTCAACAAGATCAATGGAAAATAATAGTAAAAAAGGAATTAGGAGTGAAACACTCTAAATGTTTTGACCTCTAGGTTATCTTCTACCACACTGCTCTGTGGCAAATTCAGACACGTGTAACTGGAAAAGATATAAAATAATTGCATGTTGCCTTTGTCCCTCTACACACTATAAATCCCAAGGAATGTTTAGCATACAGATTATTTGAAGAAAAGCACTGTATCAACACACAATACTTTGAATACTTTAATGCACTCCATAAACATTTCCAGTTTTCCATTAGAAACATTAGGAACTTTGAACACAATATTGGACCAACAATAAACACCATTGTATTTAGTCAGAATCTCGAAGCAGTAGCAGTTTTTATGTGAACTGAAAGCAACATAGGTTTCTGCAAAAGTGGAGAAAAAGAAGAAGTATCCTGTTTCGAGACAATTCTGTTTTTATGCAAATATTCCAAAGTTGCATTAGCAGTTACAAATAGCCATATGGGTGGCAAGGAGAAAGAGCAACAAGGAACCCAAACAAGAAAGGATGGCCCAGGATGTGCAGCACATAAGTGAGAGTTGGTTATCTTTATGAAAAAAGATGTTATGAGCAGTTGAGAGCAAAATACATTTTGGGAATTCCACTCTATTTCTCCCTCTGTTCTAGAGATCTGCAATTATTAGAAATCCCAAAATTTTGTAGGCCCCCTTACTCCAAAATAAATGTTTTGGACTATTCCTCCTCTCATCTCAATTTTCGGTAAATGAAATGACAGTTTATGGCAGAGAATAAATGACATCTGAAACTTGGCAGAATAATGTAAACTGGAGCTTGCCTGACTCAAGCTAAGTTTCTAGCTCTGTTAAAGGAGAAGACAAAGGAAGAGTCAAGCCAGTGGAAATTTTACAACTTAGCTAGCCTAATAAACTGAGATAGTATTTCATATCTTTTTTTTTTTTTTTAGAGAAACTATTTACTCAGTTCTGGGGCTCATGACCTGGCTAATGTTCTAACACATCTGTTTTAGGCTGCAACCAGGGCAACCAACAAATCCTGGAAATTTCATAACAGTTAAGGAATGTTAAAATGTTATTTGTAGGAACACCCTAAAAGGCAAAGAGATTTTAACCAGAAACTGGTTAATTTTAGGTCCACAGTCTGCAAAGATATATGCAAATGTTTTTCTTCAGTAATGCAAGACAATATCTTCGCAGAAAAAGATGAATTGCTCCATCATGTATATAAGTTTTCATATGACTGGGTCCTTTTTTTTTAAATACATCCTGCAGGGTTTTCATGCCAAATAGACCACTTCCTCAAAAGTTTCCATCCCATCTTTTGAGACTTTAACTTTTGCTGTCAAATGTTTCATTCAGACAGTTCTGGTTGAAATAAAAACACTTTGATTTTTATAGATCAAAATTCTTCAGTTTTTCTTTATTGTATTGAAGATGGAATTTTGGAATTTGGACCTGCTACAGCATTAATTTGTGTGTACCTGAATTTCCACAGTTTCTTGTGTGATTTGTATTATGTTTTTTTTCTTGGACCTATTTTTCTGTTTGGAGTAGCTCCCCACGGAGAAAAGATGTACTGTGACTGTATAATTCTTGTCCTGAACTGTGTCTGTTCACTTTCTGGGGATACAGTGAGGTGCACTATGGGCATCGCTCTTATATAGGAGAACAGGTGTGAAATGGAACCAGAAAGCAAGAATGATGAGACAGTGAGAAATCTCAGCTAATTAAACTAAAAGTGTCTTAGAAAAAAAAAAAAGTATAATGCTTTAAAATGTCAATTACACAGAAAGTTTTTGTTTTGTCAAAACTAAATTTTTAATCATAAAAAATGAGCTCCATGAAGCAGCTACTGGGGAGGTACTATTCATCTTATTTATTTGTCTTTTTAGGCAGATTTCAAACAACAATTGTTCAAACAATCTTTATGACTGAAAACAAAATACAAAATACAACAATAATAATTATCCAACTGCAGTTTCCTGACAATGATTTTGTTATTTTATCTGAAGTTTTTAAACCTCTCTTTATTTCTCTAGGAGAAAGGAAATGTATTTTAATGGTACAAAGCTGCCTTGGGCAACAGATTATATTCTTCAAGGTTTCTATTTTCTTCACAGAAGGAGATGTAATTTGGTACCAAAAGAATCATTTACATTTTCCCTGCTTGGGTAACATTTATTACGGCATTTTATAATGCCTGATTTCTTGGGTTTTTTTTCAGGCTTGTCATTCTTATGATGTGGAGAGTTGTGCTCATTATTTCTAGAGCGTGGAGAGAAGTTATATGGAATATTCTTATACAGAACAAATATCATCCACTGTTTCAATAGATTTTATCAGTAATTTTTAGTTTAATCAGTAATAACATTCAGGAGTTGAGGAGGGTCAGAACAAATTGATTTGTTTCTTTAAGCAATGAATTTTGGGAAGGCTCAGTTCCAATTATTCCTTCCATCTTGAGTCTTCATGTGAATCTCTAGGTAGGGCTTGGGCTTGTTCCCATTCACAATGATTTACTGGAAGTGGGATTTGGCACCTACAGATTTCTGAACTCAGTGAAACAAACTCTCCATGCAGAAGTGAAATGTAATCATGATGTGAGCCAAAGTATGAAATATTTTAATGCAAAAAGACAGATACAAGAAAATAGTAAGGGTGTAAAGGGAGTATTAGAGAGGGCAATGATGAAACAGTTTGCTGATCTAGGTATTATTCAAGTATCAATAGTTTACTCAGAATTTGAAGGAATACATCAGCAGAGAAAGACACGATCTTGTTAACTGGGAGGAAACTGTGACCAAAAAAACAATAAAAATTTGATATTTCTTAAAAAAATTATTAGCTAATCAAAGGTCACAATTTCCTAGCCAAAGTTGCAATACTCTTCCCATTATATCCCATTATAAGGTTTTTTAAGTCAACAGTGTGTAAACAATTTGCAATGCTGCCTAGTACTGTCCAGTGCTGGTCTCTGGATTTTTTTTTTTTTTGAATTAACATTTCATTTATGTATTTAGTTCAGTTTTTAGAATGAAGGAAACATTTCTTTTTTGCCAATATTAAAAATAATGGCAGTCTTTTTACGAGAAACTGAAAAATACTTATGCTTCAAAAAAGGTAAATGAATTTTAGCATGTTACCTTCATGTCAGGGACATGTCTTTTCTGTTGTTCCGAAAGCTGCCCCAATTTTATTTCTAGTCAAAGGTTTAACCCAAAACCTTTGCAAAAAATCTCAATAATTTTTTATCTTTGATTTTTGTGGTTAACTCTCATAGAGTCCTGCTGCAATAAAACTGGTTTGTTCTTGGGACTGAGAAGAACTTTCTTTTTTCCTGTTGCTTTATAAACTAGAAGTGAGAGAGAAGAAATAAGGGAGTCTATTTACTCCATACACTTAGTGATCTCTATTCTACCTAGATATTATAGAGGCAGAAATTACCTGATTCAGATGCAAAAGGGAAAAGCTTCAAGTCTGTAGGCAGATTAGAACAAGAATTCCAAACAGGGAATAGCGGGTCTAGTATTGAAAGGAGATGTTATGTAAAGATACCTAAAAAAGCTTTGAACTAGCTAGAAAAAAGTTGGAAAAAAGACAGATGCTTTATTATGGTGCTTTGCCCACACATTCATGCGTACCCAAGTCCTTGAAGTGAACTTTTCATGGTTGCTGAATAACTGTATGTTCTTCTTTTTCTGAGTTCCTGACTTGAGACTCAAGGATGTGATGTACAGAAATGTTGAGAGTTTATGGCTACAACTGAACTGGACAGCTTTAAATATATGAAATGTTATTTAGAAAGAATTTCAACTAATCAGGTGCAAGCTATCAAAGTGGGGCACCCAAAATTATTAAATACTATTGATTTAAATCTCCCTTTGCAGTATCAACTGAAAGGGGACTAGAACTGAATCTCCATGTTTGAGTTCACGTAATGACAAACTGCTCTAGGACAAATATGATAAAATAAGGTTTAATTTTCTAACTTTTTAGAGAATGACATTGCAAGCCTAATATTCCTTGAATATAAGTTTAGCTAGTTGTGTATATGCATGTCATATGTTTAAGTGTGTCTGAGTGTATTTGTAAAATATGGGTATGAAAATAAAAGGAAGCAAAGGATTGATGATTGATATGCAATACCCTGTTAACTGCGACTTCAGCCAAGCACAAATATACATTTTTTCCTGTAATGTAGCAAAGTAGGTGTGCAACCCCCCAACAGATAGGTGTGTGTGTGAAAAAAGTACTCCTTTCAGTGATCAGAGTGAAGTGGCTAGTGAAACTGGAATGAAGGTATTTTTACACACTTTTTTTTTTTTTCATGAAAGAGCCAGTGCTTTATATGCTCCAAAGGTAGAGTGCTCCATGGCCAGTTGGAGCAAAAAAAGAGAGCTGTTGAGGAACAAAAGGGCAGAAAATTTTCTGCTCTGCTGATGTTGATATAAAGGTAAGTTTGGCTGAATTTCACTGATGTGAGAGAAATAGTATATGATTTTCCATACATGAGACTTTCTCTAACTCCAAATGCCATTGAAATAGTTTGCTAAGATCTACTTACTATTTGTAGCTACTGAGTGCAGAGGTTTTAACATAAAAATACAGACTCATATGAAAGGCAAAATATTTATTTGCACATAATTTATTATTTTGGACTCCTAAACCAATATTGGAGGTTTTCTTGGGGTGTTCTGAAAAGTGTTGCTAACACAGGAGACACAGAAACTGAAATTATTAGCTATTGTAACTGCCACAGAATAAATTAGTGATTAAAGTATGAAGGAATAAATTGTATTTGGCTATATTGTGAACAAATCATATGTCTAAAGCCACGTATAGAAATTACAGTTTTGTTGTTAATAAGTAACCTGGACAATGTCAGCACTAAAGAGAGAAACAGGACAGAGAGCTTCATAACTGCAAATTGTACTTTTTCATGACTACATTTGTTGGCATTTATAATTACAGAAACAGATTTATAAAACTCACTTATTAATTGAATGTCAGAGAAACTCTCTAGTGCTAACTACTTTACTGAAGCCAGGTTATGAAGTGCTTATCAATGAGAACAGAGTGAAAAGACCTTTCACATTCTAGGTCCTTTCTACTGTGAAATAGGATTCTGCACACCAAATTGGCAAAAGGGGAAATACAAAATATGCTTTGTGAAAGTTTATGTTGCTTTTACTTCACTTCTACTTTATTCCAGGTGAGATTTCCAGTAGGTTTATTACCAGGTGCAGCCACAGCCATTCTGTGGCTATGAATCCCAGACAAGGGTTTTTCTGTTTGCTGAGGAATGACCCTGCCTTCCCTGTGCATGTAGCTGTGTTGAGGCTGAAAGGCAGAAATGGTGTAGGTGATTGCTCACACTCTGGGAGTTATGTTGAGACTGCTAAACCATCCCCTCATACATGGCCTCAGCCACGACCGAGAATATTCACTCTGAGACTCAAAACTCAGGAGCTCCTCACAGGCAAGCATCACAAGAGATAAGACATAATGCAGAATCAGGAGACTGTATCAGAAACTATATTCTGCTGTTTAACCCTACACTTCCTTGGACCAAAGGTCAATTATTTCAGTACCCATATGAAGGAGAAGATGTCTCCTACTTTTATCCCCTCATGCCTGAGATTATTAATCATTATTGTCACAATAATCACAGCTGAATATTTTCCCCTGCCAAGAAATGTGGAGGATGTGGTATGATAGGAAGAATTTTATTACTGTGAAAATGCCTAAAGAAAAAATCCAGCTTTTTCAGATCCAAATGTAATCTGGCAGTAGCAACCACCTTTTTCTATTCGAAAACAAACATAGTGGCTCCAGAATCAGCAAGGGGTAAAAGAAGTGCAACTTAAAACTGGTTTCGCAGAGCTCCTTCCTGAAGGACAACAAATGCAAAGCACAACTTCCGGCAAACACTAGGGCAGCTCATCCATATTTCGGAATAAAAATAAGCTGTTTATTCTTATAATTTTTAGTCTTTTTTCCCCACAGAAAAATTAAAACAGTAAAATCCTATCCAGTAAAGTGCCAAATCCCAACCAACTTCACTCTGGGCACCTGCATGCAATGAATGCTGCAAATTAATCTGCTGGAATTTATTCTTTAGATCAAAATTCTAGTCTTTCTAATCTTTTGCAATAAAAAGTGGTTTTGAAAGATGGAACTAATTAATTGTTAATTAATTAATATTAATTCTGTGTATTCAGCTATTTATATAATTATTGTCAGAGAGATTTGCTGCTACGCAGTGAGGGAAGCACTGGTTGTTTTAGTCTCTCCATGGCTCAAATTTGTAACTGGTAGTTTACTTTTTCAATTTCTGGACATCTACGATTATTCAATAAATTCACTGAAAATCCCAATTTGACCCACACTTCTGTTGTTGTTCATTTTAATAATTTTTCAGGTGTTATACTCTACTTTTTCCACCAACAATTCCCAAAACAAATGCAGATGCTCTACTTTTTCTTACTTCTGAAGTTTCTTCCTCTTGTTCTAAAGAAATACGTGACTTCTCAAAAGTACCTGATCACACTTTGAATGCAAAATGATTTGTGCACTTTTATCTTGCCATGGAAAATATTAAAGCATCTTTATTTGGTGCCAAATTCATGTCTGTAGAAGAGCAATTTTCTATATTCTGGTAAAATTGTATCACGAGATACCAAATGTAGAAAGAACAGTTTTGCCAAAAAAAAAAAATGTTCCAGTGTGGTACCTAGCCTTAGTCTGTGTTATCTGCTACCAAAATAAATAAACAAATATGTAAAAATCCTGTCCAGCTGGGTGGACGATCTCTAATTTAATTTGAACAGAATTTCAAGGAAGAAACAGTGATGTAAATATTAAATTCTGACTGGCGTAAATCAAATCTAAAGCAGATCATAAGCAGATTCTTGAAGTCTTATTCAAAACTATAATATTTCACATTTATAAAAACAGAGATTTTTCTCCATTTTTGTTATGTGGGATCCTTAACAAAATTTTCTATGCAAAATGCTTCGTTTTTGACAATCCTTTTTTGATTTATATACCCTGAATATAACTTAAAACTGATCCAAACTTAGAATATACCCAAATAATGGTATATTAAGTTCTTCATATTTTCCTACCTTATAAATACAATGATCTGTTTTAGGCTGTTTTCATGCCATTTTCCAATATTCCAGCATCTCATAGAATTAAGTTTGTAAGAGAGAGGTGCTGTGAAATTTCCACAAAGCCAAAACCTGGTGTATAATTCCTTTGTAACTAGGACACTGATTTTGCAATGATTTGTGCCAGAAGATCCTTCCACACTTTGTACTTGGGAATCTTGGAAGGGGCTGAGAGATCTGCCTGCAACAATAAGGGCATAAGAACTGCCAAAATTTGAAAGAGATGCTAAGATCGTCTGGCCACCTCAAATACTCTACACCTCCCTTCTTCCACTCCTTACTGTGAAGAAGAGAGTCATGGTTGAAGTGCTAAGAGATGAGATAGGAAAATTACATCTCCTAAATATTTAAATCTTTCCACCCCTTAATTAGAAATTATCAAATGACAGATTGCAAAGGAAGCTTTGGCTACTGCACTTACAAGCTCCATACCATTTGCCTTTTAAGTTTAAGATGAAAGGGTAGCCTGAAAGCTACCAATACTTTTTGTTTATTTTTTGAGATTCAGCTGTTTCAAGAAAAATTGAGATAAGGTGAAAAAATATATATATATATACATAAAAAAAGTTGTTAGCCAAGAGCAAACAAATTACATATGCATACAACAGAAATCAGGGACATATCATAGTCTCTCTTAAAATATATTCTGTGCTGCTGGACTGATATTCCCTGCAGGGAGTATCATCAGACTGCTTGTAGCTCAAGTCTGCCTATCTCAGGTCTGGACTAGCCATTCAGCTCTGTTTTAGCTCTTCTAGTGTATCTCAGCTCTGAACTGAAGAGATTGCTCAAGAGATTTCTGTTCATGCTGATTCCTTCTTTGACCTCTCTAATAAAATTTTCAATGAAAATGTCAATTTGAGCAGCCTTTCTGATTTACATTTTCAATCCAAAAAGGGCAAATGTTGTACATTCTGTTCCAAAAGCTTTTTAGTTTTGTATTAAGGAAAACAACAAAGACAGAGTGAACATCTTAGGGAAAAAAAGTGGGAACAAGACATACGTCTTATCTTCGATAATGTGATAATTGACTCAGCTGACTGAAGATGACTTCCTTTCAGTCCCTCTGCAACAGCTACAGTGATCAGAAGTCTGGAAATCTCATGGATGAAAACTTGTCCTCAGGAAGCTTGCTCTTGAAGCTCACCCTTGCAGAACTCAGACAACACAGACACATAGGTTTTAAGGCTGTAATTTTGGTCGGGTTGGAGTGACACCAGGTTACTGTTTACATATGTTGCCTTTTCAGTCCTTGGATTCTAGGGAGAAAGAGTCACTAGTTGTCAGCTTCTGTGTCAATCATTTTAATTAAGTCAACAGCCCCTGAAGTTCACAACTTTTTGCTTTTAAGTTTAGTAATAAATTGATATAAATACATACAAAGTAAGACTGATTTCCTTTACAGATGAGTGCCCATCAGCAGAATCTGTTCACATTAAAAAAAAGTTTGGTCTGTAATTATGTTAATGAGCCAGACAGCTGAAGCTGCGATGAATAACTGACCCAAGTAGGAGTTAAGTAAACAAGGATAAATAACAGGGTAACTATAAGATAGTAAATAGCCCCACTGTGAATTAAAACCTCGTTAAGATGTGGGAAATAAAGGATAATAATAAAGTGATTATTGGCAAAGGGTCCCATAGATTACTAGAGAATTTGGGTGATTCAGTGTAGCTACTCATTTGGAGCAGAGGTTAATAATAAAGCACCCTCCTGTCACTTTCTCAAAATGGGGGAGGATTACAGAATACTTCTTGAGGATCAGATGAAACAAAAGGAAATTAATTCAGCTGTTATCATTTATTCATTATATGCTATCCTTTATAGGTGATTTCAAAGTAATGTATGTTTGCACGAATATTTTAGAATTCTGACATACAAATGGATTCATAATTCTATGCAATAGAATATATTTCATATGCAGTGACCTTTCGGCTCTACCATACTGAAAAACTGTGCTGTCTGATTTCCAGTTGCTTAATATATTGGCATTTTATGGTCACAGGATATATGATTAACTTAGTTTGGTAACTGCTATAGTCAGTATTTTAAGTTATTTAATATAAAATATTTATTTTAGGCATATACAATCCTAACAAAATGAAAAGTCTGTGGTAAATTTATGATTATAAACTTTCATTAAAAACAGTAATAAGTAATTGCAAATTACGTCTTTATTGTCTTTCAAATATAGCAAGTTATTAGATGAGACGTAATAAAGGTAATCTCAAAAGTGTGTTGATAATCTCTTCTAATATGCTTACATGGCATTTATCACTTAAAATAATTTTAGACAGATTCTTCTATTATAGTAATTTTTATTCATGTTTAAATAAGGATTTTTTATGGCTCTTGCAACTTTGCAGTTATGTTTCATATCATCTTCCAACCTGCCATCTTTTTCTACAGAAGTACCTTCTTTTGCTAAAAAAGATATTCAACATTTTCTAGGTTTAATACATAGCAAAAACTGCTAAGACTTCCAAAGAAAATTACATTTCTTTGTTTCAGTTATCTATCATCATCAGTATCATCATCACACATCATCTGGTAACACTTTCATTTCAAGAGAAGTTTTACATTTCTTATCTTTAAAGTTCAGAATCCACAGATCTTATAACACTCATGCTGATAATGCACTTCAGTAATTGTGTGTATAGCAAATATTTCTGCATGCAATTTTAAATAGTTATTCAGCTGAATAATGTCCCAATTCAGAGGATCTATTTTAAATGCCAGCATGTTCTCTCCATTAATATCACAAGAATGAGACTGGCATTACTACCACTGCATAACAAATGAGATACAATGAATCTCAAGGCACATTTCCCTGTGTACAGCTGTGCTATCACAGATATAAAATTTTATTAACTACATTGTAAGACATTTTATAAAATACTTAAAGATAGCCTTCTTTTAAATAAGATTAACAGGAGCCAGAGGCAACATTATGTCAACATATCTCTATTGCATAATCAAAGTGTGTAGCAAAAGCACTAAGATGGACATTGAAGTTATTCTCAAAGTTTTTAAGAAAAGACATTCTTCTTTCTGACCAATTGTATTCAATTCCTACAGGAATGCTCTGTCATATTAGTGAGCTGCTTTTGTTTTCCACTCACTTTAGCACATAGTCTTCTGCCATTGAGCTTGGGCAACTTATGATTGCAAGATCATCAGAACAGCCAGAAGTCCTTATTGCCATAGCCATGTAATAAGAAAGACAAGATGTATAATGCTTGATTTAACTGAGTTGAGATTTCATTGACTAATGTGGAAATATCGTCAGACAATAAACTGCAATGTGCCAACCATCATGTTTTTAGATTACTTAAGTTCAGCTGTTATCAGTTCAGTATCCATTCTCCTGCTGCATTCTTGGTCCTCAGCCATTGACTAAAAGATATGGTGAAGGCCTGAGGCAACAGAGTAAGGAAGTTGTTTTCTCTATTGTGTCTGCGCTTAGCACATCAGTCAGCACATTTTATGACACCTAAAGATTCACATGTTCACTTTGATTTGAGCTGTTTAGGAAGTTCGACCCGTGAAGAGAATACTTGACTAAACTTACTTGACTAAAACATCTCTCACCTATTACATTGGAACAACTTGAACCTACAGCCTATCTCTAGCTGAGAAAATCTTTGGGTTTGGGGGGATGGTCAGCAAAAGCTACCTATTTGGCCTGTCGGTAAAGGTATAGGAACTTGATAAAAAAGTTGGTGACTAATATAGTGTCTTCAGAAGAGTTTAAAATAGACTCCAAGTGGCAAAAGAAGGTTTTGACAGGGGCAATTTCTGTATCAGTCTTTCTTTACTCTGCATGTGATCAGATAAGCTCTCAATCAGGTCATGTTTTGTCAGGTTTTGCTTGTGGGTGTACCCAACTGAACATCGAATGAATAGTATATCAAAGATGGTAGCACATCAGGGACCAAAGCAATGGGCCATCTTAATAGCAAAGATTCCAGAACAGAAATTTTAATGTGTGGTATGAAATATAAACATTCAAAGAATATGTTTCACAGTGTCTTGTAATGATAACAAATCAAGCAGAAGAATACTCCAACTTAACACATTATTTAATATTTATTCTTAAGATTAGTTTGGCTGAAAATGTATTTAAAATGCTGAAGATAGTCTTTGGTGTACAAAAAACTGTGGTTGTTACTGTATCTTCAAAATGTAGAAGCTTACATGCTGTAGTGATTTTTACTCAGTCTATCAGCAGATCAACTAAGGATGAAACTGAAGAATGAAATGCTAGATAGGACTCCTTCATAATTGTCTATCCACTGTATTAATTTTTTTAAATTATTCTGTTATTTTTATTTTGACCTGATTAAAGTATCTGTATTTAATTTGAAATGTCTGATGGGACTGCAGGATGCTATGCAATGCACGGTACAGTCATAAAAATTCCTGTCCTCCACTTGAGGACATGTGTCAGAAACACATATTTGTTTACACTGATGGGTGTTTTTGACCATATGAATGGGCATAAGCGAACAAGATCTAATTTGATGCTCTCAATAACCACCACAATGTTACTGCAGAAAAAGGCAGTAGGTTGAGAAGTACCTTCTACAGCAACCTCTTTGCTTGGTGACTGAAAAGGAGACAGGCAACTGGTAAGAAATTGGCAGTAACATCAGGAAGTTCTCTCTTCACAATTCATAGGATTCATCAATGAAAAAGAAATAAGCAAATGCATAGCCTCCAAAACAATCTTGTTATTTTCTGTATGAAGTGCTTCAATTGCATCAGTATAAAATATGCAGGCATTTAGCTCAACTTTCATTGTTGAACATTATCTCATTAGTATAAATATGATCAAGCTGATTTCTGTTGTCTTTATTGTAGTTTTTTTCTAAGATTCTTTTTCCAGTAAGGATGTTTTTAAAAAAAGGAAAAAATTATTTCTTATATTGCAGTGACTGTTTGATTCCATACTCTGTTTTCAAAATATACAAAGAATTCTAACATGAAACCTCTTTAGGCAATGATACATTCTGTCACCTATTGTTATTCCCCTTTTGTGACAGTTATAGCATTCAGAAAGACACTATAGTGTAAACACTCAAAGAATAATTTTCTAAATAATAGGACTTAGACTTTTCTTTCCTGAAATAAACCCTAATAACTAACAATTCAAAAAGGAAAAAAAAATCCCTTAAAATATATATCTCTTGAATGAACAGGCAAGCTTAGAAAGCAAACAAGTGTTTTAAACTTGAATCGCTGCTAACAGCTGCAGAATGTTTGAACTGTCCTTTTAGGCTGCAACTCTTTCTAAATGGTAATATATGCCCTTGTTCAATTTCAGGTGCTCAGGTTGTTCTAGAGTGCCAACAGCTTCTGGTTGCTCTGTTTCACCTGCCATTCAAATTACTACTGTTGTTAGAGCCCATTTCAAAACCTACTTTTGACATTCATCCCCAGTTTGTAGAAACACACACAGAGTTGAAAATCCTGTTCTGATTAGGCACAAATAAATATTACTTGGAACAGAAGTGAGCACACACAAGTGTCTATTGCACTTGTACTATCTTATTTTCTTGCAAGGTGAGGAATCAAAGGTATTCATTGTTCCATGTTCCCTTGGTGAACATTTGAACTTTCCTTTTTGTAGCAAAATTTACTTTTGTGCATAGGGCCAGCTCAGTGTGACAATAACACTTGCATCCCACTAACAATAATTTAAATAGTTTTTAAATTATAAAAGAGGCTTTCTGCACATGGGTAAATTTCACTCTGAATAAATGTCATTGTTCTACTATATTTCAGTTTCATTTTACATAGTAAAACAGAACCACACTTTTAGCCTTCATGATTTTCTGAAACTCATAATTTTCTAGCACTAATTTGACAACGTTCCTTTTTCTTGATTCTTATTTTAAGGGTTAAATGTCAGTGCAAATAGCTGCACAATTTCACCAAATTTTTATTGCAAATATATGCTGATAAAGTTTAAAAGGTGAAAAAATCTGGTGCAGCAGTTTACCAGTAATCTGAATCCAAGGACAGAGTTTCAATTAAAATAGTCTCAAAATGGGAGACAGAAATGTTGGCCATGTTGGCAAACACTGGACAAGTAAGTGATAAAGTGGAGTAAGAGGCATATTGAAGAAGTCTGGAAATATCAGTGCTACTGTATGTCTCAAAAATTTATGGCAGGATCTCATGACTGCTATTATTAAATAATGCTGAAAGGTCAAGTAGCACTAAAATAGTGTAAGAGCCATTATCAGTAATCAGGAAGAAGCTATCAATATCTTTTGACTGAAGACTTTTCAATACCAAATGAGACCCAGTATGAAATCAGACAAGAGCGTATCATATAAAATGCCTTTAAGGGAATTAATAACTAAAGGATATGGGCAATAAAGATTTAGTTTATCCCTCCCTTACCTCTTACTGTATTATGAACAAATAATTATTGTTCTCCTAAAGTACAGTGGAATAATATCTCTCAAACAAATTATTTAAAACATTTTCAATCATTATGAAATAAAATGTTTGGGTTTTGTTATTTTGTTTTTCAGTCAGTTCTATCTGCAGGATAAAACCTGAAAGATACATTTTGTATATGAATTCTAGATAATCAGGATTGGTTAAGCAGAGGGTACCATTTACATAAAGTACAGTAGCTATTAGAATGTCAAAATTTCAGTCAGTCACAAATAATGTTGTTCCTTTCTAGGCATACAGACTCACCATCATAATATTAGTAATCGTTCAGATTACTTTATGTAGGAGCTTGTTTATATCTTTAGAATTCTCAGTTTGCATTTAGATGTTAATATGTGCCTGAGAAAGGAGGCATAATTTTCAACACTGCTGCAGTAGGACAGAAACACAAATCTCATTTTCAAAAGTGATCTGGGCACAGATCTTTGTAGGTGCATATGCTAACTCCTTATAGAGTCAGTCAATGGTAGTGAGGTGCTTGAAAACCTCAAACGATCTTGGATGTAGATATTAAGATTGCTTTTGAAAGCAGTGATGCGTGCATGATACACAAACATGCATGTATGTTTTCTAAAAAAAAATGTTACTCTTGCTGACCACCTATAGAGTCATACTAGAGTAATTATGCTGTTAAATTGTTCAATTTACTCATGACCAACTTCAGAATGCTTTATTTTCACTTATACTCATCTCAGTCCTGAAGCAATTGAAATTCCTGACCACATATAATGCAGGGCTGTAGCTTACAAATGTCAATAGCTGTTGGTTCCTGAGCTTGTACCCTATGTTCCATAACATATGCTCATTTCCTAACGTGACGTATTCTAACAAGAACTGTTACATAAACCTATAGGTGGTCCACCAAGACACCAAGGACCTCTAGAAAATATATTTTTTGACTATATTGCAGTTTACATCTTGCAGTCATTATGACATTGTCCAATGTCCAGTGTATTCTTATTGCAGCCATGGTCTTAAGATTAAATCCTTGGGTAAAATATTCTTTGTCAAGGATCGCACTGCAAATGTTTTAATGTAATAAAGACTTTCTCTCATATTTAGGTCTTTGACATGCCATAAATAAAAGGATAAGTGATGTTAATGGTAGTTCTCAGAAGCTATGCAGTGATTCATCTGCTAACATATCTGCACATATGCCTGTCTTTTTTCTTGCATAGTTCTAGGATGATAATATCTCAGTATGTAAGAGATGATGAGAAGTTTTTTGATTCATGACAGGGTTTTAATAAAGAACATTTTAAATACAACATTTTAAATACAACTTAATGCATAACATTTATTATGGTAGTTTTGGGGAAAAGCTTCTAAAATTCACTGTGGGCATCTCAGTTTGGCAACAATGTTTGAAGATGTTGAAAATGAGAAATTTATCAGTTGCATGAAAATGTAATTAAAGAGAATTTCTGCAAGCTTCAATTAGGTCAACAAAATAGACTATATAATTGCATATTGAAGAACTCATACTCCTAGAATTAGAATTAATTAATTCACAATTATGAAAAAATCATAAAAGGTTCAGAAGCCATTAAATTTGCAAATGTAGGTATTTTTCAAATACATTTTGAAATTAATTTGGATATTTCCCCCTGTGCTTTATTAAAGCATTAAAACATTGAAATTAAAAACATATATTTTGTTGGCTGGTTACACAACCTGGCATTTTTATGCTCATTGACTGAATTACATGTATATGTATATATATCATTGATATTGTATAAAGATTGTTAATAGCCTTTGAGATGACTGTTCAAACTTCTCTTTGGTTTTGTTTTTGAATATCATAAATTTTCCTTTTTGCTTTAAATGAAAGACTTGATTTTTTCAGAAATCAAACATGAGAGCCAAAATATTCATGGGAAAAAGTATCTTCCAGTAAAACATTTTTAAAGAGGAGTGAAACACTTTTTTCTTTTTTAGTCTAAACCCTATAAAAATATTTCAAAGATTTACCACTGAGTTTAGTATTGTTTGGAGCAGGCATTCATGCCTGGATTCAGCAAGCTACTTAAAGGATTTTAATTTAATTGGACTACTAATAGACTTGAACTTAGAAAAAGTCTTAAACATTTTGCTGAGCTTTTACTAAGGTGACTTAGACTGCTCCAACTGAGAAGCTGCATTAATAATAGAAACGGAAGCACTGTGTAAGTATACTATAATATGATAGTGTCTTTGAGACACGTTCTGAGAACAAAAACTCAAGTGCAGAACCAAAGATATTTTTGATCAACATATTTCCAGTTGTCTCAAATTCATCTTCTCCTGCTACCGTTCTGTAGCATTAACTACTACTAAATAGAGTCTGCAGCAGCTTATTTCTCTACATCCTTTCATACTATTGGCTTTTGGGGGGGGAGGGGTCTTTTTTTTTTCCCTCTAACACTTTATTCTCATAAGTAAATTAAGTATGTAGTACATTTTGAATCTCTTTAATTTATGTATTATGTATTAATTTATATATTTATATATAAATTTATATATTTATATACATATATATTTATATATATATATTTATATATATTTATATATTTATCAAACTTCTGAGTGAGTGAGCCTAAAACAAAGTAAGTTGTCTTGATTCTTCCATTTTGTTCATACAGCAGTCACAATTTAATTCAGAGTTCAGTTGGTACACCTTTCTTTATAACCCAAACAATTAATACATGCGATAATGAACTCACCTGACTGATAAGAAACAGGAACACTTGCTTACTAATAGAATACTTTTCACAAAACAACCTTTTCAACAACAATTCATAGCAACACTGGATATGAGAATTATTATCTCAGCAGAGATATGGTTTTATGACACATTCCAATTTCCTCCCACTTCATTTCTCAGTGTTCCATATGTGCTGTTTCTCTGTCTTTAGTTTCATGGAGGTTAGTGACTTTATCATCTCTCCCCTTACTAATACATTCCTTTGTTCCCCAAGTACAACACCCTTTTCTCCCCAGTGGCTTACATAGTTATCATAATTAGGTAAAACTCAGAGCTATTGTTCTGTGATAAGTGAGAAATTAGCTGATTCTGTTTCAGACTAACAAAGGACTTGAATTACCCAAATCTCTTTTTTAATCTGTATTACTTAATCTATTTATTTTAAAAAAAGTTATATATGCAAATCATGCCTCAGGGACATCCTTATATCATGACAATCACAGCATCACTACTGCTTCCTCTTAGGAACACAAAGGTGTGCCATGGTGACTCCTATGTGTAAGACAGGTGCCTGACTAAATGAACTGTCTAAAGATAAGATGATAAATAGTATTATAATTTCACATTATGGCATGCTTTTTGCAGTGGAATAAAGACAGCAGATTTATGTTGAAAAATCATTGCAATGTCTTAGATTTTAAGTAGATGTATGCCTGAAAGATTTGTTACCAGAAAACAGTGAAATGATCTGTTAGTGGGAATGAGGAATTTGAAGTAAAGATTAATGAGCATCTGTGTTTAAGCAAATACATTATTCGTGTTGCTGTAGATATAAAGGGTGCCCCAAATGCTGATGCAAATTATGATCTCGTAGAAATAAAACAGGGTCCATCACTGACCATCTGAACTAGTGGTCAACAAACACAATGCTAACAAATGAAGAACAAAACCTTAGTTTTATGGAATGTTTTAAATGTTTTTTTTAATTCTAGTCAAGAACCCAACCAGAAATCCTAAATGTTGTCTATTGGCACGTAGTATTATGGAACCTCTGTAGCTTGTCATTTACAGCCTCAAATTCTTTCCTGATGAAAAGAGAGTTAAAAAATTCAATCATGTTTTAGGAAAGATGCTTTGATTTAAAATAGCATGTACAATGGGGAAAGATTTGTTTGCTTTTATGACAGTGTATATGGTCTGAATGAACTCTGAGGATAACCTTCCAAAACATGCAGCTGTTATCTATCTGAAACATGCATCAAATTAAATGTGTTCTCTTTTCCTGTCTGTACAACATGTATCATGCAACATTACATCATTGATATGTAATGAAAAACCCAAACTCTGCCGTCACTCTGCACATCTGGAACTGCACTGATGATGGAGTGCAGCTGTTGCCTGTCTTTTATGTGAACTGTGATACACAACTACACAACATTTACTTCAAAATCCTTTACTTATGAAATAATGGGTGACAGGAACGTGCATTTCTAGTTCATCTCACGCCCAGTTTTCAGAATGCTATCAAACCACGCAAAGATATACATACAATATTTCTAGGGTAAGATGTGCAAAGTATGAAGTTTCATCCCTTTTAAGAGTCCCTGAGAACAGTTTATCTTAAATTATTATGAGTCATTGAGAAATTTAGAGAATCTTGTGAGTCTGGAATTCAGTTCAATACTGATAAATAATTGGCATGAGAATGGATCAAACACTTGGGCTATACTGACTGTTACCCTTAACCCTTTTTGCTGTTTTTTGATTGTTGATTTAACTCTGCCCTTGTGCAATTTTCTTTTCACCTGATAGAACAGTGTGAAATCCAAAGTGAAGTGAGAGAGATTGCATTAGTAAAGCTCACCTTTTTATTCAATCTGATAATCCTGCCAAAGGCCAGTTGTGTATTATTTTTGTAATGCCTCTGAATAGCAGACAAATAATCACATTCTAGTCTCATAGAATATGGCCTTATCTAAATAGTTTTCTCTCTCCCTTTTGAACATATCCTTATCAAGCTTCCAGGGACTTTATTAATGTCTACAGTTTATCCTGTCATACACTCTTGGCCTTTAAATGATAAATCAATGAAATTCAATAACACTTCCTCAGAGCCCCCTCTCCAGAGTACCAGCTATTTTTTCAAAATACTGTAGAAAGCTGTATACTTTAAATGAAATATTAAACATCTCCACACATCTGAATTTTGGTGGGGAACAATAAAAAGTGCAAGAGGATGTTTAATTTCCTCACACAGAGAATAGTTTACATTCCTTAATTGCAAAGCTGAGCAACTATGTACATTTCCTCATTCAGGAAAGCACAGACTGGTCCTTAAAACAGCCTGTTATCTCCTGCAGACAGAGCAATCCAGTGTTGTACAGTGCACAGAGAACTGATTTTTCACCTTAGCTTTATTTGTAAAAGGGACAGGAGAGGGGAAAGAATGTATACATTTCTCAAGCCAGCTTTAACCTACTCAGAATTGGTGATGCTTCCTAGATATGCTGCTTCCTAGATATGCTATATTACATGACCTGCATAGGGTCCTAAGTTCAGGCAGAGCAGAAAGGCCCTAGTCCATCTCCCCTCCTCTCCCATCCTCTTTAATACTTCCCATGGATTCACCCCACGTAATTATAGGCATGACATGAGAAGCACAGTTATACTACACTCTGTACACAGTCAGCTGAGAAAGCTAGCGACTTTAAGGAGATCATTCAGTCCTTAAACAGGATAAATTGCTCCTTGAAGGCCCCTATCTCTCTCTATTGACTGTGGAAGCCTGGGACAACTTCACTTCTGATTTAGATAAAGTAGTTGGATGCTTAACGCTAAGTGGGATGAAGCTGGGCTTAAGGCTTCAGGGCATAGTAGGGCTGACACATCAACAGTGAGCAGTTTCCTCAGCCCTTGTAACTGTTCAACCCATTTTTCTGCATTAGTGGTTTGAAATGTCTGGATTAGATTACAGTATTTGAGTATACACGTCCAAATGCCAACAACAAGGAAAATTAATTGAGCAAGTTTTTAAAAATAGCTTAATTCTGAAGAATCTTCTGTTTATCAAGGAAATGAACACATAAACAGGCAAATAAAATATTACAGCAAGAGCTTGTTAAAATATCTCTGGAAGAGCAACCTGTGAAGGTGTTGTAAATCAGAACATTGTTTTCACAGGATTTTTCCCCCAAATATGTCATTAGTCTTTGAAAACTGTAACCCAGAATAATAGAAAGCAAGATATCCTCCACAGAAATATTAACCAAACAGTGGATTATCTGAAGAGAAACCTTGGCATCACAATAATAAGAAAATAGCAAGAATATATTCTGTAAAGGGATGGCCTGAACAAAAAATACATGTAATCAATCTCTTAAAGTGGAAGGTGACTGCACTATAAAAATGCACAGACTGATTTTTCACTAGCTTGAATTTTGTATAGATTTTTCTCTGTATAAAGTACTACTACTTTAGATCTTGGATTCTACAATCGTTTTCTGTCATTTTTCTGTGAAGTTGCATTGCTCCAATCCAAAGCCCTTCTGGAATCACTGGGACACTTTATTTGATCCCCTCTTTTGCAAAATAATTCTACATGAGCATAATTCTAAGTAGATGTTTTCTCCATCTCCATGACAAGTGCTATAGCTACACATTAATCCTAATTCCCCAAGATACTAATCAAAAGCCAACATGTTAAGAACATTAACAGGGATGAAGCTATATCAATGGCAAAATATTTTCCAAACCCAATCAGTCATTCAACATTGTATTTGCTCTAATAAAAGCTAAAATTCAGAGTTAACTTTTATGGTGCTTAAATTTCATTATAATCTTATGTTTATTTAGCATTTGGCAAACTAAATCCAAAGATAGTACTGAAGGAGATTGTTAATCATTTGCATAGCCCAAGCACCTTCTTTCTGTTCTATCCCTTCATGAAGCCAAAAACTTTGTGTCTGGGAAAACTTATAATGATATCATATATTGCATTTATAATAAAAGGAATCTCAGAGGTGAAATTCCTTCATGATCAGAATTACTGAAACTAGAAAGACACAATTATTGCTGCACACTGTCTTGGATAGGATAATATGCAGAGACATTTTTTAGTCACTGCTTTGCATTTTGTATTTTCAGTCTACCAGTTTAATTTTCCAAACCTGTGGGACTCCTTGATTTTAATAAGATTGCTGAAGGAATAGATGAAAATTGTAGTGCTAACAAAATATAGGTTTGCTGCAGATCATTCCCAAAGCTGATAAACAAGGAACATTCTTAAATCAAATTTGGACTTATGAACAATGACAACACTCAGATTTCCCGGAATTGTTCTCGCCGCTTTTGTGATATGGGTCATGATAATCTCTCATTGTGCCAGGATGCCAGCATTTTAATTTCTGGGATGAAGGAAAACAATTGCGGTGTGTGTGATAGTTCATATGAACTGCCAGAGCACCAAGCTCTTCATCACCCATTTGAAGCCTGAGGACATAACATTCATGAGAAACCACATTTACGTTTTCTATAAATATATACATCATATTTTATAATGACATTAAGATGAGATGAAGGAAATTTGAAATTGGAGCCAAGAATTCAGCCTCATTGTTTTCACTATGTTTCAGTATAGTGGCACAGATGATGAGATTGTAGAAGTATAATGACTGTAGTGGCAAATTACAGTGGGACAAACTGCAGTTGTATTAATCTTGCAATATATGTAGGTATCATATTTCAGTGAATACTCAATAGCAGTCTTTTAAAAAATGAGAAATTTCTAAACCAACAAAGAGCATTTCAAAAATTAAGTCAAATAAACATTATTTCTGTTGGACAATCACCAATCCACCTTTCATGAAGCAAATATATTTTCTGCATGTTGTTTGGGGAGTTCAGAAATTTCCAGAATACCAGCTGCACACTGATGGATTGTACAGATGAGCCCAGTATCACTATTATTAAATTTACCAACAATAAAGAACTGAAGGCAGCCTGACTCTTGGAGAGAAAGACAATAAAAAATTCTTCTAAAATCATCCTCACATCTGTATCATTTCTTTACTATGTCTAAGCTTGCAAGCCATATCTGTCCTAACATTGACATAAAATGATTCGATTGTGATTCCAAAGTACTGTACTGGTGCACACAACATTGATTATTTTCTAACTTATCCTAAAAATTGCCTTTGGCTTTTATTCACCTATCTTCAGATATATATGAAAAAGTTTGCAGCTAGTTTGCTACTGAGAGACAGTAGGTTTGAAGAATATCAAAATTTTCAGTGGAAACTACAAGCCCTAGACAACTTCAAAACAATATCTAAAGAATTCCATTAACTAGAATAAAAGTCAAAGAGGGGCCTCAAGTAGTGTGGCTGAAATTCCCTCCTGCAAATCCACTGTCAGAGGTGCAAGAAGAAATCTGGTTGCTGCCAAGAAATCTGTTATCATAAAGCTAAGATTTTTGGGTGCATAAGACCTGTAAGTGCTCAAAGATGATATTGAGCACCTATACTTACATAAAGGATAGATTTTAATTATGTCAAATGTTTGTGACAGCTGATTGGTCAACTTTGTTATATTCAAACATCTACAGCTATAACAAGATTGCCATTTTTGTAGATGCTGCTTAATGAATTTTTCACAGGAAAAGAGCAAGTTGAGCTTAAGTTGTAAAGGGTAGCTTGGAATACAGACTGTTGTAACAGTTTGTATTTGTACGATGCAGAGAGAAATTATTATTTGCATGTATATCTACTAAAAAAAAATCAATTATCACATTTCTAGCCAAATTTTTGGAGAATTATGAAATCATATCATATCAATCTAAGTATGGGGCTGCAAATTGAAATCTCATGTATCTGTGCTGTGTACATTTCAGTAGTAATTAATATAAAATACACAAACCATATTAAAGTATTTTAGAAGACTAAAATAATTTGGTGGGCTCCTAACAAATTCTTGGTTCATTCATGTATTAATAAAGAAAAGGAAGCAAACTCATTGCAAAATATATGTTGAGTTATACCTAATTTCAATTAATTCACTGCACTGATGAAGCAGAAAACAGTTCTACAGGTAATAGTAATAACTTGAATTCATGACAAAACATACATTACATTTGACTTCTGCTACTTTGCACATTATAATGGAAACTGAATGCTGTGGAGAAAGAGGTAGTAAGATTTTGCTCAGTACATTCAAGGTATGTCTTACAATGTTTTAAAGGAATTTTTACAGAAGTAGGTCCAGATCCTCCTGTGATGTAAAACTCTACATATGTACGCAGTCATGTAAGCATTTAAGCCAATCTTTTCCATTTTAAAGCAGCATTCAATACAATAACTGTTGTTCTCAAAAATTATTCTAACAGGAAATAAAGATAAAATAATGTCTATCTTCTTCTGTTATGAAAAATGCCTTCTAGGTTTTGAGCTAATATAATGTTTGGCTGATATTTAATAATTTGTGCAGTTCCTTAAGGAATGTAGCAGTGATTACTTCCAATTATTTGAAAAGCTTAATTAATATTTTACTCAATGCATGCCTTAAAAATGGACAGATTAACTTTACACTTTGTTGCTCTTTAGAACACTAAATCTTTATGCATTCCTCAGAATGAAACAAAAATTCTTTAGAGCAAAGTTTGTCTAAAGAGCTGTTCGTTTTTCTAATCCTTCTGACTCATCATTCCAGCAGGCGTAGGGCGTGCTGATCTGTTACTCCATCTGGTCTGTCTAAACTACATCTACCTAATAATTAGAAAGGTGATATTTTTCTTCCTTCCTCCAAGAGAGACAAAAAATCTCTATTTTGGTTTGCAAACTTATTTGTACAAATGGTTTTTCAACAATCTGAATTTCACTAGACTAATGATGTACAAGGAACAAGCCATCTCTAAAAATCCTACAAAAACAAACTCGTTACTCAAAATTCTATAGAAGCCATGATGGAGGTATGTAAATCCTACCTACACTGCAACAAAAAATGGCCTAATGATGGAGCAATTACTTCTCCAACTGCAGTTAAGTGAGTAATTAGCAACAGCTGGGATGAAAGCCTAAGGGTAAAGGGATATTAAGTGACTGCTCCTAGAGATGTTAAAGTTTATTTTTTGGAAAATTCTTAATAACAGATAGCCTGATTTAAACAGTGGTAAACTTTTGAAATATTTTTATAGGATTTGGACTAAAAAAAAAAATTCCTCAGGTGAAGGATACACATTAATTGTTCTGGTCTTAGGGAGAAGTAACAAAAAGAGAATTTTTTTCTCATAGATTTATGAGAAGTCTTAAAGCCCTCATAGACTAAGTTAGTCTTGGTTAAGTAACTTCGATTTGAGGTTCAGACATCTTTCAAATAGGACTGGGAATTCAGTGCACCCTATCGTGACTGCCAATAAGTCCTACCAGTACCAATATCCATTTGCAGAGTAGAGGACCTTTCAGCTGAGTGGAGAGATCCATCATAAATCGCTTCTCACCCCTTAAAAAAGCAGGAAAAGAAGACACTGTCTTCACTCCCTAGCTTAAGGTGTGTTGCTGTGTTTTCTGGGCCTGCACATTTTGCTTATTATCATCATCATTGTAAAACTGGAGAAGAGTTTGTGTCTCATCCATTAAACTTCCAGAACAATTATATATGTCTCTGTAGGACACTTATTCCTTCCTAAATATGTAATCACTTTTGGATTCAACAAAAATCCATTGATTTTAGTCTTTAGCCAAGAAAATGTGACGTAAATTGTGCTTTCCTTGTATCATTGTAAAAAGAAGTGTAAAAAATGTAAAAAGAAGAGAGGTGCATGTTACATAATAGATGGTAGCATTGGCCCCTTAGCTTCGTAGTTACTTAAAGTTTACTCTTTGCAACTTGGAAGGATAAAGAAGACAAAATGTTATGGGGCAGCAAACACATACTCTAAAAATATCAGTCACGAAGTGCACCATAAAAGCATTCACTCAAGAAGTCAAGAAGCAACCTGTCATCATTTAAATGTCACAGAATTTTCAGAGGCCAGTATTTCTTTGTTAGAGGCTATGAACATAACGATTATGCAGTTATAATGCTGGGACGGCTGCATAAAATATTTTTTTTATTTCACATGACTGTTTTCAGTCTTTCTGTGCATATTTCAAGTTGCTTTCCAAAAGAGCAGTCAGTCTCAGTCATTTTGAGGGCAGCCAAGTGAACCAAAAGGTCAATCTAATTAAAAAGGAAGAGAACTTCAGTCCGGGGGAAAAGGGTCCAGTAAAATGCCAGAGGAGTTTGTATTAGAGAAGTATGAAGTAAACAGTCCAAAACAAGGAAAAAATACACATGGGTGTCAAAAATGTAAGGGCAAAAGGAGCTTATATGACCTTTTCCTACATTAAAAATAAATGCTCCTGTCTGTATAACAGAGAAATATTGTTTATTAAATATAAGGAATACAACTTTCAGTTTGGAAATTTTGTCTACCATTTTCTCAGAGGCCCAAGAAATATTTTATTTTAATAAGCACTTTGAGGGCTAGGGAAATTAAAATACAACCTGTTTGAAGTTGTTTTTCCCCCAAAGACATGCTTAATGAATTTAATATCAGTATGAGTCATCCATCATTCAGAAAGCCTCCAAGAAAAGATACAATTTAAGTGTATAACTCAGTTCAGTCAAACAAAGAGCAAGAGATTTAAACCTCTCTAACAGGTATAGCTTCTTAAGTCAAACAAGAATTTATTAATGAAAACCAGACCACTTACTCTGCATTTTATCAAGCCTGGCTTATTGATTGGAAAGAAATAAGAAGTGAATTTAAAACCCTAAGTTTTCTAAACTACTACATAAACCACCTAGGTGCACCATAAAAACTTGTTAGAATAATAACCATTAGCTATTTACCACTACAGAATCTTTTTTCTGCAGCATGACCCCGTCCTTATGCCTTTTTAATTACTGACAAAAATTTTGTCTTCAGTAATTCTGCCTCAAGCCTTCAACTTTCCCTAAAATATGAGCAGATCAGAGTCCAGCTTTTTCTGTACTAAAAGCATACAGGTAAAGCATAAAGTTTATGCAGAGAAGGTATAATATAATGTGATTTGAAGTTACTAGAAATGCCTTTCTTAAATTTGGTCAATGGACTTGTCCCAAAGTCATAATCCATTAATGAGTAGTCATATTGTAAAGCTGGACACTAATGGCTGATTCTGTAATAGACATGTTTTGACAATTAGTTGGGGACTGCACACTTTCTCAAGACCCCATAGAAAGAAGTAATTACAACTGAACCTAGCTTTTTTAGTTTTCTTTCTTCTGAGTAATGATGGTATGAAAATAGTATTGAGGAGCTTCACTGTTCAATGTCTGAATACTTTCAAATCAATTTCTCATAAAAAATGTAACTCTTACTGGATAATTACCTCATAATGAATCATGTATGAATAAAAAGAGGTTTGTTTTGAAGGGATTCCTGAACTCAGTCATTCATCCAGAGATTTCTTGGGCTCATTTTTTTCCACACCTGTAACAAATAAAAGCTGGACAAATTCTCTCCATATTTATATCTATGAAAGACATTATCTGTAATGAATAAGTGGAACCGGAAGAATTTTTGGCCTTGCAGTTAAGCCTTATTTAATAACTGCATTGATAATATACACACCAGAATCAAATAGTATATATATATATTTATTTTTGCCTCTGAAGTTTAAACAGGAATTAACAAAAATAAGTGTTACTGGGAAAGGAGGTAATATTTTTAATCCAGGGGAAATTAGATTTGCTGAACAAAAAAGTACTGACTTCCTTTGTTAATATTTGGAATAGAATTTTTGGGCCCATTTTGCCACTTCATAGGTGAACAAATTTTCTTTTCCTATTTCAGAAGAATATTATATTTTGAAATACAACAATTATAGTAATACTTCGACTTTAATTCTTTTTTTTTATTATCCCCGTGGTTCCTTTTAGATCATGCTTACTCTTAAAAATGACTGTATTTTACAGATCTCTTGAATGAGTTTGATAAGACCATATCAATAGCAGCTAAAGAATCATGGTAAGGGGAATTAAAAGCTAATTCTTGTGAGATGTTAAAATAGGGCTGACATAAGAATATTTTATGTTCTTCCATATTTGGTTGTTCATTGACAAATACATGATTTTGTTACTATTTTTGCATAAGAAGTATTAAGAATTAGGAGGAAAGATTTGGAAAGGATTTGGGTCCCTTACTCCTAATGATCTATAGTCAAAGGAAGCTGGGCTTCTAATTAGCTTTTGAAAATCAGACTATATTTAATCTTTCCTAAACAACACTGCTTTATTGGGTTAATATTTACTAGAATTCTGTCTTCAAAATTAGACATCCATTTCCTGATAGATGAGAGTGATCGCACTATAGAAACCTGACTCACAAGCTTTAACTGTCTCTGTAATAAAGTGACCACCTTACTGCACATGGGTACATTAATAGTTTGAACACAAAATGTTACTTTTTCTCACTGAATCCCATATTAAGATCTGGGGTGACTTTTTTTGTTTTTTAATCATGACCTCACAATGTCTTTACTTGCCTATAAATATTTCCAGAGTATTTTTAATATGGTAATGCAATTTCATCTCTTAAGAAAGTCATGAAAGCTGTCTGTATTGATTGGTGCAGGAAAGTGTGAAATAATAGTCATTTTGTATCTGAGGCGCTTTTTTGAATTACCACCCTTATTCCATATCTACTATTTGGTATAAAAAGGATCATTAAGTATCAGACACTCTTTCATTTGTTTAAATGCCATGCACACAGATCTATGCATGTAATATTACAAGCCCATTCTAATTCTCAGAACACAAGCATGATATAAAAAGGAAAAAAAAAAGTCCAAATTATTCTTGCATTGATATTAATTTTGCATAATTTAATCATCCTGCCCTGACTTTCAATTTTTCAAGAACTGGTAAAGTGACCACAGCTGAGAAAGAAGGTTAAAAGCATTGTATAGAAATGAATATCTCTGATCTTTTCAAAATCAGGCTAAGATTAGCTGGAGGTCGTTCTGACTCTGCCACTACAGGTTTATGCATAGATTAATATTAAAGCAATTTTTTTAAAAAAAATTAGTTCTTTTTTTATCATGTTGCCCATTTTTTGTCTGTATTTTTATTGTCCAGAGAACAAATGGACTCACATTCATAATAATAAGTTTTAATTAATCAATAGGTAGTAATTATTATTTTAACTAATGAATAGGTAGTAATATTTATTAGTATATCATTATAATATTTACTATAATAATTTAAATAGTGATAAATAATTTAGAACAGAATAAATATTAACATCATGTGTATTTTGTATGTTTAAAAATGGTTATCTGTCCTTTGAGCAAAACAGAAAATAAAAAGTCCTAACTAATTTTTGAAAATTCAATCCTCAGTGAGCATCCCATATTTTCCATACATTGAATTTCAGGCAGAAGAGCAGAATTTATTGTATTCTGACATCCTAAAATTTACTCTGAAGTTTCAGGTAAATAGGGGAGATATCTTCATTTTCAGGACTAAATAAAACAGTATAGAATATCTGTTATATTGAATCTCAGAGTTGGATACATTTCTGCAGTAGCTGAAGTGCTTCTTATATACCATATGGTATAGAGTGTTATTATATACTTTCAGTTATTATATACTTTCTTATATACCATATGGTATAGAGTGTTATTATATATTATATATATACTATACTATATTTATTATATACTGTAAGGTTAAATGTATGAAACTCTCACTGAAAGTAATGAACTTTATACTTGCTTTACTCAATGACAGAATTTAGCGTGTGCACTATAGAAATATTTCCTAAGCCTAGTAGATGAAAGCCACTTTTATAAACACAGGCAATCCTGTTCCAGCTGCATGACATGTGCTGTTGTTACTTGCCGCCATTTGCACCCCATACATAATACAAAGGAGCCTCAAGGGTGTAGGTGGATCAATGCTGAAGTCCCGCTTCTGCATCTATTGCTGTGTTGAGCATGTGCAGAAGTGCTTTTTGAAATAAAGCCTTATATTGCAAGCTAAAGCTAAACAAAGAAGAAATAGACCTTTAATACTTTCATGCAGATTTGAAATGCTGTACACGTGTATTCTTTCCCACAATTGCCAGCTCTCTTAGGATAAAACTCATCTCCCTGCAATATAATAAAGAATTCAGAAACTTCAGGTTTCTCCATAACAATGAGGCTACTCCTTAATGTTGCTAAACTATATCAGCTATGCCTTCTTTCTGCATCAGTGAAGAGACCCTTAAATCTAATCTAAGGAGGTATCCAATCAGTTATTTTGAATTCTGTGTTGCACATGTGTGTATATTATTGTAGATCTCCAGCATTTTAAAGTAGTTATGCAAGCTATTGCTAAAACGCTCAGCAAGTTACCAAACGTGGGGTGAATACTAATGATGTTGATCTGATTCTTTCTTGAGTACATGGGGGTTTAGTCTTATATTACAGTGCTCTTCATAATTTCATGGAGTACCAGGAACACACACTAACTGAGGTTTATATTCAGTAAGATTCATAACTAAGAACATTTTATTAATCTACCAGAATAACAAAACCAAATGAATAAATAATGGCCAAATTTTATGATACTGAAGGTTTTTATTCAGAGCTTAATAACTAAAGGTGATCAGATTTTGCTAAGCTTATTTCAGGAGTTATCTTATTTCACAGCCTGGGTTGGAGGAAATAAATGTATAGGGTTTGTACAGAAAATGTGGCAAGCTATAATTGAATTCTATTCTTGGAGGTCCCCATTGACTTCAGAATGAGCTTTACATTACATGATGGAAAAATCTGAATAAATTTTAACAGTTTCTGTAGAAAAACATAGTTCCGATATGTCCATACAAGTTTGACACAGATAATGAAGCTCTCTAGGTATAGCTATGTGGAAGAATGACCTACTATTCAGAGATATCTGAGCTACTTTCAAACAATCTGCTTCTAGAACTGGAATTTGTAGAACCATGCTATTATATCCAAGTTAATTAGTTCTTTTGAGAGGCTATATATTTTAGCCTGGCAGAAGCTAATGGAGAAGCACTGTAGTAATTCAGCACACTGCATCCAGATCCAAAGTAGTACAGCATTGGGCTGGAGTACTGTATGCAGCCACGCAGACATAATTCAAGATGTCATTATTATCTGTCTGCTTTCTTGTTCTTCCAGTCACACCTGATTCCTGAAACACTATGCCGGCTTATCAGTGTTTTTTCTTTTTCCAAGAGAAAAAGAACAGAATATATGTACAATGGAGGCAGAAACTTCACATTCCTGCACAAGGCACATCTCAGGAGAAGTGAAAAAATAAGGAGCAGTGCAGTATTAGTATCAATATCGAACAGGATTTATGCAGCAAAGCCACTAGTTTGTTGCAGATCTGCAATGAATTATGTGACCATCTTCCTTACAAAATCATTCAATCACCATCAGTATTATTTGGACATCTCTAAAACAGCATCACAAAGTAAAATTATTATTAATGCAGAGTATTTTTAGCACTTTATAGCAAACACTTTTAGTATATTTTTCAATATTTTCATAATATACAGCCTTACAAGGGGGAAAAAAGGAATAAATATGTTAAAAGCAAGTCAGGAATTATGGCAAAGGTTACCCCGTTTTTGCCTCAAGCCAGATCGGTCACTGGGTCTTAGTTCCATAGCTTTTCCATATACCACCAGGTGGTTGACTGCAGCCACTCTCCTGATTTTCTTTCTCCTGCTCTAAACTGTCATTTCCCTGGAAGGGGATGAGGGTTGGACAGCATCTACCAGAACCTCAAGGGCAATTGTTCTTTCCTTTGTAGCCTTTGAGTAGTTCAGAGAAAATCTGCTGCACAGACCAGAACCAAATGTTTGTAGGCATGTGATATAAATGACTAACTTTAGTAGATTAATAACTTGAGCTGTGCATAGAGGTCATATTTCAGTTCAGGTACCAAACTGAAGTATAATTTAAAAAATCTGGCCTGACTGAAATATTTCACTAAGAAATTCATGTTTTATTTTGTGATAGTTTTATGAAGTCTTTCTAAACAAATGTAGATTTTATATTTTTGAAAAGGTTCGTTATTCAGGCAATTCTGTCTGAATTCAACCATAACTGTATTTTCACTGACTTGAGGTATTATACCACATTTTCTGCTCCCATCCCCTCTCAAAAGATCATTTTTAAATGGAGAACTTCATTCTTATATTGTTATATTGGCTGAGTACCAACCTATTTCCTAAACTGAATAATTATGAGGACATTTCCAGAGCTGGAAAATCATACTGGGGAAAGAGGGGAAAAAAGAGGCGAAGGGGAGCTGCCTCTTTCTTAAGGCTTTCCTTCGGTATAACCTTTGTGGCAACAGCTGCTGCAGTCACTGCAGATGCCTGTTCAGCTGCTTTACTAGAGAAATCATAAAGATGTGTAGCTAGAAGAGTCCTCAAGAGGTCATAAAGTCCATGCCTGTGTAAGTTTTAGTACCTCAAGATCTTTTCTGATGTGAAAAGTGTTTGTCTCAGCTGTTCCTAAAAGCTTTCAAGAGAGGGATCTTCCACAATCTCTCTAGACAATAATTCCAGTGCTTAAGTGTCTTTATATTAAGAAATTATTATTTTTTAATATCTAACCTAAAATCTTTTCAGCTGCAAATTAAGCTGATTTTGTCTGTTCTCAGTGGACATGGAGAAAAAAAATATCATTGTCTTATTTATTCTTTTCCACATGAACAAACATCATTTGGAAACAATAAATAATGACTTGCATTTCAAATGCTATATATTTTACTAAAAGATTGACTGAAACAGAGCATCAGAAAAAGAGTAAACCACCTGCATGCAGCTAAATCAAGCCTTTTATATTAGAAAATCCCTATTTTGTCCCCTGCAGTCCCTTTTGTTTGTTTCCTGAAGTAAACAATACCAGTTTCTTCACTCTTTACTCTTAGGTCATATTATTCTGTTCTCCTATTATCACAGTTAGTCTTATCTGTAATCTTTCTTTTAACTCACCAACCCTAAATATTATTATGTCCTATGTCTCTATATATGAAAATGTTGTCAATACCTCCCCCAAAAAGTTTTGACTTCTTTGGATGTTCTGTTCTTTTTTTTCAGTTAAGAGACTATTATAATCCCAGATCTCCCAGAGTCTTCCCTTCAGCTGTGCTGTCTACTTGTTATTTCCTATTTTATATTCACGCATTTGATTTCTCCAATTTAATTATAGTACTTTGCACTAGTATTTAGCAAGTTATATTTCTAAACTGCTCTGAGAAGTGCTTGCAAACCCTCAGATTTTTGTGTTCCATACTAATTTTAAAAACCATAGTTTTTATTTACTTCTTCCATTCTATCACCCAATTTGTTTATGAAAATATTGATTAGTGTTAGGCTGCTAAGCCCTAATAGGATTAGGCTCTTTTTCAGTATTTCAGCTGCTTGTGAATCTAGTCTTTGATGATTTCATTTAGTAGCTTTCATGTACATAGTGTTCCTTACAAGAATTGTATGTGGGAGCTGCTCTGAAGCCTTACTGCTTTAAGTATATATGACACATATGACTTCTTCTTACCTTGAAAGACAAAGGTTCCTCTTACCCTGTCAGACAAAAAAAAATAATAATAATTTCTTCTTATCGGTTATTTTTCTACTTACTTCATATTTAGTACTTAGGAAATAACTGCTTTAACGATTATTTCTGGATTTGATTTACACTATATTTTTACCTGAACCTAGCTTCCAAGACAGTGAACTTCCTGGGCTTAAATAAAAACATAATCGAGTGTACTTGAGAAGTACAGCTGAGAAGCAGCAGACACCAGACTTGTGAAGCAACCAGCAATAACCACTGCCCCCCAGTCTGAGACCTCCTGCTTATATGGCGTCAGCTCCACTCCACTGGTTGCTTAAGTGGTTTGCCTGCAGGTACCAGTGTCAGGCATGGTGCAGTAAACTTTCCAAATTTGTGGCAACCACAACTTTCCACTCAGACTAGTACCTGCAGCCAAAAGTTGTGGCAACCACAGCTTTCCATTTAGACTGCTGTCTGCAGCCAATAGTCCTGTCTTGTGCTACCCATGGAGCAAAGAAAGAAGGCAGCAGTCTTGGTCAAAAGGTGCCCGCCCAATGCTTCCCTGCTGGGACTGCAACAAGCCTGGTGAGCACCCACTTCACTACACCCCAGCCCCCTACCAGATTAACTTCTGTGCTTTCAGGAGCCAGTAAAGAGGAACAACACCAGTCCCAGTCAGGAAGTGACAACTTGGAGCTCTGCATCTTGGATTCTTCACTTTCGTTCTCCTTTCCTGAGAAGCCACGTTTTTAGCTGCTGTCTTCTGGCTGAAGCTAACAGCAATTGTCTTATTGCTTCTGCTGTGGTCTGATCCTGAGGCAGTCACCTAATCCGACACAAGTTTTAGCTGCTGGCTGGTGGCTGTGACAGTAAGACTTCAGTCCCAGCTAGGAAGGAGAAATCCTGTATCTTATTTGCCTTTCTATCTAAGCACGTATCAAAGTTTGGTGTGGTAGGTTACCTCCTGTCTTGGTGAAAGGCCCCAAATGGTTTCAAGACCCAAGATAGCTGTAGCCTGGTCCAAAACAGTTAATAATACTTGACAAGGACATGGCTGAGTGTCAGGACCAGCAAAATAGAAAGCATAAACATAACTCCAGCATCTTTCTGGGTAGTGAAATGAGACTGGCTTGCCTGTCATTCCACAACCTTTTATTTATCCTTTTTAAAGATTCATACTGCATTTTCTTTCATCTGATACCACCAGTGTCTTCTATGGGTTCTCAGAAATCATTATAATTGGTTCAAACACTGTCAGCTAGCACCTTTAATACTTTGAGGTGATTTTTAACATTCCTTACTAGGCTAAGTACATTTAACTTACTAAATATTTATTAACTTGTTCATTTCCCATTGTGATCTATTCTCCTTGTCTAAAATAATATATGTGTGTGCTTGTATACACAACCTTTTCTTTAGGAGGTACTTTTTTAGGTAAAGTTATCAGTACGGTGGGCAATTGTGATCTTTATTTGATCACTCACAATGAAGAATGCTTTCATTCAAAATATCATTATTGCGACAAAATGAGAGCTGTATCTGCAAACTAGAAAGTGCTATAATATTCAGTTATTTGATAATTATCAGATATTTAGGAACATACTGAGTAAGATGAAGAAATTCTAGAAGTCACATGCTGTTGGAAGAAAAATTGATGTTCAGCTTTTTTTAAAATCACTCCCTCTTAACTGATCCACGAAGTAGTGCAATAGTTAATCTGGGTAGTGCTATTCTCCTAAAATCCCACTTATATAAATGTTATAAACTCCAGCAGGAAGAATGAAGCTCAATTATGCTTCAGCTCTAGATCTAAGAAATCTCAATTCTGTCCCATATCAGTTTATTCTATCCTGTAATTATCCTAGGAAAATATCTGCTAATATTGGGGTTTTTTTAGAGGTGAGGATTGAGGCAGGTGACTGCAGAAATTAAATGGATAAAGTTCAGGCAAAATAATTTTCAGCCACTTGAAAGTTGATAATGAATGTGAAATCTTAAATGGGGAGGACTCACAGAAAATGTGCTTAACAATCTGTATCAAACCCTGACTTATGGAAAAAAATGTGTTCTTTTCTAAAGAGATCTCTGAGACTGTAAAAATAGAGTCTGAGGACATTAGCTTATTCTTAATTGTGTCTACTGTGCAGTAGCTTAGAAAAGTTGATGCAGTGGTATCAGAGCAATGAAATTATATATATTATGACAGACTGAACAACCAGTAGGATGCTTAGCAAAATATTGTAGAACCAATTTTGCTTCTGGACTATTACATAAACTATAAAAATAGCTTTTTAAAAAGCATAATTCCACACTCAGATCCATGTCTGCTCTCTGCTGTGAAATGATATTTTCCATAAGTTGATCTTATGTTGCTCACATCTTGTCTGATATACTGAGACAACCTAAGATGCTCAGTGAAATGCACCATTGATTCCATATTTTTGCTTCCACAAAATGTAGTAGCCACAAATACATATGTCATACTGGTCTAAATCTGCATGTGCAGTCACTCACTTACAGAAATATAATTTATTTCAGATCAACTATTAAAGCCATTAGTTCTGAAAAATCTTGTTTCATGTTAGTTCACAGATACAGATGCCACCATGTTACTGTGCATATATAGTGGACCCGTTACTCCTTCTGAAATGGTAACAGACCTCTATTTAACCAGCTTAAATTGCCTCGTTTTTTGATTATGAAACCATTAAAGCCTTTGAAAGAAGGCAATATGCTATGGATTTTCCTTTTAATCTGAAAACAAGGGAACCAGTTCTTTTTAATATATTTCATTTGAAAATTAGGAGTAATGCTTCTTAATCTGAGTAGGATTCCAGTGAAATCATACAATTAGTTTCTAACTACTTCAAAAGGGTGTGGGAGAAATCCAGTGAATAAGCTTTCCTGATCAAACTCTTAGGACTAGAGCTTCAATATTCAAATATTATCACAGATACACTATCAGCAAGAGGAATAATAAATGCAATTATATGCTTATGAGATTTAGATAGCATTCAGCACATTTTGAAAATCCCCAGTGCCTGAAATGAACCAATTAGTGAAATGAAACTATGTTTCATTTCCCTATACATCTACTAACCTATTATAGTTTAGTATATATTATATATACTAACCTATATAGATTAGTATGGACTTTGTAATAACATGATGTTTTTCAGAATTCTTGTGCTTATTTATTGTATAATCTGGGGTTAGTTGAGAAGTTATATACTATAATAAAGATAGTATTAATACTATCTTTAAATCCATAAAACTTAGGGATCTCCCATCATTCTGCTTTTCCTACACTATGTCTTTGTGTAAGAATTTGTACAGCAGAAGTAAGAATTGGAGTTTTGTTTTAATGTGTTGAAAATTGAAAATGTTCTAACGGAGCTAATTTCTTCTGCAGAAGAGCAAAGAAAGCTCATAAACTAATAGTTTTGGAGTAAATTTATCTGTGCTCTCTTTGTTTTATCAGCAAGAGGCCTTTGTTGTACAGTTCTTGGCATCTTTTCTGTCATGAATAACCCTCCACTCATTTCTATCCTATTTAATTATCCACTCTGGCTTAAAACATAATCAGCATTAAACCAGCTGTGCAACCTTGAAAGAACACCATTTCAATAATACATTGATAAAAGAGAGCAAGCAGGCTATTAATTTTAATAGGAGCCCTCCCTTCTGACTATAGCCTGGACACCGTTTTAGAAGCTGTATCCATTTACCGCCAAGCAGTAGCGTCCCTAGTGCACTCATTATAGCAATAAATTCAATTCATACTCTGACACTGTGACTAGCTAGACAGCTACCCTGGGCCAATAAGGTCACCTTTGAGGTCTAGGCTTTCCTGCTAATACAGGGGAGTGACTAGTGGAAATACTGGTCTGAAGCAGAAGGAAATGCATGCGGAAAATAATGAAAAAGCTTACTATAATTTCAAAATGTTTTATCTATTCAAAATCTGCAATGAGAAAACTATCATTTAACACTGTAAGAGAATCTTTTCAGCCTGTCAGTTATGAGTTCTGGCCAAAAATCCTAACTACCAAAGAAGTCAGAAATTTATAACAACATATATTCCTTGATCCCCTAAGCTGCCAGGGTATAAAGCAGAAGTGTGAAATGAAATACCTGGATCTGGGCTTGAATTCACAAAATCAGCTTTCATCTTCTATGGCACTTTAAAAATCTGTCTATGACTGCTGTTATTCAGTGGGCCAAACCCATCCTAGCGAAGCTGCACTGAAGACAAGCAGAATTTTCAAACGTGATGATGTTTTCCTATGAGGTTTATTTGCTACATACTAATACAGTTCATTTGGATGGAAGCTTTATTGAGCTCATGTTCTTTACCATAATGACCTACCAGGTAGGTGCACAAAGAGTTGATAATAGAGGTACTAAGTGAATTAAAACTTTCCCTCATCACAGACTACAGCTATATTGATCTCATGACCAGTATGCACTGTGAATTCTCTCAAGTTTAGTAACCTGTCTGGCCTTCCTCTGTACCACTACAGTATTTATGCACAGTGGTGATCAGGACACTGCACTGGACACTCTGGGGAGCAGAGAACTGACAGAAAGTAGTGCTGACAGATGTGCAGAATCCAATTATGAGGACCTGCTTGGCTCATCTTGCATTGTGGAAATAATGCAGTTCTCTTATTTAGGGATAAGGACCTTAATTTAAAAGTCATGTGCAGTCATAAGTTGTAAAGCATGCACACATACTCAGTTATTATTATTTCATTATATAAACAATTACTTTGATCTATAGATCAGTGCCTTGTTACTACAGCCATGAAGTGCATTTACTCTTACAAATCAATGCATAATTACTTATTATAAAGAGCTAAACATATACAAGTTAGCCTAGATGACAGAAATATTAATGAATTTCACATTAAAATAATATAGCAACTATATTAGATGGCTCCAAAAAGTCTCAGTGAGATTTTTTCAAGCAAACTGGGTGATTCAGATATACATTTTACATTAATTTTATTATAAGCTGTGTTTAAATTCTACAGCGTGCTTTGAAAATAAGTTTGACAATAATGTTTCCATTACAGTCAGTACTTAACATGGAAAATACAGAAACTTTAAATAGATGAGTATAGAAGTTCTATATGGGGGATTTTGTTAAAAGCTGTACATAAGTACCCATTTCCAATGAAAAAAAAGAAGAGAAGCTTTACTGCTCCTACAAAAGCTCATATTTTTAGGTGTATTTTAAAGGCCATCTACTTGCAGTTTAGCTGTTAAGGACTAGACCCTAAAAAGGATTTGATCCTCCCATAGTGGTACCTAAGCTGAAAATTGTGACACTTAAAGTCCCTGGTAAATGCTGTCTAATTAAGCAGCACTTCATTATTTCAGTCAGACTTTTTAGGTACCTTGAATTCCATCTGTATGTGCAGCCAGAACAGCTGCAGAAAAAGTGTCCCAAAGCCCACTCCTGACCAAACCTGAGAGGGACCTATAAACTAAGTGTTGCTAAAAACTAAGGGGCCTAATGCCATAACAGTGCTCTGAATCAAACCATGTGCAAAACACAACAGTGAATGCTTTTTTAAAATCCACATATA
The DNA here is from genome assembly GCF_036417845.1 of Apteryx mantelli. NCBI lineage: Eukaryota > Metazoa > Chordata > Aves > Apterygiformes > Apterygidae > Apteryx > Apteryx mantelli. The sequence continues at coordinate 58,029,174 of NC_089981.1, forward strand.
TTAAATAGACACATTTTAGTACAACTAATAGCCTTTTCTTGGCTATTCCCCCACTTCATAAACAACATTACCACTACGAAGACTGTATAATTGACCTTATAGATGACCGAAACACACTTCTGACCCTTAAAGCATTTTGGAATAGCTCATTTTAAAATCACACGGGGTACAGTTTGTCAGTCTTAGCTACGCTGGCATAGAAAAGCAGTGATTTCTTATGACTAGTTTTGACATGATCCGTTTATGAGCTGTAATAAAATGGCTGCTAACATAAACAGTGTCCTCAGGCAGAAAACTGTAAGTGGTTAGGGCAGCTGTGTCCCTCGCCAAACACCAGCACGTCTTTTCTGATGGCCTATACCTTGCTATGTTCCTATTTTCACAGTAGATGGTTACCTGACAGAAAGTGTGATAACAAAATACATAAAATCCATTTTTCTGAGTATATTTTTGGAGTGCCAAATGTTCTTTACAGCACTTCTTTATTTTTCTGAGATATCTCCATCCAGCAAATTTTAGCGTTAACATTTTCAAGTGATATCCAGTTGGCTGGAGTGCCTGTGGACCTCATCCTTCATTGTTTTGTGCTAGACTTACCCCAAAATGTCTTGTACCAAAAAGAGCTACACCAGGTCAAACAGGCCCAAGGCTTTTGTCTCCATTTGAGAGTGAGGCAGCAAAGTTTTGTCCCATTTTGTACAATTAACTAATATGACATCTTTAGGAGGAATAAAAACACTCACCGAGAAAGGAAAAAATACCAGTGTTCCTCAATTGCTCTTCAGCACACGCAGCACTGCCCCCACAACCAGCTTTCACTGGATGCTTGGTATTACTGGAGCTTTAGTTTGTTCTCTGAAGCTATAGTAAAGTATGTTAATTCAAGATTAGGCCATATTACCTTTTATCAACACACCATTTTAAAATCCCAAACATATTTTTTGAGCTTCTTATTGTGACATGGCATGTATTTCGATGGATATTTGCACTTCTTGGGTGTTTGGAGACACTTCACTTTGCCTCATGTCTCACTGTGCTCCCAAATCACACTGAAAGCTGTAACAGCACTACTTGCTTGTCGTGTCTTAAAAGAATCTCAATACCTTTATGCCAGCAAGGCAATAGATAGTATCAACTTAATTTCATTTCTTAACAGTACATATTTGTAAATTTGCATTTGTTAAATGTGTCCTAAAATTTAATAAGCTAGAGCAATAAATTTAGAATGGGTAGAATCTATAGCTTGCTGTTCTTTTTAAACCTAATAGAACCTCCTATTTTAAAGATATGCTCACAATTACATTATGTTCCTACTTCCTTTGCTTTTCTGTTAAGAAAAAGGATGGAAAGTAGAGAGAGAAAAAAATCTAGTGAAAAATATTGTGTACTATGTGGGACACCACCACTGACAACCAAATTTACCACATTTTCTGCACGTTTAATAAATATCATTGGCTACTTTATTTCAGACTCATCATTGTGAGATCTCTTTAAACTACATTTAAGTTCCTGAAAAAGATTTATTTTTCAAATTACAGGAAAAATGGACGGTGTTTGCAGACCCATAAATAGCAGCACTGCAGAAATAGTAATGGCTTAAAGTCAGACTATCTTACTCTGAACATACAGCCACATTATGTTTCCATAATATAAATTCAGTTTGTTTTGATTGATAAAATGTTTTCCTCTTCTTAGGTGTACTTAATTATTGCTGGGTTTTTCTCAGCCATGAAAGTACCATCTTTGTTTTCATGCCTTGAAAATAAAATGTGAACTAAATAAAGTTAAAAGCTGCAGGGCACTATTAAAAATAAATGCTGCAAAAATGTGAAATATTGATAAAGATCAAAGAATAGTAGGCAAATTAATTATCCAGGAGCGGTGCAATCAGTTGTAAACTTCATCCATAAAAAACGAAGTAAAGAAGATTCTAAACTTACTTTTAATTAATTTTACTTACAAAATTTTAATAAATACAGACAAAAAAGGAAAGAGGATTTTAATGCTTCTAACTGAAGTTTTGCATTTCCAGCAATAGACTAATTCTAAGGAAAATATAACATTTCAAATTGATTTTGCTTTCTCAGAATTAGAAGACTATCAAATTTAGTCAGTAAACAGGTGACTACAGATGTAAAAGAGCTATGAATAATATTTAGAATATATAGTAGCACTGATTTCAATATTGAAAGTGTCATCTAAAACAGTACTGTCATTTAAAAAGGCATTTATTGTCATAAAGAAAATACTGCTGGACTAAAAAGCAAGTATGGGTGAGAACATGCTAAGGATTACTGGGGCAAAATACTTCCCACTTATAGAAATAGAGACTATGGGAAAAATAATTTAAATTAATTTTACTTATTTTTAATCTCTATTTTTCCAAGCAACTGAAAAAGCATTTCAAAGAGGGGAATTTTTTTCAAGTATATATTTTAATACATGTAAAATTTATGCTTATATGATGAGAAATTATTAATTCACTGTATATCAAAAGCCTAACTGTTGCTTTGAAAGTCTCATTCTCAGTAAGAAATCCCTCTGCTGCTTGAAAATGGATTGAGTGTCTTCATGGGATGTAGATAAAGTAATTCAAGTCACTGACTGTTCCTATACAGTACTGAAACAAATAAAAATATATCACAGACTACCCTAAATTTTAAATTTAACTCTTTTTTGGTGGGATTTGAACTACAGTTTTTCTTCCCTGGGCAAGTTCAAAACTGAGAGAGGTCTGCAATCTTTCTAAGCAAAGATGATTGCGTATAGCTTTCAGGGGAAAGCTCAGTAAAAACTTGCATCCAGTAAGCCAGTGTGTAGCACAAAAAACCTTTAAACACAAGCTACTGCTATCAATCTGTAAATTCAGAAATCACTATCAAATGACCACCTTTTAACTTTTGACATCCAAGCAACATATCCTTTCATATTGCTGTTTTCCAGAAATACTATCACAAGTTTTCTCAATGAACCACTTTTGACAAACTACTCTGTATCAACTAAATGAATGAACAAACTTTGTAGTACATCCTCTGCCACATGTGATGCTGAGGCCAGAAAACTTATTACTATTATTAGCAGCACTAATTTCTACTTTAATCTGTAATATTTTATATGTATTTTGTGAGTCCAATTAATACATTGTTTATCTACATTAATAGTTGTCACTACCTTTTATCAGGAATTATTTATTAAAATGAGATGAGTCCTTGCCATTCAAGAAAATTCCAAGTCTATAATGTCATTGTGTCATAGTGTTTCACAGCCATTAAATGCTGAGATGAGCAAGACTAGAGAACAAAAGAGAACGAAAAGGAAGCAACTGCCAGCAGTTCTTCATCATAGGCTCTGCAAATTAAAAGCTCCACACATGTCTCTAAAAGTCAAAGTTAGAGAACTAACAAGAACATTGGAGAGACTTGACTTCCAGTGTTGTGCTCTACTAGGATATTCTCCTCTACAAGTGAATGCCTCCTTACAGTTTTAAATCTCAATTTTTTCAACTAAGTGTCTTACTTTCTCATGTGGATAGGATACATATGCCTAGCTAACTCTCTGAAACCCTATTATAATCCGATTAAGTGTCAGCAGTATTTTTTCCTGTGACCTGCCATCAGTGTTACATTTTGTATAATTGTGAGAGCAGTGCTGAGAAATAACCACATTGACTGCCTAAAATATTCCAGTCATCCATGACAATGATTCACTAAGGAGAATTTATCACAAATCTACATAGCTATAACACTAAGAAATCTTTTTTTTTTTCTGTTTGAATTTAAGCAGAAATCACTGGATTTTTACCTGTATTGAATATTTATCAGCAATTTACAAACTTTTTTAATTATTGGAGCATTGAAATCCTAGCTCTGCTGAAATAAATACCAAATTCCCATTGACTGTAACGTGATTCTACCCTTAGAATCATAAAGTATCATAAAGGAAGAACTTAAATACATGCAAACATTTTTTTTCCTTCATTTAAAACATAAATGGTGTATGACTTTGCTTATTTTTTACGTATCTCATATTTCTTAATTTAGATATGTGTAGGTAGAGATACTTTTGTTGAAGTTCATAATTTCTGTATGGAATTTTATTTTCACCTTTCAAATAACTTGACATACTAGAACCTTGAAAGGCACATGAAGCATTGTTGTTCTGCTCACAGAACATTTATGAAGAGCTTTTATGCATAGCTCAACAGAATCACTGAATAGGTGAAGTTGAAGGGACCTCGGGAGATCATCTAGTCCAACCCCTCTGCTCAAGCAGGGTCACCTAGAGCAGCTTGCCCAGGACCAACTATTTGAACAGGCACAGTATTATTTGAAATTAATGCTTTCCTGATTATATATTGAGTTACATAATATTAGCTGGTTTATATCTGTAATTTATTAGAAGATTGGGCATATTAGGAATGCTCCCTTAGACTTAGCGCTGAATAACTTGCCACTCTCTAGTGCTAAGTAACTTTTCTGAGCTCATTGCACAGTCCCTTCTCTGCGTATGCTAGCTTCCAGAGTGTTTGCTTCAGGGAAGGAACATCCATTACTTGGCATTTTTCCTCTGAGTCTGGATATGCTCTTCTCTCACCCACATATGCCTCATTGAGAGAAATGAAATCAGATTTTATTTTTACAGATATATGTGTGTGTGTATATATATATGTATATATATATCACAGTCTGTTTCTAATACATAGAAATAGATTAGTGAATTAATGCAAAATTAAATGCTCAGAGGTCACAGCTGTTGGATGTAATCTAACCCATTATTTTCAACTCTTATCAAGAGGTATTTTAGGACAGAAATGTTTTCAATTTTTATTTTGTTATTAAGATGACTAGATATTCTTTTTACCAGGATAAAAATGCTTTGAGTAGTAATATGGCCGTACATTATGTCATTTGGAAATCACTAAATACAATACGCCATTTCATAGAGAAGTAATTGTAGATAGTTATTTAGAGGGAAGAAAAACTCACAGCAGTTGCTGAAAGTTAGTGTGATCATACACGAAATGCTTCACCTATCTGTTGAAGAAAATATAATGTAACATAAACTAAATAAACCATCATTTCAATTTAAGTGTTCTTTGTTTTCTTTTTAGGTTCAAAACAAGGTTTATTTATGTATGTAGTAAAAGTCTTTCAGAGTTCCACTTTCTGCTATCTGAGAAACACAGCTGGAAGATAAGCATGAAACATTTTTGGCCTCTAATCATATTTTTCTTGCTGTTAACTATAAGATTACCATAGTATTTCTGCTATTCCTCTTTGTTCTCTAAAATGCGTTACCACACTCTAGTAAACCAAGAGGATGACATCTATTGACTTGAAAAAGAATTGGACCATACATCTAATTTTTAATTTCTTCTGGATTTAGGACACTATTACTGAAAAACAGTAGGTTAAACCAGTCTTGAGCTTACATATTTGAAATTTGATTAGTCATTCATATTTTATCTTTCTTTTCAAATTTTTAATTTAAGCTCAGTTGTGAGCTATGAACATCATAACACCATTATTGTGAGACTCAAAAGTACACAGTAATTTTACTGGATTATACTATTGCATAAAACAATTTCTTTTGGCATTTGTGAATATTTACTAAAGAAGAACTTCAATAAGCTTCACGGTTAACCATGATTTTTAAATTTTGAACTTAGCTCTAGTGTATTAACTAACAATATGCTTTCTTACCACATTTTAGCAATTTACTTCAACATATGTAGAATACAAATGCATTCGTTATACCTGCTTGAGGTTCGTATTTGTAATGCCACTAAGTTCTTTTGGTACTTTGCTTATAAGAAAGATAGGAATTGAAATATTTTGTAAAAAATGGCACTAATGCCTGCTTATAGTACTTGCTTTGAAAGGGGGGGGGGGGAGAGAAGGGGGTCATTCTCACTGTTTGTTAAAAACAGAATTGAGGAATAGTAGATGCAAAGACAAGAAACTAAAGCTTTCATATTTTCTCATGTCACCCCCCACCTGTGCAATATCATTAGTTTCCACTACCTCCTAATCTTCCTGAAGTAGTTTGCACATCAGATATATGCTCTGCTGCCTCACACAGCCCTCTTCCTCTCACTTTCTTTCTTCTGTTCTCTATGGTAAGCCCTAGAAATGGAGTAAGCACTGTTCAGAAAATACTCAGCTGGGGTTTACTGGAGCATCACTGCCACAGGAAGACATCTATCCTATGATTTGCAGCAAAGACTGTAATACGTTCTCTTCTCAGGCTAGACATGATTGCAGTTTGGTGTGGAGAAGGTGGAGAGGTACTATCTTCTGACAGGCAACAGGTACTTGCTACTGAAAAGAACCACAAGCTTTTATTAGCACATCTGGTAAATCTATGCCTATATATGAGGTCTAGTGACTGAATTTCCCTTCCATTTAAAAAAATGAACACTCCATCAGTCAAATCAATTGGTCAAATACTGACATATCTCTTAAATCTATTTTAAACTGTTCTTCCATCAAAGCAATATTTTCAAAAAACACAGAGTCTGACCAACTAGGAGACTTACATTATTACATAGATCTTGGGTGAAATTCTGATTCTGCTGAAATCAGTAAGAGTTTTGCCACTGATTCCAGTGTGGCTATGATTTCATCATAGTCCAGGATGCCAAGATTCAGAACAATACAAAGTAGAAGAGTGAGTTATAAAAGCAGTCTTTGTAACAGAAGTCATATCATCCATAACTACCTGTAATGCCCTGAACATGATGCTGTAATGATACCACTTTGCTGTCTCTTTTGCATTGTGGCAAAACAGCTAGCATGGACAAGGAAAAAGCTAAATATCATCATAGACAAGAGCGAGAAAAATAATTTGATTGTCCCTCATGTCATGTTGTGTCATTATTCCTGCATTTTTTTAGTCAACCCCATGTTTTTAATCGCAAAATGAAACATATAGTGTCTTAATTTTAAATTAGGACTATCAGCATTTAAGAAGTGTCACTGGTATTTTTAAGAAGATTCCTGTGTATACTAGCTATTTTGTTTTAAGTGAAGGAAAAGGCCAAGCTCAAATTCACTTCTAATAAGCCATGTGTTAATGTCAGGGTCTCTGCTGTCCACTCAAATGCCATAGAACACATGTGACTTTATAATGAGCCAAACAGTTGTCTCTTCATAATCTCAGTTAGCTTTCTGTTAGAAATCTGTTTCCAAATTTTCCAACACTATAGTTGAGGTTGTATGCTTTCATGGCTAAAATCCAGTTGAAGATGTACTTGTTCTAAAATCTCTCACATTTTGTCAAAATTATTGGCAAGCAGTTGCCTTCATATCCTTTGCAGTGAAAACATTTGACCTTACAGAGTCCAAATGGCTTATTGCCTAGTTTTGATCTACTTTATACACTAATGGGGAAGAGATCAAAACCAGATGACAGACATCAAGGCAAATGGCCAGTGGCAGAATGATTGGCCTGCAGGCAGAAAACTGAAATAAACCTGCCTTAAACTGACCACTCTTATGATTAACTTCTTAATGGTTACTGAGAATCACCAACAGAATTTATTTTGAAATTTGATAGCTTGGACCTTTTTCCTTTTTTTAAGTGGATTTTCTTGCACTGGTTTTAGAAATACTTTAGAAAAAACATAGTTTGATAGCTGCATTAAATGCAGACAGATCTTGAGAAAATACAAATACGGCTGCATGAAGGACATGGTAATAAAAATAAGTGAATTTACCATATTATTCTTAAAGCAAGGACAATGTTAAGCACTTTCAGTTTCATGGCCCTTTAATCAAGTAGGTTGGCAGTGTGTCTGCTGGATTATTCTTTCTGATATAACCTCAAGCAAAATAGTTTAGCTACAGACATTGCAAAAGCAAAAGTATTAAAAAACAAAGTTAATAAAGCTTCTTTTTTAAGTGAAAATAAAAGAAATTAGAATATGTTTCTGCATTATGATTGTTTATCACTTCTCTATCACTTCTTCTGGCAAAATTAAATTCATATTCAGAACAACTAGTAATAGAAAGGCTAAACAAAATTAATAGCTTAGTAAACAAACATTATTGTCATAATTCAAAGTCACATTCAGCCTCCATAAATTACAGTTTTTCTTTAAGTATGATAGCTTGCATTTTTCTCTTAAATATCCCTTAAATGTGTTCAGAGTTAGATGCTGAAGCCTAGAGCATAGCAGAAGTAAAAGAAACCCCAACAACCCATTACTGTATTATTGTTTCCCTACTGACAGAAACAAGGACAAAAACATCAGAAAACACTCATAACCGTAGTGCATTGACCCAGACATCCAAAAAAGGATGACACAATCACTTAGGTGGGATTAAACCAAATGTCCTAACTATTTTTACTAACTCTCTACCTATATGTAGATGTCTGAATTAATTATATTGCATTACCATAGGAAAATCTGTGGCTGGCAATGACCAAAAGCCTTGGGACAATTAGGGATTCCTCAGGGTAAAAAGGAAGAGAAATGGTCCACATGGGTCCGGAGATCTCTGTCCCCACCTCGGTGTTCAAGATGTGTGAGTCTTTAACGTGACGACCCTAATGAGAGACCAAGTTCCCCCAAAGCTGCTTTCAGATCTTTTTCTTATGAAGACTGACCTTTGGCCATCCAGCCGCATGTTTTACTGACTAAAACAAGCTAATTATCAGCAACATTTGTTAATGTGTAGACTCTGTAAAAACAGTTTGCACAGATGGAATGGTGTGGAAAGAGTAATCTTTACAGGGTGCTGCGGATATTCAATCCTATAAAGAAACACTACTGGAGTTCTTGGTACTTCAAAGTTTTAATTACATTTAAAACATTGTTATGGGATTTCACAATAATCTTCTTCACAAGCTACTGAGAATGTGAGTTTCATACTACCCTCAAAGTGTGATGGTAGTGTAGTGGAATTGTTTTGTACTATAGATACTTTGGTAAGTGTGAAAAGATTAACATAATAAAAATGGCACTTTTCCTTCTCCTTTGTTCTTTGTGTCTTTTAAGTTTTACCTAGTGAGATGACAGAATATGCAGCATGGTTTACCTCTTTATATACACAAAGAAGCCACTTACTCCCCTTCTAACAATTTTGCAGCTGTTAAATGATTCCCCATCTCCTTCATTCATATTTCCTTTCCTTTCCTGTCTGCTTGGAAACAATAAAACATATAGTTTAGGAATATCTGAGCTCATCCTGAATGAGAATAATGATACAGTAGTCTCAGTGAAATGATACACTAAGATTGCTATCTTAAATTGAGACCTTCATCAAAACTGTACAGAATGAATTCAGGTATTTTTTAATGACATTGCATTGTGTTACAGCCTTCAGGCAAGGAGTGAAAACATATCCCCTTTTCAAGGTGACTTTAATTTTGTTTAGAGAATGACAAAATAATGATAAGACAAAGTAAAATTTCTGTGGAAAAGTAGCATTCCCTTGCAAGAAACTTCATCATAACCTAATAAATGACAGCTGCTTCACAGCAGATGCAGGGAATATCTAACTATTTAAACTTGTGATATACACAAACCAAATCCAAGTAGATATAAATTCCATAGGAAAGAAGATATAACAGACAGCATGTTGTTACAGAGGAAAGCTCTGTATTTTATTTCTACATCAGTTTCTGTTTATCTTAATACATTCTATTAAAAGGATTATTCTATATCATTGTGTATAAATATATATATTTTTTTAAATAATGTCTTTCCTTATACAAATGTTTAATGTCTTCTGATATGTAATGACACAAAAATGATGGTAAGAGATGAACAATTAATCCAAAATATAAATAATTCTACATAGGTTTGTTAACTATATTGAATACCTGCTAGATTTTATAGGAAAATTGACAACAGATTGTCAGAATGAGCATGTTGGAATCAAAGGCATTTCTTCAGAGGAACTGTCAACCAGTTCTATGTTTAACTTTTGTTCACTGTTTCAGTAGTTCACTTGTGGTTGCAAATCTGTAGGTGCAGTGAAGTCATTATGGTAACCTACATCAAATAATACTGTAAGTACATTTTCATTGGAAAATCAGCCTTCTTCAAACAGTAGGATAAGATTAATTCTATACACATATAATGTTGTGGATGGTACCACTGCTGAGTTCTAATATACGTAGCTTTCCAAGTTATTTTTCATGTTGCATGAACAAATATGGATTCTTAGGTAACTGCCTTTCATGTTGTCAACTCTAAATTATATGCTTGGGGTCTTTTGGTGTGGTGGGGTTTTTTTGTTGTTGTTGTTTTTGTTTTTTATGAATTCCAAACATTATTCTGCTGATCATTTTGGGGGGTTTTCCCAAAATCATTTGAAAAACTATTTTAAGGGAAAAAATATAACTTCCAGCTTGTTGTTTTTATTTGGAAGAGAAAAATTGGAAACATGAAATTTTTCTTGAAAGAAAAGCCAGTTCATTCAATATTCTAAATTTGCAAAAAATGAGAAGTTGATCCTCTTCAACTGGATCTGGAGCTGGAATGAGATCTTGAGAGTTGTTCATGTAAAAAACACATTGTTATGGTTTGCTCTGTGTGAAATAAGAAATTGCATGGTGTGTTGTTTTTTCATCTTGTTTCAAGACTATGCATAAATAATGCATGTATATATTCCCAGAATTCCCTGATTTCTTTTCCTGTGGGAAACAGATTAGAATAGGTTATTCTGAAAACAGAGGTATCACTGCTCTCAGAAGATGAGACAACAACAGTAGCAGGGTTATTTATTTATTTATAAGGCATATACCATATTCAGGACTGATGAAACATTCATACAGCCCAAATTTTCCTCTTTCTTTACAGCATGGGGGTTTGGAAGTTACCTCATAATATGAGCTCACTTCACAATGTAAATCTACAAGTCTGGGTAAATTCAAACACTAGTGACTGGAAAATGATTTTCTAAGCTTCTTAAAATTATCTCAAGTTTTGAGATTCACAAGGAAATGTCACTAAATCAATTTACCACATGAAAAATTCTGTTCTTCTGGATTTTGCTAGGCTGGATAGTCTTGGTTGGTTCAAAATACCAGCTCAGTAAGAACCAAGATAAAACAGGATAAAACTTTTTTGAATGTTGATTTCAAGGCACAGGCTCTGAATCTGATTCACGGGGAAAGTAGAAAATGTAAAATGTATTCCAGAACAAACACATATATTGTTTTGTTTCTCTCTAATTTTGAAACAAGTTCTGCTTTCATTAATACCCTTGTCCCTGCACAGACCACAATAGTATGTCACAGATGAAGGTGTCTTTATGACCAGAATTTGGCCCACTATATCCAAGTGCAATAGGAGACTGTTAAACTGAGCAATACCATGGCTGATTAAAGAAAGTGCCAATTTCTTTTGCTTGCTATGCTACGTTACAGTGAGCTTTTAAACTGCTAAAAATTGATATACTTAAGCAGTACTGTCATTTTTTATTATAAATTTTTATTGTAAATTGTACCACTTCCTTTGAGAGGGACTTTTTCCTGTTTATTTGAGCCTTCAACAAGTGTCACCATTTTCCCTTAAATTTAATGCTGCTCCCTTTTTTGTTCTTTTTTCAGCAATTTTTGTTTCTTTTTTTTACATCAGGCTTGTAAACATTTTTGCTGGAACATCTGTTACTGCATTAACCAGAATACCAAAAAGAACCAGAAACCCAGCAACAAAATATTTTGAATAATGTATTATACCCCCTTATTTGTACCAAATCCATTGCCTTTAACTAGTAGTAGATGAAAGAATATTAATTCTCCCATTGAATAGAAATTTTGGCAATGGAGAAAAATCAGTGTAGTATCTTACTAGGTAATGCAAAAACATAAGCTACACAGTTCCGTAATAAACAAACACCACAAACACCTTTCACAGGATGGTTCTGGCACTTTTCATTTGCAGAAACACTCATTATGCTTTTGTAGTCCTTGCTACTTCTCCACATCTTTTGTGTTTGATGTGTAAGCATAATCTGAAGTTACATGTTCTTTCATCATCAGTCATGAAGATCTGGCTGAATTGTATGATACATTAAACTGAGGGAAAATGCCAGAACATCAGAAAAGATTATAGACTTTTTTATGAACAAGCTGGATTCTGTAAGAAGGATACTTATGCCATTAATTTAGTCAGTACAATCCTGCATCCTTGAAATTTCTCCTTCCCAACAAGATGGAATGTTTTTCTTAACATTTTGATTTTAATTAGGGGATAATTGCCACTGACCAGTGGATTTACTTTTATTCCAGGATTAGGTAGGAGAAATTCTGAAGGGAACAGTTATAAGAATGTATCTCCCAGTGACTAAGCATATTATACTATCCATATACATAGACTAACACACTAAAAATATCAAGTGTTTCTTATAGCACTTTGAACATGCTGGCAAGATATTTTTTATTCAGTATGTGAATCAGTAAAAATAATACACAATCATAAAAGGCTCATTACATGAAAGAGTACTATAAAAGTTTACACAGTGTTGTTCAAGAAATATTTCTGAAATATTTTAACTTTCTTAACTATTAGAAATTTGTTTTCCATTTTTCTTACCAGCTCTTCCGTATCTCTTCATTTTGAAGCAATAGCATGTTATAGCACAATAGCATTGTAGGTCAGACTTCTCTAACACAGAAAAACATCTCATATATAATTTAATACTACTTAAATAAATATTTTCATGCAATTTACTAGGAAACCTCTTTCTACTGAAAAAAGAAAATCATCAGATTTCTTGTTTGTCCTCATCAGCAGGGAATATACTAAATTTCTATGTAGCAGCAGAATCTCTGTGGAAAGAATAGGCATTTATAAAAAGAATAGGAAAGTACATGGAAGCAAGCATGCTATACAAACTTCTATTTGTTTGATTGTGACAAAACTGGGATACTCAGAGAGACAACTCCGGGCTTTCCAAAGGTGAGAGCGAAAGTACATTTTGCTTTCCCAAGGGTGGGAGAGGGCCACCCCTATCTTAAGCAGGGTAAGAATGAAGCTGAAAGAAAGAGTTGAACGTGCCAGAGAACTCTGAAGACTTATTTTTTTGTGTTACTCCCGTTGCATGATGTAAAGGAGGAGAGAAACATGGGAAAGTTTGGGGTGGAGAAATGGAGGTGATGAGTGGTGCTGCTGGAAAAGGTCGTCTCAGAAATAGCTCCTGCTCCACACCCAGCAACCAGCCTGTCTTTCTAGAACTCTGCCACAGATGAAGTTGGCAGCAGGCTGTGGCTGTTTTACCAGGTCTGGCAGTTGGATGTCCTAGGCAGCTCCCTTTTAGTTTATGTATCCATCCCTCGCTGTTCAGCTTCTGTGAAGCTCTATGAGAAAATTAAAAGGCAATTCAAATTTAACCTCATTTTCTCATACACCGTACACACTACTTCTTTGCAAGCTGCACTAAAGACAGAGGGCAAAAGACCAAGCTGAAACTTTTAAGCAAAGGAGTTTAGTAATGAATAACAGGCAGCTTGTGACCTGAGCTGAACTGTGTAGTTTGAAATGTTAGATCATCTGAATATTACAATTACAAGTAGCCGCCTATCTTGTTCAGCCCCATGTACTCCAGGGCTGCATACACAGAACAATATGCCTACAAGTCCTTGTCATATTTGGTCTATTACAGGTAGCTTGTAAAGTCCTTATAGATAACTAAATGATAACCTATTGTCAACAACTTTTTTTTGTCCTTGTTTTGACTTGGTCAGAGATCCCAAAACAGATTTCAAAGCAGATGACAAGTCTGCTAGACTTGAAGAGTCCATCAAAGTTTAAAAACTGGGGGCTATTCTGTGGCACTTTGTTGTAAAAATAGGTAAACCTGAGGATTACACCCAAGCATTTAAAGATCCATCACTCCTAAAATGTTACTTCAGAGACTGGGAAAGGTCCTAAGTTCATTCACCCTTGAACTGTAATATCTGACAATGATTGAAGAATATAAGTCCATATCTTGCTCCTTTATCTCTGACAGTGAATGTCTTTGCCTATTAACACTATCCATCTCCCTTGGGTTGGTGAAGAAGATTTACTCTTGTAACCCACCATTATATACCCAGGTACAGCAACAAGCTTGAAGAGCTTTACTTATGGATAGTGGATAGATGTTCTCCTGTTTCTAGGACTTTAACAATCCTAAACAAAATTGTCTCTAGACTGAGACACCAATAACACTAATAATTCCTACTTGAAGTTATCAGCTTACACTTTTTGCTTTGCACACTGACAAATGTAATAAAAGCTCATCATATTCAAACTCGTCTTGCAGAGCTTAAATAATTTTTCAGTAACTTTCTCCATTCATGTTTTCCCTTTTTTTCCTAGCAATTGTTTTGAATTTATTCAAGCATTATCCAGCCTTCTTTCCTTGAGACTTTAAAATGTCCAAAGACTGCTAGCAGCATCATATTAAAATTTATCCTCTCCCATAGTTAATCTTTTGCACACATCTTAATACTCCTATTTCTGAATATAGTTCCTGTACTTAAATACACATGTAAAGGTAAGCATCTGAAAGATGAAATAAGAGAAACTACAGATGTGAAGAGCACTCATTGCACTAATCAATGCATTCACATATGTAATGTATTATTTATATGTAAGCACATTAAAAGACCTTCGATTTACTGTATATGGTTTATATAACCTAAAGGCACCCTTTTTTCCTTGCATATTTGTTCTAGTTTCTTTTGTGAGCTCTTTTTATATTTTTATGTAGAAAATTTCTAGTCAGAACTTGTGAATGTTCAGAATTCGGGGGGGGGTATTTTTGCTGTTCGTGTGGTGTCTGTCTTCATTTGCAGATAAAATTTTGTATTAAGGAAAAAAGCTTTTAAAAATATATATTCATGTAAATATGACTCATTTTGCAATCAGAATTCAGTGAGAAGACAGCCTGATGTGAAAATAGGACTGTGCAGCAGGAAATGTGTGGTACAAACACATAGCTGTGTCTTGTAACTGCTTTGAAAGGGTTTTCAGAAAATACTAGGCATTCCATTAAAATGTACTAGGTGGGCCATTTATGCTAATACATTGTTCAGTGTCATTGGATATTCATTGCAACAAATATGTTCCCTGCTAACCATCTCAGCAAATGCTTGTGCTATTCTTTATGTTGCCAATGCAAGCTGGATTCCTCTGTAATATATGATCCCCCCAAACCTTAAATAAAGGCAATGACAACTAAACCCTTCAAAAAGCTCCTACCTCCCTGAATTCCTCGCTAAGAGCTTACGTTCTTCTTCCCCCCCCCGCCAACCCTCCCCAAACATCTGTCTGACCTACTTTCTTATTATTGACTACATGTTATTCTGTTACTGGGGATTGGTAGTTATACAACATAGAAACACTCAGCGCTATTTAAGACAAAAACCTACTGTTGAATTCAATGTCACAGCAGAGTTTTATAGCAGTGAGGAATTACCTTGATAAATGCCCCTGACATTAGAGTTTTCATGATTCTACCTTCAATGTCATTGCATCACAGCGCAGAGCGTTAAAGTAAGGCCACTACTACCTTTCAACAACATATTAAGTTGAAGCTCACTCTATCTCTGGATCCCATAGGCACAATAAATGGAGAAAATAACACATTTACAAACTGATAAAACCCAGCAAAGCTAATAAAATCAGACACTTTATAGCTTGGCTAATAGTGTCCTTTGAAGGGCATCAAATAACACATCATGTACTGCTCTGGGGGAAATCAAATTAGGTACAGCAATGTTCCCTCTGAACTGTGCATTTGAATAGGTAGGAGATACTACAGCTAATCAACTTGTAATGATAGAAATTTTATAATTAATGTACTGTTTATGTTAATGTGGATGTATGCTGCCTTGATAGAAGCAGCAATCACCTATCAAGTTATTGAGATTTCAATAAGGAAGTCCTTTCGAAGCTTTAGAAATATTTCAGACATTACACTCTCCTCCTTAACACTGTAGTGTGTGATAGTCCATTGAAAGGACATCATCATATGTCACCTTAGCACATAGGACTTTTTTTGTTATTACCAGACAACTGCCACGATAGCTACATTATGCATTTGTTCTGTCTCCATGAATTAATATGAATGCTTTTTATTTTCTGATAACACATTCTGTGCGGCCATAAAGAGATATGGATTGCCTTTGTTCTCATGTTGCAGCATAAGAAAATATTTCCATTCCACTTTTCTTTTAACCTGACACAGCTGGATTTCACTGTGTTGATCTTAAGTACCAAGCATCGGTTCTCATCTGTGTTGAGGCCTAGCTCCTGGTTCCAGTTCTCTTGATCTCTGACCACTTCCCTCATTTTAACAATGTCTAGTTTGCAAGGAGTGCAAAAACAAACCTGTTAAGTAATATAGAAATGTAGTGCACGGTGCTATGAAAGGCAATAACATTCACTCGTGCTCTGATTTTATCAGATCTGACAAGCTAATCAAGGTTAAGCTTGGTTAGTAATAAGGGAGGAAATTTGCAAGGTCAAGCTAGAGTACAGAAAGAAAGGTTCTGTTCTTCCATTTTTGTCATTATCTCCAAGATTATGAAGGGAACATTAGGTTCTTGTAGAGGCTACTTTTTTAGCCACATAAACTAAAAACTAAGGCCTTGAGACTTAACTGTTTATTATCATTCCTAAAAAATGCCGGAGTATAACAGATCTATATCAGTATAGCATTTAAAAATGATAGTACGTGTTCTTGTCCCAAAGAGCTTACAACAGAAGGGCACAGTAGGTATTTCTAGAGCACAGTAAATGATTACACAAAACAAAGACAAACTGTATTTGTGAGTAATGTAAATAGAAATCACAAAGGGTAGGTGGTACGTGACATCCCATTGCTTTTTCTAGGATTCTGGGTTCATCTGTTCCTGCCACACTCAAGCGATGGTCTGCAGAGCTGTCGTCTACAGTTTAATCTCATTGTATGAGAAATAGTGGTCATTACTAGGAAGTCAGCAGCAATTGCTAAAATTTCCATAATATTCCACCAGACAGAGAATAAAATTATGTTATAGTGAAACAGAAGAAATAATCTTCTGGTTTCAGACACTAAGCTGTTTATAAGTAATTGAATATTAATACTTTCAGACGAAACATAGTCCTAACTCCTGCTTAGCAGTAGTGCAATTGCTATTTGCAGCGAGTCAATTACAGTTACATTATGTCTTTGAAATTGCTGCACATCTCAGATATGCAAAATAATCTTTACTTATCTGAAATTTGAAAATTCTAGAGATTTTTCTGTTTTAAAGATTCTAACCAAATATGGTTTGCAAAATTACCTGTAATTTTTATATTTTAACTTAGAGGGGAGATTTAGATGGTAACACTTCTCCTACTCCTCCCTCCCCCCACCCCCATAAAATAATTGCATAGTTCATTGTTGGTTAAGCTAAGAGAAAACCGAATGGTTTAGAAAAACCAAAAGAATAATACAATGTAAACTAAAACAATACCATTTACAATTTCTTTTTTTTTTACATTTATAAGAAAACTAAAAATATTTAAGCTGATGGAATCAAAGATCTTTGAAGAACATTCTACCATACCCTATTCATAGCAGAAAAGGTTATTCCTGTAATTTCCTGCAGTATCAATTATTTGACTTATTGATAGTCATGTTTTTGTATTATAATTTTTTTCTATTTTGATTTAAAACCACTTTTTAGAATTTAGAAAAAATTAGCAAAATATTGGGAGTTCTTGGAATTTGATAGAAGTTACAAAATGATGGTATTGACAGTCTTTGGTAGATTGACTCAGTCTTTGATATGAAGAAGCCTTATCCAAACATTAAAAGTTATTTTTAGTAGGTGTGAAGGGGCTGAGCTGAATTGTCATATTTCAGTTGACTATGTTGTCATATTTCTGGCAGATTAGGATTTTTTACCTTATATTTCTAAATGATGCTGTCGAAGAGGTGCTCCACCACTGTGATTTTTTGGGAGTGCAAAGAATAGGAATTGAAATTCTTATCCTATACTGAGGTAAATTATCATTGTCTGTCATAGTGATTTATTTAAAAAGCTTTGTAAATTTGACTATAAATAAGACCATGATTTCTGAAAATATAGAGTAGAATAAAGAAATAGGAAAGCTTGACTCTAACCTCAATTCTGCCATAAGGCAAATCTGTACAAGTTAACCTCCCTTCCCCAACCTGTGAAATGACAATGACAATATATATATTATCTCATAGGTTTCTACCGTAGCTCAGTTTGTTAAAGATTACAGTGTACCTTACTATTTGCTGCTGAAGATTTTATAGAAGTGCAATGTTACAATACATAAGACCATACACTACTTCCATCTATCCTTCCAAGAATTGCCATTTCCTTCTCTTTTCTTCCACTCCTTTTTTAATATCCTTTTTATTTTGAAGGCATCAGCACCTTTATGAGGTGGTCTAAATGATGCATATCTTTTTACATAGATGTGTTAGATAAATAGACAAACAATAAATATGACATATGTCATAATATAGTAAATATTCAGAGAACTAATTAACAGTAATGTCTAAAGGATAGCTTCCAACTGCTACAGTTGTTTCCAACTTGTATTTAGCTATTTCCACTAATAAAGACCAGATAGCTGAAGGCATTAATGCAATTTACACAACTTTTTTTACCAAGGTCTTTATACCATCAGAGACGCAACAATACTATCATTAATTAAATGAAAAGCGTACTGGGCACCTCTTTTCAAAAGCAGCCAGCATTGCATAGCTTCCTACACTTAAGATGAAATAACTCTATTTTCCATGAATCCTTATATTTTTATAACTGCTTCTGAACAGTATGTTCAAGATTTTACCTCCTAGAATGCACTGTGTGAGGACTATCAATATGGGAAAACTCCCAGCTTCTAAAATTAATCTTTCAGAAAAATTGAGAGAAATTTCCTAGAATCTTTTACAAATTCTTCTTTTCTACAGCAATTCTTCTTTTCTGTCTTCTTTCCATTTGTATGCTTGTGGTGAAACACAACAGAAATGTATTCTAATAAGTGGGGTTGCATCTCTTGTGCAACATTTGTGACTTGCTACAGACAGAGGTTATTAACTGTGCATCCTGCTATTGATTATAGCTTAGTTGCCAGATCAGTATGTCTTGCTGGGCCTCATGGGTCTTCAAGAATTCTAATATTTTAGCTTCACTATCACTTTTAATTTGTCCTGACTGTTTCTTTGGATATTTCTACAGCAGACCAGTAAATGATTGAGGATCTTTCTGGTGACCTCTGTATTCTGGCCTGGGTTCTGTCTGCTTGACTGTGCCAATGTAAGGTTACTACTCAGCAGTTGTTTTCAGTGTCACCTATCCCATATTTGTCTTCGTCTGACTTGCACTCCATTGCAGATTAGCTTGTTACCTTTTTTCTTTGCTGTATGTGCCAATTAACATTGAACCCAGACCTGCTCACCCATTCCTTGTGGCTTCTAATCCTCTCCTCTATTATTACAGTCTCCTGCCTAACAGTTACTCTTATCCACCTTTTTGTTTAAGGCAGCAGCAGGTAATCTTTCATGGAAAACTGAACCTTGCGTGTCAGTAGGTACTAAGCGGGATGAGACAACTTTATTAGCCCCCCACTCTAACTTCTTGAAAAAACTTAAAGACAACTTAAATATCAGCAACAAAATGTGCAGTTGTCAAGCACAGGGAGACCAGGAAGTCTTTGCTTCTCCTTATCTACAGCTGCACAATGCAGGCACATGTGCCATTACATTGACCTCCTTTCCCCACACCATGTAACATGATGTTATGAGGAGAGACTTAGCTCTCTTCTACTCACACTGACATTGGGGTTTCATCTGCTTCTATTCCACTCGATTAGCAATGGTAAAACAATGCAGATAGATAGATAGATAGATAACAGATAGACAGATGGATAGATAGGGAGTTCTCTTGTCTCTTTTAAGAGTTATCAATCCTTCAGCAGTTAATGCTATCAGAGAGCTCTTTCTATATCTTTCTAGGTAGCCAGGGGAAGATCTCATGCTCAGATTCCCATCTGGCTATGTCTTTTCAAATTCCACAGCAATGTGGTGAATAAATTGGACTGAATAATATTCATAGTCTATAAATAGTGTGCCATAATTTTAAAAATGCTCTG
The DNA here is from genome assembly GCF_036417845.1 of Apteryx mantelli. Taxonomy (NCBI): domain Eukaryota; kingdom Metazoa; phylum Chordata; class Aves; order Apterygiformes; family Apterygidae; genus Apteryx; species Apteryx mantelli. The sequence goes on from NC_089981.1 coordinate 58,049,275, forward strand.
GCCTTTAAATTTCTTGCCTGAATGTCTTCCAGAAATTCTGATTTCCAAAAATCATTAAGTATAACAATTTTCTGCAATATTTTCCCAGGTTCTGGTTGTGATTTCCTATGTCTATAGAATCTCTTGGTGGTGATAATTGTACTTTTTTCATTTCAGACTCACACTCTTCCATGATGATTTTTACTGAGCATTAATATCTGTATAGAAGACATCCTTTTACTGCTTCTCTGGCATGGTTCTCTCTTGAAATATGAAACATATATTTCTTTTCTTTAGTATGACAGAGTTATTGCCCTGTCACCAAAATCTAGCCTTTACATCCAAGTCATCTCTCATCAGGCATAAGTGGGTAATACCATTTAGTACTTCCCCTTTAACTGTGATTAGCTCCAGAGCCCGACTGTTTTATTGCCTGTGTCAGCTCATCTTTGTTCAGGGCTTTGTTGGACTGAACTGATCCTCATCTTAGAAATACAAATGTATTACATTCCTTTTTCTGTTCCCTTGAGTAAAATTCATGCTGTACTGTAGAAAACTAAATATAAGTTAAGAACCTGGCATTTCCTGTCATTATTACAGTATATTAGGCTACCAGTTCCTTCAGTTGTTTTCAGCTAATGTATTATGAGCATCTAACCTTCTATTCTTTTTTATCATCACAAAGGAGAATGGATATATAAATAAAACAAAAAATAAAATCTGCAGTATGAAGACATGAAATCCACTTATTACTCTTATAGCAACAGTGTTAGAATAGCTGCAGGTGGCAAATGCTACTGTTTACACTGCGAAGGATTTTGCACTCTAATCCTCTTTACCCTAGAGTGTTCACCTTCACATATTGAGTTTATTCATATATTCATTTTATACCAGATGAGCAAGATGTCTTCATTTTTTCACCCCTAAGATATTGAAAAATAGTAATATTGCATATTAAAAAAAATATATTGCAATTTTATTCCAAGCAAATGGCACAATACCAGGTCATTAGAGTTGGACTTTTAATGCTGGTTAGCTGTTTTTTGGCCTTAGAATTGCTTCAGTCATCTGACTTATTAGTCTTCAATCCTCTGAGTTAAAGGATAAATATGTTTTGAGAAAGGACATCCCTTTTTCACATATGTTGGTAAACATGTGAGTTTTACTGGATTGCCTTCATTCAAAGAAAATGTCTCCTTTTATGCACTTTACTATCTTATATCTCTTCAGCAGACAGGAGTCCCTCTGCTAGTTTCCTGTGAAAGAAAGGAAGTTCAGGAATTTCCTCTACTGAGGAGGAAACATTCCTGAGAATCATCTCAATTAAATGTTAACTTCTAAAAAAAGTTCTTCTAAAAAAAACCCAAAGGTTTTAATTTCTGAGCATTAACACAAATCCAGCTCTTGAAGGGTCGTGCAATTTAATTCTTCATTGAATAAGGCAAGGGAAAAAAAAGGAAATCATGCTCTTCTGTTTACTATATTCCTGTAGTTAGGCTGTTCTTCAGAGGATGGTAATACTTTACTAGGCAGTGACCTTTGATGTACTAGGACTAAAGTATCGGAAGTGATGAAATTTTTGTCCTGAATTTCTTTTATAATTGTTACTACCGCAGGCCCTAAGGACAAGCCCCCATCCCAGCTGCACCAAACCTTTTTACACCTTCCTCTCTGCTTTCAAACTATGTTGGTACAAAACACTTTGCTTGGATTAGTGCTTGATTCTGCTTGCACTGTTTTAGATAGCCTGGGTTTCTTTTAGCTTTTCCAACTTATAACTCACACTCCTGACTTATTTTTGTTCCCGTTTCCTGCCCAGTTTTGTAAATGGGAAAAGGTCTTGATGTACATGATAATGACATTTAAGTGCATACCAAAATCTCTGTGATAACAGTCAAAGAAATTTGTTAGGAAAACTATAAAAAACACAAAAATGTCTCTGCACTAGAGCCACCTTGACTTCCTTATCCATACTTCCAATGTAATAAAATTTAAAAAAAATTTTTTTCTTCTATTTCCACAGCTCTCTTTCTCTCTTCATTGTCTTACGCTGAGGCTTAACTTGATCTACCTGCAGTTCTTAAAACTCTACCCAGTTATCATTGGGGAAGTTTCCAGTCATCTAATCTCTGCCAGCTGCTCAAGAGGTTATAGGATTATATTTGTGTGAGTCTTTTGATGTTACCAGTGGGGATCTAAAGAGCTCTGTTTTTCAAATAATGCCCATATCTATTCCTGGTTTCCTCTGGAAAAGGGCAGTGAGGCATCACTTGCAATTCTGTACATTGGATATAATCTGCCATATAAACTCACAGAATACGTCAGAACTAATGCATCTTCATTAGAGTGACAGCTCTCATCAGATACTTTGTGTGCTAGCATCTAGCAGCAAGTGAAGCAGTGATGAGGCTTGGAGCACATCCCAAATCTGTGAGGAGCACACATATCTCACTATTCTTTCAGCTGGCAACAGCCTGTGTAAAGTCATTTAAGCATTCACTTTAAATTATAATGTTATGCTAACTGAAGCAGTACCTAGTAAGGCTCTTCAGAAATTTATCTCTAAATGATTCTGGGATCTCGCAAATAAGATCCTCATTCACAAAACTACAACTTGTTTGTGAAACATTTCATGTTCTCTAGGATCAATAAATGAAATCCATGCTACAGCAAAGACTTAGGCCCTTGTCCTCAAGGATACTTAAATGTCTAGCTCAATTTCAATGCTACAAAGTACCCCTGGCTTTTGAGTTAAGTGGGACAGAAGTGGTATATTGGCCTCAATAAAAAGGCCAGAACCAGATATGCAAAAAATTGATGTACTCCGTTGCTTCTGGTCTCTGCTGTCTAACACATTAATATAATGGAGACAGTCTGGAGAAACTTACAGTCTCACTAACTGCCCTGTGTTTGGTCATTAAGTTTTATCTAGTGAGTAGGATGCAAAATCTCTTTGAACTTTTAATTCCTAAGAGGTAGGTATTATTAAGCAACAGCAAATATGTGGTGATGTCCCTAAATTAATGTCTTTAGATTCTAATCTGCACTTTCTGACAAACAAAAAATAAACCACGTGTAATTTTTATTCTAAGTGAACTGAATCATTTATCAGTGATAGCTTCTAGCTCATCCCTCAATGCTATGTGATGTTCAGCAGCCGGATGTGTTCTTGCAAAAGGAAAAGAAGAAGGCATTAAAGGCTAGCCAAGGTGCCCTCAGCTTGACTCACAGCCTGGATGTTCTACTACTAAACAGTGTGATAAAGTTTATGTTCCATCAATGCGTGAATGTGCTCTTTGGAAGCATTTTTGCTTCATGCCTGAACAATCAGCTGTAAAGAGAAGATGAGGCACAAGAATGTCCCAGGCAGCCATTCTAGAGACAGAACTTCACTGTCAGGCAACACCACAAAACAAGACATAAAGAGCTGAGCAAGAAGTTTGCTGAATAAAAATACAAAGATGATTTGAATACTGTATGCCAGCTGCCATGCATACCACCACAGCTTTAAAACTCAATGTTTGAAAGTAAGTTCAAATGTATGACAAAGTGGTACATTAAATCCTTACCTCTTGGATCAGCAGTTGCTTCCTGTAAGCTCAAAAGCAGGAGGTATTCATTAATCAGAGCAATTATAACTGGTTGATTGGTCTGCCTCCCTTTACTTCACAACAGATCTATGTCACATGTCCTTGCTGGGTGTAATTAGAGGCAGAACATGCAGCTGTCCAAAGAGCTTACCTTGCTTATAGCTGCCCATCATAGCTATTCAATGTTTTCTTTGGTGTTTGCATCCCATAGTCACATTACAGGACACCGAAAAAGACTTTCCCTGGGAAAAAATGGAGAAATCATTTAGCTTTATTTTAAAGCAAAATGCCATTGTCTGAACCAATCCATAAGAGCTGATCATGATACTGGGGAATTCTATCGATAGGAAAAGGAACTTTCCAGTTGAGACACGTGCAGTAAGATGTGGAAGTAGTTCTGAAATAATTACTCTGCCTTTTCTATGTAAGAAGCCATAGCCAGTGTTTCCTGCTGGTTATCCCTGCCTAACCTTACTTCTAAGTACAGATGTGAGGGAAGAGTTAGGGAGAGAATTTTGCTGATTTAAGCAAACTTTTCTGTTGGTTTCCAAAAATGTCTCTCTTGGACTGGAGTCTGGAAGAGCTTCTTGATTTTGGAGGATGGATTATCATTTGTCCTAAATGATTATGATAAATAAGTATATTATCTCTTATTCCCTGGTTTCGTCGTTCCAATTTCCTCTATTTTGACAATGATTAGCAGTTTGGCTGTATTCATGACCAGGAGAAATTTTGTGTAGAGATTTGTGAATTAATCCAGAAACGGTAACATTCACCTCATTCCTCCTAGCTGGCTACTTATTTTTGAAGTAATCCTTTTTCAGAGGCTGAGATGTTTTCAGGTGACATTTCATTGTTAGCTTTCACGGCCAGTTTTACTAAGCCTGGGAACAGACGTCCTGGAAATGTTGTTACATTTCAGACTTTATACGTAGGCTGAAGGTGTTAGTGCTGTTCAATTAGTTTTGGATAAGCAAGTGAATATTTGAGAGTTTATCTTAAGCAACCCTGTGTTGTAAACCTTCCAAGCTTACAAAAGATGGATTTCACCCTTGCTTTCCAGGAAAAACTGAAAAATTATTCACACTAGTATTTATACTTCTAAGTGCTAATTGAGTCATCCGGTTAGAGAATTAAGGACTATAGATACAGAAGAACTTAAGTTCTTGAAGGTAGGAAAGAAATCTTGTTCTCAAAAACATGCCCAAGACCACTTATAACTGAGTTTTTTACTTGCTAGTAATGAATCTTTTTTTTTTTTTTTTTTAATAGAGAGCTAATAAGTGACCAAATCTCAAGGATTAACTAGAAACTTCAGTAGAATCTGGTATTCAGCTCGGATATGGAAGCTGTGCAGGTAGCAAGCAATCTAAAACCAGAGTGCTAATAGTTGTCAAGGTCCCAAGAATTCCTCATCTGCATTTCCACAAATCACGTATTCCTTGACCGGTTACAGGGGAGCTGAAGTAAGTAATTACTTTTAAGTACAAAGAAACTTGGCTCCAGATAAAGTCCTCAAAGCTATTTTCATTTGGATCCAAGTCCCAATTCAAAAAACAGCTAAGATAAAATGCTTAGAACTGAAGGGCTATGTTGTAAAAACTAAGCCTTGACTCTTAAAACTGATATATAACACAAATAGAAAGAATAGGATGACAACAGAGGACAAAAGATGGAATATTATTGTGAACTCTGAACCCGTAACTCTAATGTCTGGGTTGGGGACTCATACATAACAGAGACTTAACAACTAAATAAAATTCCTGTTGTTAAGCATGGAGTAGGATTGCAGGTTTTTACACTTGTTTCATTTTAAAAAAATATCTGTCAGTTTTGCAATTAGAAGCCTCAAGTCCAAATGAATAATCCTTTACCTCATATTATGATTAAGCCTGACAGATATTTCAAGTAAAACATGAATTAGGGTGAAAATTTACAGTGCTTGTTATGTCTGGAGATTGCACAACCAAATGCAACAACATGAGAGATAAGAACACTCAGAAATGTTTTAGCGGACTCAGGAATTGCAGTGTTTCCTATCAAGATACAACAAGTTTCTGAGAAGTAATTGTGTCTGATAGCAGAAGACAGTGCTCATCCTGAAAAGATCAGAAAGCTAAGAGGGTCTTCTCCAGCTGAAGTCAAATCCTCAAGCATCACAATACAGAAAGTAGCAGTGGCAGAAAAGCAGAATCTTGTCTTTTGTTTTTTGAACTGTAGTGCATTTATACCTTAAAGTGTTCATCGAACATGAATAATTATTATCAGATTGTAATGTGGTCAAAAATCCATACCAAGAATTTAGGATTTATTGTACTAGGTACTATACAAAAATGATGTAAAATATGTTTCTTTTATCTTAAATCACAGTAGTAGAGAGGTATAAATAGGAGAAAAGAGAAAGGGAGTGGGAGAGGTCAGTGCACAAGCTATGAAAGTAAGTGCTTGCATAAGTATGTTGGTTCCAGTCAGAGATTTGTTCTTCAAGTAAAATCATTAAGTAAACCTAGCTATTCTTTGCAAGTGTCCAACTGAGTTTCCACAGTGGAGTTATTTTTTGCAAATATGATATGAACTGATCTTAAGAAAGCTAGTTTGAAGAAAGAAAAGTTAGGGCTTGATTAACCAACAATAGTAGTACAGAAGCAAATGGAGTACCTTTGCATACACAAGTACAAAGTTGTTCTGGGGATGAGGGAACTGTAATAGGTGATACTGCAGCCTTTTTCCTTCTCTCTCAACCATAATCTCTCAAAAAACACTCCAGCTTTAATTAAAGCTATATACAGATTTTTTTAACAACTGTCTTCTATATTCATAAAGATCAATTGCTCTGTTCTATCAGAGTCTCTGATAGAACACAATGGCTCCATAATTTCACTGTCACAAGTACATCTCATACCCTTTATTGATATGACAGTATTGTGCTGTTTTATTCATCTCATGATAACATGGAAGTTGGCTTATTGCCTTGTCAAAAGAATGAGGTTAAAGTGGTTTTCTGGAACAGTAATTTGTTAAGTGACTATCTGGCAGATTCCAGTTCCTGAAGTCATGCACTACACAGAGGATAGCTTTCTAACTTTTTGTTCCAAGTCTGTAAATGCACTGGGACTGGATTAGAACAGTTACTAGCACAAATTCTCCTCCATAATGTAAGAGAGTTTTCACCTAGGAAATTATGTGAAATGACAATGTAAAACAGCATCTTTTTTAAAGGTGATATTTTAAGGATTTTTAAGTCAGTCTTCAAGACCATTTGAATCTGTTTTGGGAGTCACAATGTTGGGCATGCAATTTCTAATTCTGCTAATCCCATAGTCCTGTTACTTCCTTACATTACATGGGATAATTTTCTACAAGTCTCTGGGAAATTAACAATTTTATCTACATAAATATAACAATATTTTTTAAAGTGATATTAGAAGCAGAACTTGATAATGACAGTTCAGTTGCCTCAGAGTTTCCACTCTAAGACTTTCTCAGCAAGTTGCTTCTATGTCTGCCCAGGGTGACTTTTTTGAAAGTTTCAGCAGAAATATCCCAAACACTTCTGAAAATAAACTAATGATTTTTTTATTTTTTTTTAATAATTATCTCCTGGAATAGGAATTTGAAATGTATCAACGCACACACAGTCACTGGCAGGAATATGACCTACAATCTTTCTAAGAACTGGAGACATCCCACTAAGACAGAAGGCTTTGAAAACCTCTATTTGCATATGATCGTGGAGGCTTTATTAGAGCTTAGCAGTAAGTGCACCTAAGACTTCATTTCTATTGAGCATGTTCAGTAGAAATGCTCAGCTGGAGCACTTTTTGGTGTTCTCAATTCTATTACTGAGGTAGAATGCTATCTGACTGAAGAGATGAGATCTGGATGTACAGATAAGGGCAGTGGAGAGGTGTAAGTTTAAAGACATGTATGAAAAGCAGTAATAAATGCTGCTTTGCACTTTGCAGAGACTAACTGTAAAAAAAAACAGAAGACTGATGTCTTTGGGAGAGCCTGACACTTCCCCACTTTATTCACTTTTCAACCAAACTCTCCAGAACTAAGTAATTACAAGCCTCTATACAAGTGAACAATGCTCACCAGCCTACAATTTTAAAATGAAAATTTCAAAATTCTGTCCTATTTAATTATTCATATCCTATGTTTTTAACCAATTCTTCCTTTTAAGCTTTACATAAATAATTATTTTATAAGATGTGAGAAACTTGTCAAATCCCCCCAACCCGGTAATTAGGACACTTTCTTTTTTTTGGTACAATCCTATAGCAAATCTTTATCAACCTAAGTGTGGCTTTTATAAGAACTATTATTCTCATGCCTTTCTCCATCACGATTTACTTTAGATACTATCCTTCTTATGTATATATTGTTTTTGCAAGAAAGATCAAAATACTTTACCTCTAATGATAACAAAACAGACACCATTCCTCATACCTGCACAGAAAAGTTTTAACCTTGTAATAGATCACTTATTCATTCTATGCTGAATAGAGACATCCCACTTTTCAGCATTAAATCTTACATTCCTCATTCTCTCCTGATCTTCCACTATGCAAATGAGAAAGTCAGTTACCTACCATCACACAACAGATCAGAAGGAAAAGAAGAGCCTTGCATTCTATTCTCTTGGTCCACAGCTCTAAATACTGATTGACTTAATTCAGCTAATGAAATGGAGCTGAATTGAAGTATTGTTTGTTCCTTACTTTCATTTTCATGAAGTTCTCTAACATTGCCATAAATTTCTGATTGTTGGGCTTGTCCATTTTTGACTCACTTTTCTGTCATTTGTTCTAGGTGTAACAAAGTTATGAAAAGTCCCCTGATATTTCCCCTTCAAATTTCCTTAGAACAAAATTGCTCAAGGGGTGCATTAGCCTTCCTTGAGAGAGGATTTGGATTTAGAGCTCGGAAGTTCGGAATTTTTCAACTGACTAGTGATTTTGTAAATCGTCATATATTTGTTGGGAAGGGATTCATACAGCCTTACTGGTCTAACTTTAGGCTATCAGCTGTCCCATAGCATCTCATATAATCTCATATAGATTTCATGGATGTGACAGGAAAACTAGACTGTTCACTCCCAAGTCAGACACCCAAAGTTAGATGGCACGGTTAAGGATTTGAGGATTTACACAATGTACACAAGAAGAAAAAAATAGAACATATGCATTAACAAATTTACCTTGAAATGTTCTTCATTCTGAGTTGGGGACATCTTACTCTATAGCAATGTCTGAGGCATATTTAAAGTTTTCTGTTCTTATACGAAAAGACACATGTTCATCATAAGCAATAAAATTTTATGTTTTTTTTTTCCTTGTAATAAACTTCTCATTCACAAATTCAGCTAGGGATATCTGATAGGTTATATATTCTTGTCTGGTAGCCTTGATTTTCTGTTGGACTGGTCCTCTGCAATTTGAAAGACCTTGTCAGCCCAGGGGCATGCTATGAAAATGGATTTCATATGGTTTGCATTTCTTTTCAGCTTTTATTATTTTATTGCAAACGTAATATTGTTCTAAGAAAAAGGAAAAGGAGATTTTGTTCTATTCATTCTTTGCAGTCCTACCTTTCCTGGGACTTCCTTGAAATAATGCTTTTTAAAATGAAATCCAGGGCTGCTCTAATTTTCTAAAGCAAAATCCTTTAAGGTTTTGCAGATACATTTTTAAAAGCCCCTTAGGAACTGACAGATAATAAAAAATCTACCATCAACTTTTCTTTTTTTTAATGTCTGAAGCAGTATGGTCTCTAACTTCTATTGCATATGTATAAACTTTTAGAACAATCTATGAATTTTTAAAGGGGTCAGTTACACAATAATAGAAGTGTATTTTCCCATGAGCACAGCATTCCTAATGGTCTTCTGAAAACAGGTCTCAATAATCTTCAGAATAGGCAAAAAATAACTTTCTTTTGAAAGTTTCCTTTGCACTACTGTAGCCTGGAAATACATTGCAGAAAGAGAAGAGGAAAATTAAGGCAGTAATCATAAAATGGAAGTAAAGAACAGCCTCAGATCATAACAGAAAATTGAATGATACATATTAAATATGAGGTTAGATCCTAAATTATGAAACTTTTTAAAGATTCTCATAAAAGATAATAATATCTAGAAAGATATTATTAAAAGTTCTATGAAGCATGTCTGTTGTAAAGGAAGGACAGGTGGTGAGAGCAATTTTATGCTCCTTAATTCAAACTTATTCCCTGGGTATGCTATGTGAGCCCTAGCTGAATTTAAGCACCATTAATGGTGCTGGCAGTAACAGAGAAGCATATCCCCAACCTATATAAGCTGTGCACAAAAACACACCCATGGCTCTACTGCTTTATCACCTTCATCATTTTCCCACCTACTATGACCCCATAACCTTACCTAAGCCCACCACCTTACCAAATACCCTGCTCTCCACTGAAGCAATTCTACAAGTTTCTCACCTTCCCACAGCATATTTTTATCCTCTAAACTAAGGCTGCATGCCCAGATGCCACCCCATGGTTTCTTTTCACTTCCCTGTGCACTCTTATATCTTCTCAAGCTAGAGCCTCATCTCTCAGGCTTCAGCTACATGTGCTTTCCTGTTGCAATCTCAGTCCCCACATACTGGATGGAACCTAACTATGTTCCACTCAGTTGTAGAATGAAAAATAGTGGATCAGCTGGTGTAAATCAGCTTGTCTTCCATTCTCTGCTCCAGGGCTATGTGGAACATTGGTAGGGCTCTAAGCTTTTTCTGTAGATTATTTTAGAATCACTCAGAAGGACTTCCCAACTGTTTTGTGGGATCAGCACATACTAAGGGATATTGTGCTGTTAGAAATTCATTCATGTGATGAGTCCTCAATTTAACTTTGCTCAGTTTGATTGACTTACTCCATGGTACAATTCTGTATTGCACTGTCTCAGATGGCAAAGCTGGTTTAACAGGTTCTTCACCTCTCTGTTTCCTGTCTGCTTGCCTCCGCCCTCCCACAGGAACTGACTGCCTCTCTGTTGTGTTGATACAGCTGTTTGGGAGGCCACGGTATAAATCAGATGAGTGAAATTATCCAGATGAAAGAAAAATTCAAGTAAAGGAATTATATACAGTCGGGATTTAAAATCTTTTTTTCATAAACTGTCTTTTCCTACCCCTAATCTTTTGCCTTGCCCTTCTTTAAACTGCCTCCGGCTAATACAGTTTCTTCTGCTATCAAGATACCTGAGGGCTGAAAACTGTGAAAAGATAGAAAAACGTATTATAAAGAACCAGTCTGGTTATGCCAGGCTAGTTTTTCAGACCATGCTTGTCCGAGTACTATACCATGCAGCTAGGCAATATCACAGTTGTTCATTGGCATCTTTGATTTCTAACAGGAGTAGCTTAAGTGCAATACTGCTACAAAGTGGACAGAGCACTATGTAGAACACTGGAAATACTTAGTCTTCTCATTTGCTGCTACGCTACTGCAAAGGAAAATGTATAATATTTTACTGATCAGTGTCAGGAGAACTGATATCTGTGGTGCTTTGTGGCTTATATTCTTGTCACTTTGAAACCTTTGGTGTATGGTTAAAATCTAAAAGGATAAAGGAAACAGTGTTAGATTTCTTAAAATATTTCTTACAGTATTTTCTTTCTCCTACTAATCTAATCCCAATGACTTTTTTTTTTTTTTGGATTATATAGAATGTGGTATTTTTCCACCCAGTATGCCTAGTTCTCTTAAAATATCTCCTCCATGAGAAAAATTGGGTGGGTCCTAGAGTAGTTTCATAGAAGATGTTGCAAGAAGAATTAGAACTCTGTTTAAAATGAACTGTTAAAATGATTCCCTACAAATGCCATATATTCGCTGGTGCCTTTACAGTTTCATTTTGTGGTAGACACATGAGCCACCACAAATCTGGTCAAATAGTACCCCTAGGAAAAGAGCCCAACCATTCCACAGGTCATGCACCTAAGGAAAATTCTCACCTGAGGCTAAAAGAGAATCACAGACTGCATTGACACTAGCATAAGTGCAGATTAATGGTGCACTTTCATAACTTTCATAGCAAGTCTTGTGCTATTTCCCTGCTTTGATTCTCACTGAGGAGCAGTTTCAAATTTAAAAATTAGACAAAAATTAGACTTCTTTTGTATGGAACTAAACCAGAAGATGTGCTTCAAAATCACACATAATGCACTTATTAATTTTTTAGTCCCCTGGACTAGAAATAGTCCAAAGTAAATTCCCTCAAACAGGTATATTGTGTGCTGGATCTTCCATTGCAGATGTTTTGCCATTCCACTCCGATTGCGCCATACTGCTCACTAATGTAGATCTAGTCTTAGAGTACACAGAAGAATTAACAGTGAGATCCTTCTGGGTTACTAGAAGGGGGAAAAGATAGAAACACTTCATTTACTTATAGTCCCAAGGGAATATCTTTATGCCTACAATTATTGTGTGAAAACAACCTTTAATGCTTGATTAATTTTAAAACTTTATTAAATGATTTCTAGGGAAATCTACTACTACGTTAATTCCAGATTTGCAATATACCTAAGTCAGGCAAAGCCTAACTGAGTAATGATTAACTACTCAAACTCTGAGGTGTGGGTAGATTTTTTTAATCCCTAATCTTTATGAGAGTGCTTTTTGGGGGGAGGCTGCACTGCTTGTTTTTTGTCATTTGCTATTTTATATACACAATGATTATGTGAAGTATACATTGCACGCACTGAAGTTCAATTGAATTGATAGGTTATTTTCACATTATTATAGTAGCTCTGTTTTTTCTAATTGCCATAGCTAGATTTCAGAGAAACACCCTATACACAATGACTATACCTAACTAGTTAGCTAAACTGCTCTCCTGCTATTTTAAATAAACCTCTGTTAACTTGTTTCAGGTGATATTAAATTGCTTTAGACAATGTCAAGTAGTTCCAGCCAAGCTGAGATTTTTTTGTTTCGCTTTGTCCCAGATTATCTGGCCTGTGGCCTTGCACCCTGACAATTATAGAGGCATTCTTAGATTGCACATTTATTAGCTTATTTCCCTTACATAACCTTTCACTTCATCCAGCACAGCAAAGATTTTCGTAGCCATGCTAATGCCAAAAAGGGCATTTTAGCGGTTCCAGCAGATGCCCTTACTAAGCAGAATACGTATTTGTACACAGTCAGCTTTCTCTTTGGAAAACATCATTTTTCAACCATGGTATTTTCTGTGCATCCCATCTAAGTTATTTCATCAGGAAAACATCATTGTTTGGATGGGACAGATAATATTAAAGTCTACACTGAAAATGAATTGCTCTGGGAAGACACACAGTAAAATTGTATGGTCAAGTACTTTCTGCAGATCTGGGAAGAGCGAGAGCTGCTATCTAGCACTAAAGAAACAGAAGTACAAATCCCATTAACTGTATCTATGAGAATAACAGAGCAAGCATTTTGCGTCAACTTTGCCACTGCTAAAATACCTATGACAACAAGCAAGAGAGGTGTAAAAATATAACTTACACTATGTAAGGAAATGTTTGGCTGAGCTGGTTCATTAATTCTGATTGGTTATTAAATGTTTGGAACAAATTTTAGTGAGCAGGAGTTTAAGTGGCTTACAGTGAGAGATTTAGACATGACAGTACTACTCTCCAGTGTAATGAGTTTGAGGAAAAGAGTGTCAAAATGATAAAGTGCCCACTACAAAGGCCTTTGGGATTTCAGCAATATACAGTACTGCTCACTTACAGCTTGGCACTGGTAAAACTTGGGTTGTCACCCACCGACATTTTGTTCAGTGTAAAACTGAAAATAAGTTTCTGCCCTCTTAGATGCTGATGCATCAATGATTTACAGGTTTATAACAGACAGATAGAGTGGAAGAAAATGCAAATACATCTGTTCTCAAGAACTCCACCACCTTCATAAGAAGACAGGTATTTGTAAAGCTAACATTAGTTGATGGAGACTAGTTTCAGTAGCCTGCTTCTGTGGTCAGTGGATATCCTTCTCAAGGGGATAATTCAGAACACATAAGTTAGATTTTCTTTGTGGCCTTTTAGCAGAATTGTTTTCCAGATGAACTTCCTTCTTTCTTTTTACCATAGGCAACTTAGGAGACCATTATCTGTAAGCTAGAATATTTTGTCTTTCTGTGGTAAGAAACCGCAGCTGTAATATAAGACTACAGATACATACTTGAATGGAATCCTTCTCTGGATCCCTCCTGAAAACAAACTAGCAAAGCACAAATTACAGGGATTTAAACTAAGACACAAAATTAAATAGAGCTACTCAAGAAATTCTATTGATGTCCTAAATCTCATTTGTTAGATTTAGTACTACCACGGAAACCTGGAATTTTGCACCTTCCTACTGCTTTTGAGCACTATCTCAGTAATTTTCACTGATTTAACCAGGAATGCAGTTATTACAACTTATTCTACATTTTCAACCTATTTATATACTTTAGATTGAAAATTTGATTTTTCAGGAGACAGCCCACCTGATATTTTATTAGTTCATAAATCCAGCTGAGAAGATAGATCTTTCCACTTGTCTTGTACACAGAAAAAAAATCATTTTCATGACATTGAATGATATATTTTTGCTTTTTATTTAGATAGCTTGACTATTGAGCACAAAAATTAGTTATAATGAGAAGATGAAGCCCTGACTAATGTTCTATTAGTACTTGAATATCTTAAGTATGAAACATCCTATTTATCAATGATAGAAGCTAAGTATTCTTCAGGTTTGGATAATAATAATATAAAGTTATGTATCAGAAGACAAAGTTGATGCCACTTTAATTATAAGGAAGTTACTTTCAAAAATCAGGGTTATACTATTCAGACTTGGAAGACTACATGGAATTAGTTCATGAAAAGTACTCTTGGGGTGAGCTCATTTCTTTACTCGATGAAAAGGAGCCCATCTGGTGTACTTCACCGTACCCATGAGAAGCTGGGAACTTATCACCTCTCACTTTCATAATGGATTAGATGCTAAATGAGTGCCAAAGAACATCTTGGAGGATTTTTGATTTATATACGATAGGGAAAATTCAATATTTCAAGGGTAATGCTTCTGCTACAAGAGCTCTAATTTCATGAGGAATAGGTTGACTATGGGACTATCAGTAATAGACTAACCTATTGGAACTTGTTTGAATATTGGAAATTGTGATTAATGACATTTCAGAACAGTGTAGTACACATTTATGACACTGTGCAGTTCTACAGGATGCTGCACATTGCTAAGACATTTTTCTTTTTTTTCTGGGAGCAGCAATTTGCATGTATTTCAAGAGTTAGTAGTGTGTATTTATCAAGGGAAAAGAAATAAAATAAATAAAATATATTGCTATTCCTGTTGATCTAAGAGATCAGTTTGCTTCTGAAAGCTGGCTAGTGGGAAAATGACCAGCCCTGAGTTAGAGGCAGTGCATAAACTGAACCAACAGTTTAGCTGCAGGAAGAACTGCAACTGAGAAATATCCTCTCATGCTCACAATAACAGACTTTCAGTTCATCTCTATTATCTGGGAGTGAAATTGAGCAGGGGCTCATATGAGCAACAAATTAAGACTACCTCAGATCCACATCTCCCATCTACTGATGGGCAGTGTCATAGCAGGCAGATTCCTAGTATCTTTATAAGTATGTAATCCAGCTCACAGTTTAGTAAATGGCATATTTCTTTATTAGTACTAATGTGCAATTTTTTTTATCTTGATCCATATTTGCTAACATAGAATATTTCCTTATTCAGTGAAAAGATCAAATTATTTCTGCAAGATTTCCCTGCACTATGGACTTCACTCAATTTGAACATGACCAGTATGATTTAATTAGTTAATAGTTTTCTTAATAGAAAATCTTTGATGTAAAGTTTGAACTGTCTGGAATCACTGGCAAACAGCGGACCTGGGAGAATCCAGACATTAAATTCGTGATGTTTTCTCATTTTGCATCCATCTGGCGAATCCACCTATTTTGAAAGTTATGACCTATTACAATGTGTCCATTCAGTTTTGTTAATCATTCTTGGGTGCTATGCTAAAGGAACATTGCATCGATATTTTGAATCCGTCTATAAAAGGAGGACAACCATATACTCAACTGAAAATTTGAGGACTGCATTTTATGACTTTTCTTTAAACAGAACTACATCTTAATCCATAAGTAGCATCCTTGACTTCAGTAGAAATAAATCATAAGAATGTAGTTAAAATGAGTAACAGTATTACAATCTGGTTTTTTTGAAATGCAGAAAAAGATATAGTCTAATACTATAGTATGGTACAGGGTTATAATATAGTATAGTACTAAAGTTTAATCACATATCAGAATATTCGTAAGATCGCCCTCATTAAAACATTATTTCCATTTTGGAAAAGGCCTTTTTAAGGGACAGAGTTTATTTTCTTCTTAAAATTATTAAAAATTACATCAACAAAATATACCTGCTTATTGTCTTCATTTCAAAGCCACCCTGCACCCTCTGGTGAATTGGCTTGGAACTGAAGCACTGTATTAAAGTTATGACTGAAGAATGTTCAACATGTTCCTATAGACTTTACTAATAAAGATAAACCTACACTTTATGCTTTGCTGAACAGAGACCTATACCACTTGTAATGTTATGGGCGGTATAAAGAACATTTCTTTATATATGTCAAAACAAAAAATTAATTGCCATCTAAGTTTGGAATGTGCATTATTGTGCATTATCACCATCATATTTTTTAAGACTGTGTTTTAAAAAATTTAGCAGATGCCAAGGCTGAATTTGTTGACTGCCAGAAATTGCGAAAATTAATTGTGTATATCCCTGGCAATTCCTACTTCTGTTCAACAGCACATTAATTTTTTCACCACAGTTTTTCTAATCCAGCTGTGCTCGAATGCTAATGCTCTCTGAACAACAAATCAACCTTTACTGCACCAGTAACCACTCCTACACTCTTACACTACAAGATGTAAACAGAATTGTAGTCATAGTCCTGTGATTACTCTTATACCAGCCTGATGCTTTTGCCGCATCGCTCTCCTGATTCCAAGATGGATGACATATTTGGCTTCTCCTAGAAGTTAATAGTAGAATTTGGAAAAATCTCTCCTTCCCATTCTCTTTTTCATAAGTTTTAATCACAAAAGAAAGTGAAAGACAGGCAAAAGTTCATAGATGAATGCATGTTACTTAGGACTGTGCCTTCTTCTCTGAACAGAAAGGCCAATATATTACAGATATGACTTTTAAAAGCCCCTGAAATAATCCTAAGCAAAACTTAAACAACTCATTCTTCCCTGCATTCTGCACTATATATATATATAAATATATATATGCTGCAAAATGTAATTCAGTGAGGGTTATTTCTCAGTTTCGTTACAGCATTCTCAAGCTGTCCAAACAACCCAAATTAAAATCATCTTCACTGTTCAAAATACAACTAACAAATTTAGAGGCAGTAAACATAAACTTAAAATTGTAAACAAACTGAAGTAATCTTGGAGCAATTTTGGATGTATTTCTTACAATGTTTTGGCTGTTCTACCCATTCTTACCCACTGGTAATACGTATGTGCTAACCAAGTTAATCCAAACCTCCCTTCTTCTTTTGTGACCCATTCCAGTTTTCCCTTCTCAAACTGTTGAGATGTCATCTGTTTTAGAAAGAGAAATGCTTCACAGAGCTCTGAAATGGCTCTAGGTGACCAAAATAAGAGGGCAGTAAGGGCTACAAGTTCATCAAGGAAACCTATTTGTTCCTTTATCCTTTGAATTCACTTTTATTTTACAGTACAGCTGTACTTTCTGTTTCTTCACAAAATGCCAAATCATAAATGGGCAATGGTCAGATCCACTGGACTTAATGAATTAGCTTTATAATTGCAAGAGAAAAAAATAATAAGTCAATAGTATGTTGGATAAGGAAAAGGTGCTCAAAATTTAGTCTTTTAATGAGATTAGTTATTGGGCAAGTATATTCAGTATGAGGAAAGCATGATCTACTGACTAACACAACTGAATTCTTAAGGGGAATCTGGGAAGAAAGGGATGCACAACTGGAGAAGTTTTAAAACATTCTTGAAATGATTCAGTTTGTATTTCTCACTGTTCATGTTGTTCAGGTATATATGGTGGCAATGGTCATATTAGAGTAACATTTTGCCTAGAATTCAAGAGCTCATTCTCTCAAGCTGCATGTCAATACTTGGTATCATCCCCAGTGTTAACACTGCAGGGCAGAGATGGGAGTTGCTGCATGGTTAGAGCTGCTCTAGTTTGGATAAATTTTTATATATATGATAATCACTTTTCTGTATGGCAAAAAATTATTTATAGTGAAGTTTTCAAATAAATTCTGTTGTAACTCAATAAATATGAGCCAAGAACTCAAATGCCAGAGAAACAATAAAGCTGAAAAAGATCTAAAAAGATCTGGTGTTAGTCAAGCACGGAGGGAAATCTATTCAACTATTTAGAAATTAGACATTTTCCTCTGTTACAGACAGAAATTTTACCTTCAAATTTACAAATTCCTCTAGAGGTTCCAGGATCATTGATTTTGGAAGGGCTTGCAGCCTTGGGTCTCTTTCCATGACTGTGCCAGAACTGGTAAAACAATTAAAAAATAAGCAGTGGTTCCTTCAAAAATTGCACAGAGAAGTTTTTTGAGTTTATTACTGGTATTATAAGTCTCAACTGAAAATTACCAGCTATCAGTGCATAATCTAAGTTGTGTAAAAGGAATAAGTAGCAAATGTTTCAAAATGAAAAGATATGCAACAGGACATTCCCACAGCATAAATCCTTTTCACAACAATACTAAGTTTTCAACCCGTAGCATTCAGATTCTTCCATTGATGCCTCTGTCTGCAACCCAAGAAGTTAAAAGGTTGAAGGTTACTTCTGTCTATTCCATAGTCAAGAACTTTCTGGGACTAGGATATTTCTATTTATCTATTCTTTAGTTATACCTATATAACAAAAGCACAGCAAAAATTGACAGTAAAAATGTCCACAGAGGAAACCTCCACTTGCATACTCTTAAGTGGCTTCATATGGGCATGGATGAGATGTACACATACTACTGAAAGACATTAAGGGTGTTTGAAAGATATTCTATTATATTGCTTATTCTGTAATCTTCATTCTATGCCAGGTCTGCCAGCTTAGTAAAGTAGTCCTCATAATGAAGTAAATGCTTCAGATAAGACCTATGCAGCCTTCATGTAGATTTTGCATGTAAAGCAAGCTTTGAATCTCCTTATTATGTAAGAAAACTGTATTTTTCAGTTGCTTTCTGAAAATATCAAAGTAAATTTTCATGAATGAATTTTAAAAAAAAAGACCATAAGACACGAGCTCATTTTATATTGCTCCTTTGTCTTAAATCATCCTCGGAATTGAATGTTTTAGGGATTTTCAATGTCCCTAAGTTAAACTTGCAGGATGCGTACAGCCTGAAAATATAGGATGAATGGGCTTTTCTACTCATAGTCTCATTTCTAAAGTTGATTCTTCGAGAGGGGCTGACGAATATTATTCTAGTGCAAAGGATTTCATACAGCACTGTCTTCTTTCAAAGCTTGCCAACTTTTAGGTGATTATTCTGAGATGGCCATCTACCCCCCATTGTTTTCAATTTGTTCTGAAGAAAGATATCTGCTCAGTTTTCTCCCTGGAAACAATAGGAATTTTGAACAGCACCTTAACTGAATCTCATTAAGAATAATAGGAAATGGCAACCATTTTGAAAGGGAGTGATAGATGGGCTTTTCTGAGGACTTTTATACATCAACTTCTGATGAAAATACTATTGAAAATGGCTATTTAATTCAAGCTTTTCCATAAGTTAGTTTGAAAAAAAATCCTCCATTCCTTGTTTCTAATGTTGGATTTAATATACCCAGCCTATCTCTAATAGGTTTGTGTAATTTGCTTTTACATGCTTCCAACAAAAGAGATTTCATAACTTCTCTCAGTAGCTAGTTTGTGTGTTTAACTATCTATATAGTAAGAAAGCCTTTTTAATATCTAATATCTAAAACTTCCTTGCTGTAACCTAAGATAATTATTTTTTTCCCTTATCCAGACTGTTGTCTTTATAACAACATTTTGGTTGATACCAAAAAACTCTTATGTCCCTTCAGTCTTCTCTAGACTGAAAAATCAGTTTTTTCAACATTTCCTTCTCAGTCATATTTTATAAATACCTTGCCCTCCTAATTACCCTCCTCAAGCCTTGCTCCAGGTAATATGTATCCTACAGTGTTATTCCAAAACTGGTAAAAATACTTCATGATACCTCATGAATACCAAGTAGAGCAGAGGAATAACTTATATGTGCCAAATCTATTGCATAGTGAGCCCTCTGTAAATATGTTACACAACAAACTTATTTTTCCAGAATTTATGGTCAGCTACTTATTTTCCCAACTTGCACCTGTGCATCTGATTTCACCTTTCTAAGAACCTCACCTTGTTCTCATCTAATTGAATTCCATGTTCTTGATTTTCTATAATTTATCCAATTTATCAGAATAATTTTGAATTCCAGTCCCTTTTTCTGAATTGTGCCACCCATTCTCACTTGGGCATCTGCACTTTTTTGAATTTACTTTTTATTTCATCATCCAACCTAGTAATAAAAGTGCTGAACAGAACAGGATCCAGGACAGACCTTCCAGTCAGAAAACAAACCTATGATAATTAATGTCTGAGTATGATTTTCAACTGGTTTTGTACCAATGTGGTGATTTCATCACAACATTTGCTTATAGAAATGGTAAGTGGAACTTTTAAGACTCTATTGTGATCAAAATATATCACATCTACTGCTTTTACCCTTATCTAGTAGGCTGGTTACCCTGCCAGAGAAGGAAATTAGACTGGCTTGACATGATTTGTTCTTGACAAATCCATGTTGGCTGTTTCTTATCACCTCATTATACTCTAGGTGTTTTAAATTCATTGTTTAATATTTTTTCCTAGTATCTTTTTGAGTATCAAAGTTAGTTTGTCTTGGTCTATAATCTACCCATTTGGGGTATTTTAAAATAGCATAATCAAACATTGAAACATTATCATGTTGCTTGTATATGTTGCCAAAGGATATTCATGTTTAACTACCAGATTTTGCTATTTTAAATTGATCAAGAATGGCATGTTTTATGGAAATATTCTTTACAGAAAATTGCTTTCTACATCAAATCTTTCCTAAATATATATTAGATAGAGACCAAAGGGGAAGAAAAGGGATTGACCCAAAGCTTACTGGAATTGGTTGAAAGCCTCCCAGTTAAGGCTTCAAACTTTGGATAAGGCTCTTAGCGTGTGTCTGGCACATGCATCAGTCTGGCACCTGCATCAGTCTGACAGACAGATTGATTTGTGAGTCTCATTATGCAAACTAAGAAGTTTTTTAAAAGACTTTGTTTCTATACAAAATAGGAATCAATAATATCCTGACCATAATTTCATTGATACATGCTCTGCATTGTTTAAGGGAGTCAGCACTGTGCTACTGTTTTCTGTGAAGAGTGTCATAGTTCTGTGCAGTAATTAGAGATCTAATAAGAACAGGACTGTGGTGACTATACTATAGTGGAGAAAGGAAGAGTGGAGAATTTGAGGAATTCACTGTTCTAGTAAAATCTGCAGCCAATTAAAATATCTAGAGACAGCTTTTGCTATGCAAGAGTTTTGTTTTGTTTAAAAAAAAAAACCCACACACTAAATATAAACCAAGGAAAACCAAATCACATTTTTGTGTGGTTTTGTGTTTTATTTATGAAATTGTAAGATCGCCATCTGGTGGTTTTTTCAACATCAAAAATGTGAAGATCTTTTTGAACACAGGCTATTCTGTGATTGTGGGGTGGAATTTAATCCCAAAGGAATATGGCATCAAACCCTATCATGGTAAGGTTTTCACCAAACTTTCACTAGAATTCTTTTCTCTTCCAATGCAAAATCAGATGATCAAAATGTCATCTGAGTAATGATCATCTTAAACAAAATATAGGGAATGGAGGTTACTGTAATGACCTTAGCCAGGATGCTCAATGGATGTAGGTTGATTTATGTGTCTACATATAAACTCACTTTGTAGGAAAAATACATTAACACTACAAATACAAGAAAAGAACATATTTAGGTTCCAAAATCAAAGGATGGGATTTATCTTCAGCCATTCAAAAATTAAGCTAGTTAGTTGTCAGGCTGCCTCTGCTGTCAATGAAGAAAGATAGAGATCTCTTTAGATAGCAATTCATCCTTACGTAATAAAGGTGTTTAAGATCGATATGATGAGCCACCTTCTGGTTGGTTCAGTTGACTGGCTTAGTGACAGTGCCCAGCCTTTAAATAAGTAAAGTTAAGAAAAATGAAACCCACTCTAAAATCAAGTGTTGAACCTTGTTTGCAGCCAAGGAAATTTTCTTTTTTTATATCTTATGTGTCCAGCAAACCTATTGATTGTGAGTTGTTGAAGCCAGAAAGATACTAACAGGTTGAGGATGGAACTTGGCCACATTTAATGCACAGACATCTCTGCACAATGCCATGCCCTATGAGACATAACTATCACTTCACTAACTGTGAGGAGATTTATCTTTTTAACAAAGAACATAACTTCCTGTTGTGTGTTTTGTTTTCCCAACAGGAGGGAAGAATGTGTGAGTTGGCTTGATGGAAAATGTATGCATCAACTATATATCTTGGATGCAACTACATATCTTGACTGCAAAATGGATATCGTTTATCAAATGGTCAAAATGTAGAACTCCTTTGTTTTACTCTACAGTACACCATAACTGTTCCCTGCACGCATGCATATGTAGTCATACAGTCTGTCACAGGGGACATTTTTATTTGGTACTTCAAAGATGTTGCACAATGATGTCCCAGATAATAGCAACCTCGAGCCTCAACATGCCATCTTCCACTAAAAACGTTGATGTAATCTGTATTTGACATATTAACTAACTACTAGAACAGCTCCTTGAAAGGTATTATGAGAATGGTAAAAGTTTGTTAAAGTCTTCCTCATTCTAGTGGAGAAAATCAAGGAATGGTTTCATAGTGAGAATTACTGGGTAATAACTATGACTTAAAGGATGATTGTAAAAGAAGACTGTATTTTTCTGGATAAAAGATAAGGAATCAAAAAACTCATAAAATATAGCACATTAATTATTTCTCTAGTGACACAGATACCTCACCGCTATCTCAAACTAGTGATAAAAATGTGTACCATTGTGTACAATTAACCTACACGCATATGTTAGTCTTGAATATATGCTATGGTTTCTTTAGTTGTAAAATTAAGTTTTGCGCTGTACTGTGAGAGATTAATTTGTTTTATGAAATGTACTTTACCACCAGTTGCAGCTATAAGGCAGTCCTTGATGTGTAGTCTATCTACATATCTACTATATCCCACTATTTGTGGGACCATACTCTGTGGATACTGAATGCAAGCAATGTGTGCCCTTTTGGAGACTTGATCAATGAGCTTGTCATATAGAGCCAAACTTCATCTAATTTAATTTGTTGTTATTGTTACTTATAGAATAATCTAAGCATAACCAAGCTAAACATGGAATTTGGTTTATTGTCAGGAACTTGAAACAATGCAGAACAGATTTAGCAGAGCATTCAATTTGCATAAATCCAGAACCAGTCTTTTGACAAGAGGCATCAGAGTTATTCCAGATTTAAGCCTATACAGTTTTGAACTTCAAAGAGCATAGATATGAAGTGTGAGACAGCTCTAGAATTAGAAACTTCCCTTGTGCAGCTGAATCATATTTGGAAGCTTCTGTTCTGAAAAAAAAATTGTTGGTAAAAGTACTCAAATCTTGTTAGAATCAAGGGACTTCACTTGCGAAGAATATTAAAAAAAAAAAATGCAGGAAAAAAAATTTTGGAGAGAAATGTGTAAGAAATCCTAAAAGA
Source organism: Apteryx mantelli (assembly GCF_036417845.1). Classification (NCBI taxonomy): domain Eukaryota; kingdom Metazoa; phylum Chordata; class Aves; order Apterygiformes; family Apterygidae; genus Apteryx; species Apteryx mantelli. Next base: position 58,072,815 of record NC_089981.1, read on the forward strand.
AAGGAAAGGACATTCACTTATTTGGGGGTCATTCCAAATCCACATTGTTTATCTTAACATGACAGCTTCCCTGTTGCCTTGAGCCTTGGGTTTCTTGCATGAGCAAGGTGGTCATTAACAGATATGCAGCACAAAGAAAGAAAATATTCTGCCCTGAATAAAAAGAAGAGATTCTGTGGCCCTTTGAAAGTAAACGGTGCAGATAATTTATGTTATTGATTCACTGGCTGAATCCAAGAGCAGCAACAAATATAACAAGATGAAGAGAAATCCACCATGATTTTACTGAATGTTGTTCATGTTTATTTTCACCTGAAACTAAATGTTTTCAATCAGAGCTTTTAAAATTTTATTATAGTAATTAAATTTAGGTAGAATCCAGAATAAAAGTCTTTTTAGTTAACTCAAAACTTAATTTTTGGAGCCTCCAAATAAATTATATGAATAGGTCAAATTTGGAGGCTGAACAATCTCTAGGTGCCATATTTAGATTCAGTTATTTAGAATCTAAACAATGGAGAAATACCAGTCAGAAGAAATCTCAAGAATGGATTTGAGTGTTTAGCCTGAGACTTAGAAATTTTGGAGCTCAGTTAACAATGTTTTCTTTGTAGTATGCTTGCAATAGTGGTTATTGCCCAAAAGCGATAAGATCATCATGCCATACTGTTGCTTGGAATTAAGATCCTGAAGTGGAAAGAAAAAATAAATCCTCCATGTTTCTTCTAAAAAATAAATATATAGCAATTTTACTTCTTAGAATTGATAAATATGACAATCACTACTTTAGCCAATTCAAGTGTTAGAATTTACAACTGGACAGTATTTTTTTTTCTTACTTTTTGATGAGCAGTGAATTCATTCACTGAAATACTGTATTTTGCACAGACTGAAACTATTCACTTTTCAAAGCTACCAAAATATTTCTTTTTATGCTTTTTAAAAACTTTCCCTTTCAGAAAAACATTTTGTTGAAAACTTCATCTCAGAAAGGAAGTTAAACAAAGGGATAAAGTAAGCAGTGTACTAAATAAAACATTTCATCTCAGGTACACCAGCATGTTTTGGAATGACCCTAACTGCTTTTGGATTTTGTGCGTGTGTGTGTGTTTGTTTCACAAAAAGGTGTATTAAAAATGTTTTTCAAGTTGACCTGAGCAGAACTTTTTCCATTTTTTTCATGGAAACTAGTAGACCATAAGTTCTACTGGCTTCTTTGGAATTATGTAGATGTGTATATGATATGAAAGTCATGCCTGCATCATCACAGAGAATAAAATTGTACAGGAGTATTTATATACATATTATTAATTACCCTATCATAAACAGAATGTAAGAGTGATTTAGAAGCAATTTCAAGAATCCTCTCACAATATAGGACCAAGGCACAGAAGGAAAGATGACATTGTCATTTGGAATAGTCACAGAGAGATTTCTTTAAAATATATATATTTGAATTTCATGAAGGAATTTTGAAGGTTTTTTTAGCACATTCCTTTTGCGACTATCTCAAGTCTTCCATAAACAGGTGAAGAGAAGTTTATTCTGTGATCCAAATAAAATTTAAGGATGTTATCCCATTTAATGATTGAGCAAAAATATTTTCTCAGTAGGACTATTGCTTTTTTTTTCCTATGGCAGTCAACTTGAATGTTTTTAAAGATTTTCTATGTATTACTGGCTCTGTCTTCTCAGCATTTGTAGGATGTAAAAATTGTTAGTGGTCTTCTTCTGTAATAAGGAAATTGTCAGAGAATGATTAAATGTCTTACCCAAGATCTCACTGAAACTTTGTGGCAGGAGAACTAGTGCTCACCTTTGCTTGTAAAATCTTTGTTATAAAACTCATCTTAAAAAAGTGTACTTACCATTTGGGAATTATTTCATTTGACAATATCTTTTCCTGGTAGTTTGATTTTAGATTCAGTTGAATCTATGTGATTATTTAGACTAAAGGTTAAATTTCCCCAGAAAATGTAATAATAAAAAAAAAGTCTAATTTTCTGTCAGACTGTAGGGAAAAGGAGATTTTTACTAATTCCTGTAAGTGCTAACATAGTCCTGAAGAGAAGGCCACCTTCATCCTTCCAGGAACACTTACTCTTCATTCTTCTGTTTTTCATAAACTCTGTTACCAGAAAAGCACGTCAGAGTTCTGAAGTTACTTTAAAATACTGCTGATAACATGAGCCATGGTTCCTCCAGGCCTGAAGCAATATTCCTGAAGCATTATTAATTTCCCATCACACATTTTATGTTGATAGGAAAAGATCACAACACCCAAAGGCTCCAAGGAACAGATGTTTTATATCCACGCTTCATACACCAATGTACAAGTGACTAATGAGTTGATATTAGTGATTACCTCTGAAGGACCAACTATAGCAATCAGGCTCCCCTCTATAATGTTTTGGTTTCAGCTACCTATACCAACCACACTGTTATTTGCAATTACCAAATTTGCTTAAATATTTCTCCCTTTCACCAAAGCATAGCAGGTAAGAGATGTAACACCAGGTATTGGTTTCTTCCTCCATGAAGACCTTTGTCTGCTGATTTTCAGAATTTTGTCTCACCAGAGTCTACCTTTATGTATATGACCTAACTAATCAAAATAACATTTTAAACAGGTTTATGCTGCAAGGAAATTGAATTATCATTGTGGCAGTGGACTTCAAAAATGCAAATTGAATGCACATTAAAAGAGTTTTGATGTTGAGATAGTGCCATCAAAGCTGTCGACTTCAGCTCTTTTTCATTTTCATGGTCTATTCTCACAGTATTATTTTATCATTTACTTTGGATTGAATCAATCTTTTTGTAACTGTCTTGGTTTTGTGAAACAGAACAAATTCAACTAACACACACACACACACACACATACCATATTTCCATTTACTGTAAGTCTGTATCAGCCCAAACCAGCATTGTTTACATAAGAATAACATAAAATATAGTAAGAGATTACAGAAATGAATTGTGTACAAATAAAACACAAATAAACTAAGTGCTATCTAAAAGTATAATGAACTGTTGATTAATAATGCATCAGAAGTTAACACTGAAATCAAATTAGGCATCCCAGGAAGTTTGTATGCATTTTTTTCCCTTGTCACTGATGGTGCAGTAATAGTTTTTAAAGCAAGTATGTTTCTATGATGAGTTCATTTAGTATTCAGTATAATAGCACCGATAATAATGAGCTCATTTTGCTGCCATTATATAGGCATTAGATAATGGATACCTATATTAAAGTGTTACTGTTTTGGTGGTGCTTTTTTTCCTCATTTGGTACACAGTGCTAAATCTTTAAAGTAAAGCTTTTATGCAAATTGTTGATGTTTTTATCTTTAAATCATGACTAATTTTATGGACTCTGGAATCCTATTATTGTCAAAGTTGCTTCTGATGTGAGACTTACAGTAATCTGACTTGCCAAGAGTTTTATTATCATTAGTTCTATCCCAGTTTTTTGCTTTCATCTTTTCTCCCTTTGTCAGCCTTTTACATACTGCTACTCATAGTATCATCCAACAAAAATATATTGAAACACTTCTGGAAATGCTCTGCTAATATTAGCCACTGTTAAAGTGTTGTAGCTTAGCACACAGGCTTGCTCTTCAGTAAATGACCTGTTTGGCATGCGGAATACTAGAAGCTCCCTGACAATTGCTGATGCTGTACTTCTGTATTTTTAGTAGGAAAAATATTTATATTAAAGATTAAAATATTTAAATAGTAAGAAAGCAGAGTCTGGAATGTTTTTTTGCATAACACTTATCATACTCCAAAATGCTCCAGAGTGGATGCTGAGGAACTGTTTATTCACAACCATTTAACTGTGAAGTCATTTTAAGATTTTAAAATATATGTAGAATGTTAACAGATCATTTTGTTTCTATTCTGTGCATATACTACAGATAGAAAAAGCAGCAGTTACAGTTCTAACTGGCATAACTTCCTGCATGCATTCTGGTTAATCTTTTCTGCTTACGCTGCTAGTTGGTCAGTTGTCCCTATCATAAGCTAAAATGGAGACTGCTTTCTGATCTGTGTGTCCACAGGAGCAGCCCTAGACCTAGGGCAGTGAACCCATACTTTTTTCGAAACATCTTTATCTCAGATGTAGACCACACCCTACCTGTAGTTTTTTCCTGTGTGCAACATTAGGCACTTCTAGGAAGGGTCTCAGGTTTGACTTCCCTTTCTGTATCAGCTCCCTGACCTCACTGCACAATGTGACTGGTGGACTGGAACCAAGCATAGCCATCCTGTCCACGTTGCACCTAGTCACACACACAGGAGGCTGAGTAGGTTCAGCCTGTCCTTGATGTACTCAAGACCATGCCCAGATCATTTTGTATATATTCAGTCAGAACACTACAAGTGGTTTTACAATAGGTTTGGGCCTGAGATTAGAGAATGCATATAAGACTTTGTCTCACTAAAAAAAGAACAAAGGTATTCCCCCATAAGCAGGGGACTGAGAGGATAAAGCACTGAAAAATATGAGATACCATGATAATGGGCCCACATCAGTATCTAGAATGCCTGGTAAATCCTGTAATCATTGCCTACTGATTTATAACTTATGAGACTAAGGAGAGAAATTGTTTTTAACAACAAGGTACCTGAGGAATAATTATGATAATCTGCTAAAATAAGTCAGTTAGGTGCTACATTGTCCACACAGGGGGGGTTGTTTGTTTGTTTTAAGGGTAAAAATAGTTCTATCAATAAGACAGAGAACTGAGAATAAAAGGATCCAAATTTGCTGTGGAATCCCTAATGTCTTGAACCAAATGCAAATTATCAAGTCATTATTGTCCTTACTAGAGCTGTGTTAGAATGATAGCTTCCTTTCTGTAAATTATTTTTATTTTTTACTTGTTTTTCTGAGAGGGCCATAAAGCCTGGGATATCTCAGGCGGGGAAGCTTAGAAGTGCCAGTTTGCTCATAGCTTGTCTCTTCGATTGTCATGGGACTTGGAAACCCTGAAAACCCTAAGGTTTTAAGGTTGGGAATCCAGGAGTGTGTCTAATGATATTCACCACAGTCCAACCTCCAAGCTTCCTCCCCACCAGAAACCTGAAGAATATTCAGTTTTGCTAAGTCAGGTTTTGCAATGAAACAATATTTTATATTTCTGACAGTAGAAATATGAGATACATGAACAAAAACACATAATGTGTGATATTACACATATGAATCAGGAGAAGGATGTCCAAATATTTCAGTTAAGTTGGAATGACCACTCTGTTTCTCAGTCTTGTGCCTTATACAGCACTTGTGGGAAGTCTTTTTGGTTTGTTTTTTCCTGATACACAGTTCACTTGAGGAGATCAACAGATGAATATGTACAAGTAAAAAACAATGTCTCCACAGAGAGGGTGTGCAGTTATGAGCATATTGTTTCCCTTTCTATCTTCCTTGGAATTATTGCATTTAATAAATAAAGTTGAAACTACAGTTAATAATTAAAGTTAAATACTCCCCTGTCTCATTGAAAGGCAAGCTATGATAAAATTTGTCTAGTCCAACCTTCCGTCCTGAAGCAAGATCAAGTAAATCTACATTATCTCGGATAGATACTTATCTAACCTGTTCTGAAGACATCATGACTTGGGATCCTTTTGTGCTTATCTCTGTACTTATTGTTTATATATGTGTGTGTGTGTGTGTGTGTGTGTGTACATACATATATATGTCTATGTAAACATACATACATACATATATATGTAAATAATAATGCAACATGGAATTAAAACAGGAACTCATTGCCAACCTGGAATTTGCTCTGAGGAGTTAAATTCACAGAATCAGAATCACAGAATCACTGAGGTTGGAAGGGACCTCTGGAGATCATCTAGTCCAACCCCCCTGCTCCACCAGGGTCACCTAGAGCACATTGCACAGGATTGCATCCAGGCGGCTTTTGAATATCTCCAGAGAAGGAGACTCCACCACCTCTCGGGGCAACCTGTTCCAGTGCTCTGTCACCCTCACAGTGAAAAAGTTTTTCCTCATGTTAAGATGGAAGTGTCTGTGTTTCAGTTTGTGCCCATTGCCTCGCGTCCTGTCGCTCGGCACCACTGAAAAGAGTCTGGTCCCATCCTCTCGACACCCTCCCTTCAGATACTTGTACACGTTGATAAGATCTCCTCTCAGCCTTCTCTTCTCCAAGCTAAACAGGCCCAGCTCTCTCAGCCTTTCCTCATAAGAGAGATGCTCCAGTCCCCTAATCATCTTTGTGGCCCTTCGCTGGACTTGCTCCAGTAGTGCCACATCCCTCTTGTACTGGGGAGCCCAGAACTGGACGCAGTACTCCAGATGTGGCCTCACCAGGGCTGAGTAGAGGGGGAGAATCACTTCCCTCGACCTGCTGGCAACACTCTTTCTGATGCAGCCCAGGATACCATTGGCCTTCTTGGCCACAAGGGCACATTGCTGCCTCATACTTAACTTGGTGTCCACCAGCACTCCCAGCTCCTTCTCAGCAGAGCTGCTTTCCAGCAGGTCAACCCCCAACCTGTACTGCTGCATGGGGTTATTCCTCCCCAGGTGCAGGACCCTGCACTTCCCTTTGTTGAATTTCATGAGGTTCCTCTCTGCCCACCTCTCCAGCCTGTCCAAGTCTCTTTGAATGGCAGCACAGCCCTCTGGCGTATCGGCCACTCCTCCCAGTTTTGTATCCTCAGCAAACTTGCTGAGTGTGCACTCTGTGCCTTCATCCAGGTCATTGATGAAGAAGTTGAACAAGACTGGACCCAGGACTGACCCCTGGGGGACACCGCTAGCTACAGGCCTCCAACTAGACTCTGTGCCACTGATCACAACTCTCTGAGCTCTGCCATTCAGCCAGTTCTCAATCCACCTCACTGTCCACTCATCTAACCCACACTTCCTGAGCTTGTCTATGAGGATGCTATGGGAGACAGTGTCAAAAGCCTTGCTGAAGTCTAGGTAGACAACATCCACTGCTCTCCCCTCATCTACCCAGCCAGTCATTCCATCATAGAAGGCTATCAGATTGGTTAAGCATATTTTGATATATTCTTTATAGGGAATTATGAAATAACAGAGTTTTCTGATAGGACATACGAACATAAGAGAAGGAGTACTGAATTAGACTAAAGGTCCAGCAATCCCTCTATTCTGTTCTGAACTGACGCTACACTAAATGTCTAAGGAGAAGCATAAGTGCTGGGCAAGCATAAATGATACTTCTGTTGAGTACTCTCTCAGTCTCCGACTGTTTGTGGCTCAGAAATCTCCTGAGCTGGCAGTGGTTTCTATGTATTTGTAACCCTCGGCAATCTTCTCTGCAATGAATACGTCCAGTCTTCCCTTAAGTCAATGCAGACTTTCAGCATACCTATTATCTGAGTGACAACAAGATCTAAAGCTTCAACATACATTGTGTTAAAATCATCTGCCTTTAAGAGAATTACTACCTGATAGAAACAAACTACGAGATACTCAAACTGTATAACTAACGCAATCAGTTATGGTATTGGCAGGGGTGGTTCTGTAGTAAAATGAAAAGTGGGCAGTTGTGCAAGTTTTTGACAGCTTGTGTTCATTTACTGCTTTCAGTTTTAAAAGTTCACATTCATCTGATATTTGTTTACATCAGCTATGGTTAAGCTTTCTTCATGCTGTGCTCAGTTAGACTCTAGACAAAAGAATGAGAAAAGTAGAATCTTTTTCCTTAAAAAGAATCAGTTTTGTCATGCTTGTCACATATAGTTTTAATGTTTCTTCAAAAATATTAAGTATGCAAAGGTTATATTATACTCTTTTGAATACCCAGCAACCTAGATAATATGAAAAGCATTGCCATCTTTTGAAAGGTTCTAAACATCTCCAAGGTTACAAACATATTCATCTCCTAATGCACCCAGTCTCTATAGGATCAGATCATGAAGGCCACCTATAACTGATTTTAAATTGCTTGTGATGAATTATACAATATATGTGCTCTGAATTCATTTTTTGAGAGTATCATCTGAGCTATCTAGTAGATAAAAGAAGATAAATTAATTTATCTTTTCATCTTGAGCTAGCCCTTGGAGTAAATCATTATCATAAAAACATTGTAAATCTAGAGACTTGGCAGCTTCTGCCCTGAAGAGACACAGGACTTGAGTAAATATGGAGATTTAGAGATTTACTGTCTTATCCTTTGAAAGGGTGATTTCCCTAGATGGGTGTGAAGCAGCATGGACACAAAAATAGGGAAAAAAACAAACTATCTTACATCTGCTTTACATTTGAACTATATTGTAAGAGTATGTTAAAGAATATTGGACTGAAACTGTCTAGAATTAATTGCTTAGCCTAACTTGCTTAGCAGTAGTAGCTAAATTTGCTGAAGCCTTAGGTTGCAAGCTGTGAACTTTCACCTAGATATGTTGAACTTTTACCTAGTTAAGTAAAAGAAGGCCCCAGAGCCGGTTCAAGCCAGAGAGATAAGGTGTGTGTGTGGGGGGGGGGGGTGACTGTAGACAGAAATAAGCAGTTTAGCATTAATGAGTACCAGCAGGGAGATGGACTTTAACCTAGGACACAGAAGAAACAAAGGAACCACAAGACTGATTCCAGAGGACAAGATAAGGAAGTAGAAGAGCCAGACAACTATGCCAGAAAGAAGTAACCACAAAGACTGGTTCCCAGGGACAAGATAAGGGAGTAAAAGAGCCATCGACCGCTATGCAGAAGAGCGATAAGAAGTAAAGAACAGACCTGGAAACTACAGGAAAGACCAACCAGGAGCTGAAAGACCAAACTCTAGTATTATGATTGGTTCAGAACTATGGGGTGGATACTAGACGGGAAGGGTATAATTACCCAGGGATCTGTTCAAAAGGGGTCCCTCTTCAGAGGCACCCAGCTTGAGCTGTAATTACTGCACGTGTGTCATTAAAATTTATTTCACTCTGATCTGACTTCAAACTTCTGTCTCGGCAGGAACCTAGGGTCAGACGCTGTCATGGTGGCCAGCTAGCCTAATTTTCCATAACAAGTATCTACCATCTGCATCCACAGTGAATTGGAACCATTATATTTACTTATAAACTAACATCATACAGGTAGAATCACAGTCTGAACACAGAGCTCAATTTTCTGTTGGGCAGTTTCACATGAGCACTCACTTATAAAGGCTGCAGAGCTTATACTCACTGTGGCACAGGCAGTATCCTTTGAGTAGATTTTAGTAGTCACCAGTAGTACACACTACTCCTGATCTTGGTTTCTGGATCTACCGCTGTAGTATTATTAATTTTCTAACATATTTTCCTGATTGTATTATAGGAAAACAAAACATAATAATTGGAAGAAACAAATCAGCTCCAGCATTTCCCATCCCAACCCACTGACAGACTAATTGAAACACACCTACAGATCCAATTAATAAGAGTGGGACAGCACAAACACCTTTTACAAGGCGCAGCAATTCAAATCCTAAAAACTTTGGCAGTGCTAAAGAGGAAGAGAGTTTTTTAACAGGCAACTGACAAAAGGAAGTGTTATCACTACAGCCTTGGAGTTAAAACTCCAAGGCAGAAAGGAAAACTGTCCTAGCAAAAGACTGTATCTGAAACTGGATTTTTGTTAGTTTCTGGTATGATTGAAACAGGAATATAAATACAAAAATGACAAAAATCTCTTCAATTAAATAGCTCTCTGAAAATCTTATTTTCCTATGTATTGGAAGGTTGGTGTTGGTCTATCTTAGGGAGTCTTTAAAGAAGTTGTAGAAAAAGCAAGGCAGGGAGAAAGACTTCTTGGTACTGATGCTAGGACTTGATGAGAGTGAGGTGGAAGAGGTTTCCTGATGACTAAAATGAAGTTGTTCAACAGTTGTCCTAAAATGAAAGTTTGCTCAGGTTTTCTATTCTTCTTTTTGCAGTATGCAACCCTATGCATAAAGGGGCCTTAGAATAATACAGCTACAAGTCTGATTTATTTTTTTATGATAAATCAAAGACAGCAGTAGATGTCAAAAGTTATAGAACAGACCTCATCTTCAGAAGATGGAGATGAAGGACACTGAAGGACATCCCATGGATGGTCAGACCTATAAAAATACCTTTCTCTAGCTTGCTTTCCAGATTTTCCTTCTATTTCATTCTCATGTTAATCTGCCCTTTCTTGGATGTGTATTTTGAAATCTAATAGGTTGGTTAGACTGCTTCTTCCTTATCTGAACATTAACACAATTTTCAGCTCTTGAGAGACTTCATGTTATAGACTTCTTAATTACCCTACAGTATATAATAACTGAATTGTAGGGAGTGTAATTCAGTGTAATTATATTTTAGGGTTGTTCTTTAATTAATGTTTAAAGGAGAATTTCATCAATTTGATCAAAAAGGACCATGCTACATAACTCCTTCATCTCTTCAAGCAGTCCACACAGTATTTTGACTTAATCTTCCTGGTTTAAGAGAAAAGTTAGGATCCAACTGCAGAAAGAAGAGAATAGCTCCTGGGTGTTAGAGTGGTCCCTAACAATGGGCTCAGAAAGTTTTATGAGTAAGGAGTCTAGATCACAGCTGATGAAACAAATATTTTATCTGAGTTATGCACAGAAAGCATTTAAAGAAGAGTATAGTAAATTGTAGGGACTTCTACTAATTTCAGGGGCAAGACAACAATTAATTCTTGGAAAAGAATGCTGGAAAATTTTTCCTCCGTTCTTACAATTTCTGAAAATACTGGTTAAAATAGAAGTCTCTGAAACTCCTGAACTTTTGTTGTTTGGAAAGGACAGCACAGAGAAATAAGAAAGAGGAGGATTAAGTACCTGTCCCCTACTGACACTCATCTGCTGAGCTCCACTAGGTACTAGAGGAGCAGTCTGTGTCACCTTAATGGATAGCATGCTGAGTGAGCATCTCTCAGTGAGCATTTCTGAGAGTAGCTCTGAGAAAGACAACGGCTCCTCAGGCACAATTCCTCTCAGTGATCTCCATCGGGCAATGCAGCCTTCTGCCATCATCTGTGCACATTTCAAAGCCTAATTGCAATTGACTATTCAGCCAGTCTGAAAGAAAACAGGATTGTTTTCACACCCTCAATCTTCCTTTTTAAGTGCAAGCCAAGGGAAATCGGCACTTTTAAATCTTTTAGGTTCATTGTAAAGCCTTTGTTGATTTCAGTGGTCTTTCAACCAGGGAAATAGTTTGCTTATATTGACAGAAATATGTGTTTCTCAGAGGTACTTTAGAGACTGCTTGATTCATAAGATGTTAAAATTGTCTCTCTCACTTTATTTCTGGAAAAATATTTGAATTTTTCCCTGCTTTAGTGTTAATACCAAATCCCAAAGTATCACCCAAGCCTTTTTTTTCTTTACCTACAGAAAGAACATTTCAAAGGTATACAGATGCACAGACTCAACTCCAAAAATTGTATTTTGTACCCTACTGCAACATTTTAAATGGTCTGATATTGTATGTTGACAAGGTTGTTACACATAGCCTCAAGACTATTTTAAAATTTCTGGTGCCACTCAGATCAAATAAAATTAAAGTACTTAGGTGGCAGGGTTTTTTTTTTTTTGGGGGGGGGTTGTTTGTTGTTTTTCTTTTGGTAACTTACCCTCAAACAGCAAGGAAAAAAGGATCTTAGACCTTATATCAGAATTTATAATGAAATTCCTAATTCTAAAGTGAATTAATAAACAAGATTGATTTCAGAAGTCCTTAGATGAAATCCTGTTTTTAACTCTTTAGTATCATAACAGTTAATCAAGAGTCCTAGTGTATGCACTGTTGTTGATTAATATTAGACAATTTTTGCTGTTTTTCTGGTCTGGGTTAAAATATAATGAGGATTTTTGACTTTTTAAAAGCATTTTCAAATGTTTTTAAAACCTGTGACCAAAACCTTATGAAAACCCTATTCTATGCCATCTCAAAGGAGTACCTCCTTTTTCTATAGTTTTGGGGACCTCTGTTCCTTTAAAGCTTTTGCTGTCTCCCAGGGAAGCAGAGCAGCTCTCTCAGTCACTCTAATATTTCAGTGTTGCTTTTGAGAGAGATTTCCAGTATGGAAATCCAGTATGGGCTTCTTGAAGAACAGAAAATTAACTGTATTCTGCATTAAGGGCTGCTGCTCATAAAGAGCAATGGAGAAGAAACCTTGCTAGCACCTAAGAGAAGAAGAATGAAACTTGTGAACGTGTTTGAAAAGAGATGCACTTAATGGAGAGTTTGAAAGACAGAAAAGAAATGAAGAGAAGAAAAGAAAACAATAGAAGGAAAGAGTATAGTGGAGCAGAGAGGACAGGACAGTACAGGAAAGAAAGGGGGAAACAACAACTAGGGAGGAAACAAGATTTACAGGACAAAGAAAAACATATAGAAAGAGTAGACATAATAGAAAGGGCATAGATAAGACAAGTATTTTGAAGAGAAAGAGGTAAGAAGTAAGACAATTTTTGAATAAAAACTGCCTATTGTAGAAAGTATTACATGAAAATATGTAGTGAGAAAAAATAATGAAAAATTAGAGAAAAGATTGACAAAGATGTACTGAAATGAAGAGGAAGCAAGAGAAAAAGGTATTAGAAACTGAAAGTCACTATGTACATGCCAAATTCTGCAATATTCGTTTGACAAAGCCAGGGACTCCCAAAGTGGTATCCTGCTTGTGATTTAGCAAATGGAAAGATGATTTTCAGGAGGTTTCAAGCAACTCATTTCCTGAGTGTATATGTGATGTAATTTGAGAATTTGATGCATCAATAAAATTTTATGACCCATTACAATGACTTTTTGAAATTCAGACTGAAATAAGAAATGATTGCCCTGTGTCCTACAGCTCTCTTTATTCTGGAACATCCATTCTTGGGGCATCCAGATCAGTCTCCATCTATTGGTAACTTCATGTGAGTTCACACAGTGTTTATTATTTTGTTAACGCCAAGAAAGTTATGTGGACAGAAAAATACCTCATTCTTGTAGAGTGTAAAATACTGTAGTAATTGTAGATTACTCAGGATCTTGTAACTGACATAAAATCCAAATTACTGAAACACTTTCCATCTCTAAACAGACAAATGTAAATAGCTATGGTAACATGATCCTGCTGGGAGTATATTAGATTATGATAAAGCTGGAGTACATGATGTTAAACAGAATTATTCTATTAAACTCTTGTTATGTTTTTTTCTTTGGCACTCATTAGCAGCTCCATTTTTATCTCAGGAGTACTTTCTTATTTTTCTTTTGCCTCCTCTTCTGTTTTTGTTACCTTCATTTAGAGACTCATTCAAGTGATGCATATAGGCCACATGCAACTGTTGAACTATTCCATGGCTGGAATGACTCTTGCCACAATTAGCACAATTCCAGCATAGCCCTGTAACCTCAACACAATCTTCTGATCTGGAGGCTGCATCATCCACATTTTTTGTTCAGGGTATTTGTCTCTGAGTCATGAAGACATTGCACCAGCAGAACAAGTAACATATTTTTGCATTCAGTGAATGAGAGGAGTGCATTTTTTGATGATTTCTCTACCCCTAAAGGGAAAAAAGTTGGTCATCTAACAGTTGTACCTGTGTCATGAGACCAAATATATGTTACATGTCCAACATGCAAGTATTCCTTTGCTCCAGTCAGAAGTGTACCTATCACATGATGAGGCATTCCAGTATTTTGACATACCTACATTCATATTATATACCAATAACCAGGGCTGTAAGTTTCCAGTGCTTCCACTAGAAGTCATGTGTTTGCCCCCAGCCCAAAGGCCCTTTACTCTTGCCATAATAGAAAAGAAGCACAGGAAAAAAATCAGATATGCATGCATATGTGCTTACATATAGGTATTTTATATTTCTTCTCTGCTCTTTTAAAAGGACTATTTTTAGAAATACTTGCTAATCCCAAAGTCTTAACCATCTGCAGAACAACTGCAGATGAGAAGGTGTTTATAAGGTGCTAGGGATATCTAGAGGTTGGGTAGAGATAGTATTAGTCTTGCAGTTTGCTGTTAATGTATGGGCAGGTAGTACTAGTTTAGAGACTTTAGAAAATAGACTAGTATGGAGCCAAAGTGGCACCTTCAATAAGGACTTCCAAACTAAAAGTCTAGACCCAGAGAGTAAGATCAAGATTGAAGAGAATGCATATTGGGCTTATTTAGGAGTTTAAAAGTACATTGATTCAGGAGGTAGTTCCAAGAAAGAGAAACTTGGTCTGTGACAGAAGGGTTAATGACTTTCAGTACTTTAATGTTACATATGGTAGATGATAACCTTCCACACATGCAGCTACAGCAGCAGCTTTGAAGTCACGGCACAGCATCAAGGTTTCCTAGGATCAAACAGCATAGTGAATCATGCACTGGTGGTGGGAGTTCAAGTTAGCACAGTGGTGGCTCAAGTAATACTGACAGTAGTGACAGCTCTACCTAGAAACAGCTCAAAATCTTTCCATTCCCTCCCACCCACCAGCTGCTTCCAACTGTGTGGTTTTAAGTGTAGTTTGCAGAGCCTCTGGAAGACACATCATTGTGTCCCCGCACAATTGTCAGTGTTGCTAGCAAAACAATGTCTTTCATGTATGCTGAGTGAGTTCAGGGAGAATGGTCTAGGGTTGCAATTTACATTAGGTAATCTATTAAATGCAAATCTATTGAAAAATGGAATTTTACAGACCCTGATTGGGTATACCTTGGTCTGTAACCCTTGGAATCATGACTATTCCTCATATAAGTACAAACTTGGAGAGAAAATGTCTTAAATATATATTACTTCTAACCAACATTTGTGCCAAGTAAAATAAAAGTGAATACTATCACTTACTTCAAAGCACACTGAACAAACTGTGTCCCTTTAACTTGCTAGAATATTCAGAACAAGTAAATATAAAGTGTAAATGAACTCACTTACAGACTACATCAGTTCAGTGTAGCCTTTAGAAGACGTGGATATGGATCAGTGGGAGGAAAGTCTTACCTTTCCCACCTCCTCTCTTCCTGGGCAGTGAGGTAATTCCAAGTCTAATCCATTGTTTTCACTATAACATTTTAATCTAGTGTTTTTCATTTTGTCCTTTTGTCCTTACTGCCTTTTAAAGTCCACCAGCCTGTAGTGTAGTATTTCTCTGAAAGCACACAGGTTTTGTGGTTAGCATGTCACTGGATCAGGCAAAACTGCACTGTAAGTATGATAAATGAGTGCTTTGCGATTGTTTCTCTCTTTAGAGCAATAAGTGCTATGAAACTAGGTTCTTTAAATAGTGAGGGGAGTCAGAGCTTGGTAGCATAGACAGTATATCAAATTCAGATACCTAACGAATGAAATCAATCACAATCATATTTCCTAAGGTGAATCAAAATCATTTTCAATTACAGTAGTAGAATTTACAGCTGTTTTGACAGCATCTAGTATATATGCAATTATAACAAAGCTTATTTTGGATAGACAGGAAGATGCTGATAAAACTGGTCTTCTCATTCCAATTAGCAATCAGTTCTAGCATTCTCTGCCACTATGCACTACTTCACATGACAAGATTAAGAACACGGAACGATATGTATCAGTAATCTCCTCCAAACAGAAGGTAATGTTCCAGGCCTAGTGTTTTGTATGTGCCAGCTTTGTGTTTCTCTTCCACTTTTCCTTTTCCCCCTCTTTTTATTGTTACGAAAGCTGTTAGCCCTCTTTCAAGTCCTTTGGTACTGTAATAGCTTTAGTGAGCTATCAAAAGCTACTTCTATCTGGTATAGCAGATGCCTAAAGCTACAGTGTGAAATAAAAGAAAATAAACTCTGTTGGCATGATTGGTAGCATGTACTCTGTACATCATTGTGGGTTTCAAAAGTTGTCTCTGTAAAGCTCAAAAAGGCCAAAATAATGTGTTTGCTCAAGCTGCTGAAAAGAAGCAGTCATACTTTCTTATTTGTATATGAGCTTGATGCCATCAAAACAGCTGTAAATTTTGCTATTTTAATTGAAAATGAGTTTGATCAACATTAAAAAATTGGATTATGATTGATTTCTTCATTTTAGGTATTTGAATTTGATGTACTGCCTATTGTACCATGCACTGAATCCCTCTACTATTTAAAGATCTTAGATTCATTGTGCTTACTGCTTTAAAAAGAGAAATGAATACAAAGAACACATTCATCACAGTTATGAGATAAAGTAGTCTTATCGGTGATACAGGAATTACAAAATCTTTGATTGCTTGGAGGAGCAAATTAGAAGTTGTAATTTTTTTTCATTTGGTCCAGAAATAGTAAACTCCACAGGAATAGAAATTTCTTGAGAAGGCAGTTTCACAGTGATCTGAACTGCTCTGAGAAGAACTCAGAGCAGGTCATGAATTGCTGAATATAATCTTTTTTGATAGACAGTTTCTTTTGTATAATGAGAAAATTTATTGGAAGATCTCATAGTTCCCCAAATCTGCTTGTTTCCATTTCAAAAGTAAAACAAATGTCATTTCTGATTGTTCATCCCAAATACTTTCATTCCAAATGGTATTGGTTTCCTGCCTGAGATTCCCTGGAGTCTTGCTGTTCATTAACCCCTAGGAGGAGGACACCTGCATTGGACTAAACATCTCATATATGTACTCATTAGCTCAGCCACAAAAAAGCACCATGGAAGAGGTAGTCTGAGCAAGTAGTCCAGCCCAGAAATAATGGGAACATGAAGCACACAAACTGCAATTCCAGTGAGAGAAAATGGCATCACACATAAATGCAGTCCTGTGTTAAATGAAGTTGTGTTAATACTTCCCAGCCAAAGTTTTTTTCTGAACACTCTGCTATCCATACACACCTGAAATTTAATTTTATGTATAATTCTAATACACTTACTGAAATATTAGACACTGCTACAATATGGAAATTCTAGTTAGTAGTTGTAGGAGAAAGAAGAAAAGAACTTATGTCATGGAAACCTTTAAAAAAAAGTCAATTCAAGCTTGTTTAGAAACTTTCAAAAATTGCAGATATATTATTTTAGATAAAGTAGCTTGCTATCTGTTCCTGTGGAGATTAGTCATGAGATATGCCTCAGAGGGAGGATAGTTGAAACAAAAGCCCAGTTGGTGCTTTACACAGTTCCTTCCTTCAGGATCCATTAGAACTGACTACTGATATATTTAGGAACCACACTGGGTTATGCAGTGGACTTTTAAGAACCAGGTGAAATCAATATTTCTCAGGCCTCAATCTTTTCAATATAGGACAGTTCCTCTCAAAGCAGAGAGGCATTTGAAATAGTTCTAAGAATTCAATACCAAAGTAAATGGATAGATTAAAGGTTTCTGTTGGATGTCTTCAGCATCATAAAGAATCTATCACATATGGATATATGCCAATGAACCTTATTCATATGAGAATGAGATCTACTGTGCCAATGGGTTGCTCTGAGCATCCACAGTGAATACCTCAGTAAAGAGCACAATAAATTGGCAGTTGAGGTAACTGAGGCAAATGTTCTGGAAACTTTAAAACTTATCACAGAATCTTTTCTGCTCTTCAGACCTCCACATTCAGCTGCTGGAATGTGGGTGATTTCTGGATACATCTTTCAGTAGGAGAATACCACTGGGAAGTGTGTCAATGCCTAGGAAAGGACTGGCTGGCTTAAATTTCACTGAGTGGCTGGTATCATTCAGAAGATGGTGAATTTCAAAGTGATTGAAATGGATGACTATAATAAAATATGCAGATACTGTCTTCTCAGGAAGGGCTTGAGATAGTGTCTTGTAAGAAAAAGTTCCAGAATACTAATGGAAAGTAAATTTCACTTTCAAAATCCAAGAGTTCTACATTTTGATAAAGAACATTCATGTCTGTTGAGAACAAATACCCGAAAACTTTTCCAGTTTTGAAAAATTTGGCCTTGCAGCTCATTGCCTGGATTATGGCATATCCAGATCAAGACACAGGTTACTTTTAAAACTATAAAATACTGAATTGCTTATGACTTCATAAGAAGCTATGCCTAGAGCTAGGAGAAGAATCTTCTGTGTCACGGAAGGGCATTTCTACCAAAAAACTATCTTTCTTTCTTAGTGAAGTCATAGCATGGACAGCTCAAAGCTTCTAAGTAGTGCAAGCAAAACTGAATTTTATTACCCCAAGGATAAGGACAAAATTAATTCAGTCTTGTAGAGTAGCCAGAAGTATTCCTCCAGGTACCATTTCCCTTCCTGGCTCAAAACACTGAACATGTTCCTAATACCAATAATGGATGGCTGCAGCCCTGCTTCCTGCATACACTTACTTGTACTCTGTCTCTGATTCCCACCAAGGCTGAGTATACGTGACTTTCAGAAAAAATAGTGTTACTAGAAAAATGGATGGTAAGGAGAAACACTCCTAGATCCTTCCCTTCACACACACACACACAGATACGCACAGTCGTCTACTGCTACAACCATTCTTTTCAGGGACCGACTGTGGCATTCCTTCTTCCCAGCAGCCATCAGTGCTAGAGTGCTGGCACTGGGCTGCAGGAAGCAAAGCCATGAACACAGGCTGTGGAGCACTAGTCACCATTACTGAAGTTGGATATTTCACTAGATTTAGTGGACAGCCTCCTGCTTATCTAAATTAACCTACCCTGAGCTTTAGCACTTGACTGCAGCAATTTTAGACACAAATGCTTTTGAATTATATTTTTCCTTCATTTTTCATGAGCTGAACTTTGTTCATATACTTACAAAGCTTTGAAATAATTCATTGAGCTCCTCAGTAAACATCTGTGTTAAAATTTGCACACAAAACCAGGGGTTTTTTTCTTAGAACTTCACACACACAAGAGAGATAATTGGTTCTTACCACCAATTATAAAAATGGTGAATAACCACTTAGAAGCCAGGCCACAGCACAATAGCTGGTGTGACAGACTGTATTGGTGGGATTCTTCAATTATTCCTTGAGTGAAGGAAAAGCAGATAGAGATTAAAAGCTATTTTGTCCCGTTAATCCTTTTTGTGCTACAAATTTCTACCACATCTTTTGCCAGAAATTGACTTTGTGCTAGGAAAATCTGCCTCTCTTCATCATTGTGTTCAAATAACTTAATGTACTGTACTTCACTAAGTTAACACTCAGAAAAAATAGGGCTCACTTTTAAACCTTGACTTCAATAGGTTTTCCATGCAGCACAAGTAGTAATGTAGGTGTTAGTATCAATGCTGAAGCAAAGCAAATGCATTAAGTTAAAAGGTAAAAGTGATACAGCTGTTATTCAGCAAACACTTAAGAGCCACTTCAAACCTACTTCTGAATACTAACTTTTTTTGGCCAAAAATTACAGGAAGTCTTAATAAGTGACAAAAGGAACAGCTGACTTGGAACCTTCCCAACACATTTATGCATTGTATTTTATGTTCAATATATTTTAAGAAACAAAGCCAGCTTTTCAAAAGTGCAGAAAGTTAGGCACATAGATGCTTTAGAACTGGCTTATATGCACAATGCTAGTGTTCACTGGAAGCTCATATTCGTTTCACCAAATGCCTCAAAAAGCTTCAGAATATGAACACAAAATAAAAGTTCAATCCTTTTAGTTTTTCCTTTGTCCTCTAGAAAGCTCTAGTTTTGGTATAAAGCTTTCCTACTTTTTCTCCTTCTAACAGTAATGCATTAATCAATGTGATGTGTTTCAAACTCTATGTACAAAAGTAACGCATTCCTTATTTGAAATTTAATAAGTATAATCGTACTAATTCTTAGAAGACAAAAACATAATTTTGTTCCACTACTATCATAATATATTTAATAAGCTGTAGCTTATCTTCCTCCTTTACTAGGTACTTTGGCTGAGAGCAGAGATGAGCTTCAGCATTGACATGGAAATCACACACAAAGATGGGTTTGTAGAAAGTCTGGCTATGGCAATAATCCAAATCAGTTCAATTTTCAATAGCTACCCAAAGGTTGAATCATAGCTTTTTCTCAGATTTCTTTCCCTTATCACAGATGTGTTTTTTATAAAGCTTCTAGTTTCAGTTCTGAGGACCTGGTAATGATGTCTACTGCACTAAATAATTAATTCTTAGTTTGATGAACGTTCTCATTTAGGAAGGACTGTTCTGTTCTGTAATTCCTTGCCACCTTAGTTTGTTGCTTCTCCATATCTATCTGGCACTGTTCAAATTTTCCTTCTGAATTGGGTTTCAGGATACAACAACAACATTTGGATGGATGATAACCCAGGTAGGATAACATTTTAGCATGATGCACTGCACTACACTGCATTGCAAATTGAAGTTCATCAGGTCATCACACCTACATTACACTTTCCACACCTCAAGAGAAAGCCTTTTTCTCACTGTTTCCAAATGCCTCTCTAGCAATCAAAGATGTATCTGATGCCTTTGTTCCATTTATTTTTCACTGTGTTCTAGAGAGGGAGAGGAGCCATTATCTGAGAGTTTGGTCATAGTACCATCATAAAAGGGCTGTGGCTTCAAAAGTGATATGTAAACATTTAGAGTTCTTGTTCTGGAGTTTTGGCTTGAGTCTTTTTCTTGTTAAGTTATGGTGACTTTGCATACCAACAATATTCAGTGATATTCAGTTATTTGATGGAAATCCTCAGTTTGCTAAATCCAAGTGTTAAAGGGCATAATTAGTTTAATATAGCCCACCCTTCCTAGGATTTGCTTTGGACTGAATGTATTTAGCTTAGCTG
Source organism: Apteryx mantelli (assembly GCF_036417845.1). NCBI lineage: Eukaryota > Metazoa > Chordata > Aves > Apterygiformes > Apterygidae > Apteryx > Apteryx mantelli. The sequence continues at coordinate 58,093,499 of NC_089981.1, forward strand.
TCTTGTCTTTGAGTCCATATTCTTTGAGCCTCGTTGTTTTCTCTTCAGGAGAGCTTAAATTTTATAAAGACTATAAATTTACTCCAGTTTAAAAGTTTTTGAAGTGTCTACACATGATTAAGATAAAGGTTTTTGCATTAGATAAGGCATTTTAATTCCCTTTAAAAAAATTTGGGGAGTTAAAAAAGATACAATCCTGGCATTTTGGACTCAGCACACCTTTCATTCCAAAACTGAGACACCCAATCAAGGAAAATACCAGGTGATGGATTGGTATGAATATGGCAACCTTTGTGTACAAGACCAAAGAGAACTTTGAAAAGAACAGTGCTGTCATATAACAAAGTTACATCATGTTTCTTTACACCACCACGATCTACTGCTGGACAAAGACATAGAGATACTAAGACATCTCATTTTTTAAGATATAGTTGAGAATAATGTGACATTTTCAGCTAGCTAATAATTTTTGCAGAAGATTGTCTTCAATATGGTAACAAACATACTATGTAAAATCGAGCATTATGTGTGATTGCTGAGCACCTTAAATCAAAATCAGTGTAGAGAAGACATTGGAACACACTCATCTATGAACAATCTAGCAGTAGATGCATTTCTATACTTAGAAGCTGGATGTAGATTAAAAGGCTTTTTGTATTTTGTTTGGTTTAGTCAATACAAACTAAATCAGTCTTGACAAAAAGTGAATTGAACTTATGAGGGAGAAAATAGTTTTGTTATTAGTGCTGGTCATATTCTTTTCAGATCAATATAATTTCACTGGATTTCTCCATTTTGTCAGAACAGCAAGGCTTCATTGAGTTATATCTATTTCAACAAAACATCTCTGAGGTTTGCCATAGTCTTCTGACTAAAACAAAGACCTGAAACAACTGATCTGCTCCAGCTGAAATTAGATATTTTAAAGCAGCTTGATTTTGAAACATATTTCAAAGTTTGTTATTCTTTCCAGCATGGAGTAAAAACATGTTTGGAAGCCTCACTACTTCATGTCAAAATAGGATTTGAATCCCTTTTGTGAGCTCCATTTTCACCTCTACTTAGACTTGCAAAGCTCCCAGATAGTCCAACATACGCATAGCTCCTTGGTTTCTCATATGCTGTGTCTGTGGGCAGTGAAAAACTGGCAGAGGAATGTTAACACTGTGAAAGAAATTATCCAGAATTAAGAGCACAAAGTAAAGTTGGAAGTTTGAACATAACTTTATACAGTTGACTTTTCAACCTCAGGTGCATTTGCTTAACAATTCTGCTGCTGTTTGTGCAAACTCACACATATTGCTCTAGATAAGGAGAGGTCAAGTTTGAAGAAAAGCAGTGATGCACTTGGAAATTATGAACTTGGAAAATGAGTGAAGTGTGAAGCTTTTTTCATTCCCTCTCAGTCCCATATTTCTGTAGTTTAGTATGAGGAGCCATCGCAGCCTCTGGGTCCCATTCATTTTGAGATTACTTTGTCAAAAGTATTGCACAACTAGAAAGAGGTAAGTTGGAGGGGAGGGGGAGTCGGACAAAATACTGAAAATTGGACCTCAAAACTCCCGAGGCTCTTTCAAATACGTTAGGCCTGGGAGATAATGAAAGAGATAGAGGGATATCACCTGCCAAAGGTAAAGGACAAGGTAGAGAGTTATAACTAATCTCTCAGCTGCACCTCTGATCACACAACTGAAATGCAGAAAGCCTGGGGTCTTTTTACACACCATTACTTTGTGATAAACAGCATTCAACATACTCTTATCCACTTTCTCTCTCTCTTTTTTTTTTGGAAGCCAGAATAGGGGTTATACTTCTTGAATTTTGTAACATGTGCCTTGTCATTGCCTGAAATTTTATGTAGCTGTTGCTATGGCTGCAGCTTCCTCCACTACATATTCTCAGTTCTCTACAGCTAAAATGCTTCATGGAGTACAAATTTCCACTGCAGTGATACAAAGAGAAATATCATTAAAAAAAATCTGCTTTTTGATCCAACCTATATTTCCAAGTTTAGAATGTCATTTGTATTTTGAAAAGCCAGGTACTGTCAGTCACTAAAAAACAGAGTTTCTTTCCCTGCTTAGGCTTCAAAGATTAGTTACTGTCACCTTTCTCTTCAGTATATTCCAGAGGGCAAAATGCTCTCATAGGTTTTTATAGCCTAACTTGCTTTAGCAACCTCAGTACTGGTTTATGTACTTTTTTGGTTTATAGAACCTTCTGTTTCTACCAGTTTAAACACAAGTGTTCTAAACTTTTTTCAGTACTGTTAAGAGGTAAGTGCGAGGGTTTAGCATGTATAACGTTGTCTGAGGCATTTGTTTGGCTGTCTGTTGAATCCCCTGAAACTAATGCTCAGTCTCTATTAATGTCTCAGTCCCTGGAAACCGCAGCTCATTCTCTCCTATAATTAATCTTGCAGGTAGTGCCTTGACATTATTGGTTCACCAGCAGAGCAGAACTGCCTCAGCCATCAATAATAATTCAACACATTAGGATGAGGCCTACATACACAGCCCCCAGATGTAGCTGAATTGTGTGCAGACTCCTTGCTGAGGAAAGAGAAGGGAAAAAAAAGAAACCCTCTGCAGTCAGAACTGTCTGTTTTGGTTGCTGGATAATTTTGCAATGCAAGGGTCTTGGTGTTAGTCATTGCTTTTGCTTTATGCTTTTTCTCCAAATGTAGCCACTGTTTGGCACAATACTTGTGATTGTCTGTTTACTGAATCTTAATACTAAAGCTGTTACAAATTGTCTTTCACAGATGGTGGGAGCTTCTCAGATCAGGAGAGGCAGGGAATTTATTACTTAATATTTCTGTATTACTGATTGGGACGTGAGGAGCATAGGCAATCTGTCCTACTGCAGGGTTTGAGCTCTCCCTCCTCCCTACCCCCCCAAATTATGGCTAGATGGAGAAGGGTTTTTTCCTCATTTTTTGTAGACAGCAGCTGTGCAATTTCAAGCAGAATGTTTGCTTTGATCCTCCTTTCTTTAATTGAAATCCACAATTATGAGATTTGTTTCTTTTATGTTTGCTAGTTTATTGGTTTAATCTACATAATGTGCTGCTCTGCTGTCTTGCACAGTTAAAGGCAACAGCACAGTTGGGACTTAAATGGCAAACTTGGAGGGGGGTTGTAGTCTCTCAGGTATTGGGGGGATAGAACTTCTTTCATCTGATTTCAGATCATTATATGTACTGGGTAGCAACAAGAACACAAATAATATGTCAGCTAATTGTAAAGAGTATCCCTAGGTAGTCACTTTATGTAAACTAACTGCATGAAAGGAAATTCTAATATGGAGGCAAAAAATCCTGCTCTGACAGCTTATTTTGGGACTTCCTTTATATAGAAGCCTTTGTAGCAACAGTAATCATTATACAATGTTTTTTTGGCCTCTCCAATACCAACTCCTACTTACATGAGTTTAACAAAACATTTTATAACAACCAGGGTATTTTACAGTTTGAAGGAGGCATTGCCAAGCTGGCAGATGCAGAAGCTGGGATTATATGGCAGAGTAATCACCTATGAACCAGAGGAACAGAGAGAGCAGCTGGAACACAGATTTACAAAGGCTTTTACCTTATTAGGCCTAATTGTGGTGTAAAAACTGCAAGACTTAGTTTATCAATGGATTGTTTGGTTATTTTTTTTTAAGGTTATGAATGTCAGCAAATCTCTTACAAAAACTTCTCAACAAGAAAAAGAAATCAGTCCCTTCCTGTACTGTCTCTGCTAGGAACTATTTATCTGACAGTGGTTTCGGCCAGAAAAAGAACTAGTAAATAAATCTTTGAACAACGCTTGATATGTTTTAAAGTGTATTTGTGATAATAAATTCTTCCTTTTCTTGTGAAATAGATGTCTCAGAATAAAATGTCTTTAGCTCTGTAATTGCCTTATGCCATGGTTGCTATCATTCTCAAATGGTTCTGCTAAAGTCTAAGTTACAGGGAATATCCATCAGTATTTTTCAAAAGAAAGTCAGAAGTAGTGTAGAAATCTTGATTTCAGTCCCTTTGAGGCAGAAATATTTTTTGTTTGTTTGTTTGCACAAAAGCTCAGATTATTCATTGATATCCCACAAGATATTTCCCCAATAAAAATGGAAATAAAAAAAATAAAAGGGCTTCTGGGAAATTCAACTCAGTTTTGTCTATTTTGCTAATCACTTTTTTAAGGATTTTCCTATAGATATTCTCAAATTGGTATAGATTGCTAAAAACTGTGGAGAATTTGCTCTTAAACATACAAAGATAATAAAATGAAGCCAATAATATAACTATGTTGTAAATGATGGATCCATTCTGGAGCTTTCCTGGTTTACACCAGCTAATAAACTTGTCCTCAGTTTAAAGGAACCTTTATACTGTGCTGCAGAATTTGTTTTCCTAATAGTCTGCAGTGGGAAAATTTACATAATTAATGTTAAACAAAACTACATCAAGCCTGGACCTGACTGAGACACTGGCCTAAGGCTTGGTATGGAGTTCATTGAACTGAATAAAAGAAAAAAACTCACAGTAATTTTGGATCAATGTACATAATGGCATAAAGCCCCAAACCCATGAAGTCAGCAGACTAAATGATATGCACATAAGTGCCCCCCCTCCCCGCCTTGCAGCTTTGATAATGAGACTAGTCATGATAGGTTCTCCTTTATTTGTTCAAAGTCCACAATGCTTTGCAAGAATCAATAATAATAATAAGGCTAGTCTACTCTTGCTAAACTAAATAAATAAATCCTCTGTAGGCATTTTTACAGTGATAATAAAGGTGCAGGATTTTCCCCAGCAGAAAGGTGGGTGGAGAGCGAGTGAGATGTTTTGTTTGTTTGCATAGCCCTGTAGCCCAGTAATACAGTGTTGCCATTGCTAATTACAGACCCCAGGCTTTGTTTTGAGTTTGCAGGGCCTCAGAATTGCAGGCTGTCAGGCTTGCTCTGTCTGAGTTTATCTTTACCTGCCGGCTTTGTTTTGATTTGGTTTAGTTATAACAATAATTTTTCTTCTGACCAGATGGCTATGACAAATTTGTTTTACTTTTGCTTATCATTGTATGGTACAACAATAGTTTTATACAGATAGTAGTAACAAGTATTTTTTCTGTGTAGAAAAACATTTTTTCTGTGTTTCTGTGTATTTAAATGTAGTGTAATGATGTAGTGTAGAGAAATACAGGCCTGTTAGGATAGCAGAGAAGTGGGGACACAAGATGCAGTGTAGAGGAGTACAGGCATGGGAAAATAAGAGACAGGGCCAGGCTGGCAATGGAGACCCCAAGGCTACAAACAACTCACCACTGGTCAATTAAATAAATGCAGACCTGTATCTGGACAAGGCCAGTTTTAGAGATAAAAAGAAGAACAAATATCTAACATACATAAAATGTGCCACATGGAGTACATTTAGATGTAACATGGAGATACATGCCAACGAAGAAAAAGCAAAGTGTGAAAGTGTATAAGCAAACTTATAAAGATGAACTCAAGTGTACCCTAGAGTAAGGAAGAAGAAACCATCAACATCATACTCCTCCTGGCAAAGGACTCACACTGCAGTACCCCCTCCACCAGACAGAAGGCACCAATTTAGGAGTCAGAGGGGCAGTGGAAGGGTGAGCATAACACCAGGAGAAAGGATAGAAACTAGGAAGCGTACATAAAACAATTTTAACTGTATTATTATTATTGAAACTTTTTCTGTAAAGTAGTATTCATTTTTTATTTTCTTTTTCTTCATTTTTCTAATAATGATTTTTGGACTAATACTGAGTCTTGGATTAGACTGTTAAGATTTCAGCTATACTAACACTAAATTCTTGGCTTTATGCATACATATATATGTATACACACATACGCACACACCTATGTGTGTGTATATATGTATACGGTGTGTTTCCTTTTGGTCCATAACAAGGTTTTAGGCATAAAACCTTTTTGCTTGTTTTGGAGGACTACATAATTGCATGTTGAGATAAGCCGTAGAAAGACAAATGTAAAGGATGGTAGGATATAGCCCAGGGAAAATATCGGTGATGGAAAAATAATTTTTTGTTTGATCTTGATTAGATCCCTGGGATGGAATCCAGATGCAAATACTGGAATTTCTCTGGAAGTAGCTCTGGAAATAAAGGGCTAGTTATTTTAGTCTGACTTCTCTGCACACTGAAGCTAAAGTATAAATTTGTGACACTGGAAAGAATAAGATGATAGTCCTCATATGGACTTAAGATGGGTCAGAAATGATAAAATATCTGTCCTCCCAGGCAGATTCACTGCAAGGAATTCTTGTCACAGGGCTCTGCCTCTGACCATAGGGACAAAAATAGCTACAGTACTGTCCTGGTGTCTTGTAGATCCACTTGTTACAGAGAAGATTTTCTGCCATATTAGGTATGTTTCATTGACTGACAGAACTCATTGGGAAAAAATATTTTTCTTTCCGTATGAGTAAAATCTCTGTGTACCATTGCTATATTTTATCATAAATCTGTTATATTCTTATCATTGTTAGAACCCTTTTTCATTAGAAGCATAGTTATGTCATCCTTAGTCCTCTCTTTGGAAATGATGGCTAGCCACAATAAATTTGTGAACATAATGAGTATAGGAAATAGTATTTGTATATCTTACTATAAAATAGTAAATGTCATTTCAATGACATTAGTAAAAAGCAAACAACTTCTGACTAGTCCCTTGAACTTTCAGAGAAAGTAACTTACAGTGAAAGCTTTGAGGATACCAAATCAGAAGTCCAACATCAGTCACAGTAAAGAAGCAAAATTTAAATCTCTTGATTGTTTGATATGAACCGAGTATCTCTCCATACAAACATCCTGAGCTGAGCAACAGCAATTTAGATTTTGCTAGATTAAAGCAAGAGTTAGTCTAGCTGTTAAAAATGTATGTCAATTAAACTGCCAGATGCAAATCCAAAGATTGTTAGGACTTAGTGTTAGAACCAATATGTATGCATTCAATCTTAGCTTTTCCTACCTAGCAGTGGCTGCAAAAAAAAAGTGGCTTCTTCAAATGCATCAGTAGCAAAAGGAAGACTAGGGAAAATGTGGGCCCTTTGCTGAATGGGGTGGGTGCCCTGGTGACGAAGGATGCAGAGAAGGCAGAGTTGCTGAATGCTGCATTTGCTTCAGTCTTTACTGCTCAGGCCAGCCCTCAGGAACCCCAGATCCTGGAGGCAAGAGAGAAAGTCTGGAGAAAGGAAGACTTTCCCTTGGTCGAGGAGGATCAGGTTAGAGATCATTTAAATGAACTCGACACCCACAAATCCATGGGCCCGAATGGGATGCACCCGCGAGTGCTGAGGGAGCTGGCGGACATTATTGCTAAGCCACTCTCCATCATCTTTGAAAGGTCATGGAGAACAGGAGAGGTGCCCGAGGACTGGAAGAAAGCCAATGTCACCCCAGTCTTCAAAAAGAGCAAGAAGGAGGACCCAGGGAACTACAGGCCAGTCAGCCTCACCTGCATCCCTGGAAAGGTGATGGAACAGCTCATCCTGGAGGCCATCTCTAAACATGTGAAGGAAAAGGTGATCAGGAGTAGTCAGCATGGATTCACCAAGGGGAAATTGTGCTTAACCAATCTGATAGCCTTCTATGATGGAATGACTGGCTGGGTAGATGAGGGGAGGGCAGTGGATGTTGTCTACCTTGACTTCAGCAGGGCTTTTCACACTGTCTCCCATGACATCCTCAACTCAGGAAGTGTGGGCTGGATGAGTGGAAAGTGAGGTGGATTGAGAACTGGCTGAATGGCAGAGCTCAGAGGGTTGTGATCAGCGGTGCAGTCTAGTTGGAGGCCTGTAGCTAGCGGTGTCCCCCAGGGGTCAGTACTGGGTCCAGTCTTGTTCAACTTCTTCATCAATGACCTGGATGAAGGGACAGAGTGCACCCTCAGCAAGTTTGCTGAGGATACAAAACTGGGAGGAGTGGCTGATACACCAGAGGGCTGTGCTGCCATTCAGAGAGACCTGGACAGGCTGGAGAGGTGGGCGGAGAGGAACCTCATGAAGTTCAACAAAGGGAAGTGCAGGGTCCTGCACCTAGGGAGGAATAACCCCCAGCACCAGTACAGGTTTGGGGTTGACCTGCTGGAAAGCAGCTCTGCCGAGAAGGAGCTGGGAGTGCTGGTGGACACCAAGTTAAGCATGAGGCAGCAGTGTGCCCTTGTGGCCAAGAAGGCCAATGGTATCCTGGGGTGCATCAGGAAGAGTGTTGCCAGCAGGTCGAGGGAGGCGATTCTCCCCCTCTACTCAGCCCTGGTGAGGCCACATCTGGAGTATTGCGTCCAGTTCTGGGCTCCCCAGTACAAGAGGGATGTGGCACTACTGGAGCAAGTCCAGCAAAGGGCCACAAAGATGATTAGGGGACTGGAGCATCTCTCTTATGAGGAAAGACTGAGAGAGCTGGGCCTGTTTAGCCTAGAGAAGGCTGAGAGGAGATCTTATCAATGTGTACAAGTATCTGAAGGGAGGGTGTCAAGAGGATGGAGCCAGACTCTTTTCAGTGGTGCCCAGCGACAGGACGCGAGGCAATGGGCACAAACTGAAACACAGACACTTCCATCTGAACATGAGGAAAAACTTTTTCACTGTGAGGGTGACAGAGCACTGGAACAGGTTGCCCAGAGAGGTTGTGGAGTCTCCTTCTCTGGAGATATTCAAAACGCACCTGGATGCAATCCTGTGCAATGTGCTCTAGGTGACCCTGCTTGAGCAGGGGGGTTGGACAATCTCCAGAGGTCCCCTCCAACCTCAACCATTCTGTGATTCTGTGATTCTGTGAAAGGTTAACATTGAGAATATTGTCATAAATGCTCTAACCAGACCTGGATGACTGTGTAGGGGGAAATTATTTACAAATATTTTAAGCAAATTAAAAGAAGAATTTCTGTTTTCCTTGCCTGCTCTCCTGTGTTTTTTTGTTGTTGTTGTTGGGTTTTTTTCCTTCTGTTCTTATGAAATGTGAAATGCTTGGGACTTAAAGATATAACTGAAGAATTATCTTCTTGCATGAGATCATCGTAGCCAATCTTTATGTCCCCATTTCTTTGCCTCCCTTTGTCCATAGCCATATTTTTCCATTCTCCACAGCAAGATGGGATAGAGTGGAGAAATGTCTGTGGAATGAGAATACACAACAATTCATCTTCTGCAAAGAAAATAATCAAACAAGAGCAAATCTGGGATGAATCCAGCATGTACAATCTGAGGAAGGTTTTATGACTCCTATAATTATCCCTACAGGCAAGCAGTCCCGGCCTTACCTTCCTGCCAAAACTGCGGTTTGGATATGTCAGCACTGCAAAAAAGAAGTGTAACTGAAGTCTCTGCAGGTAAATTGAACTAACTTTATGTATCCACCTCAGTTTCTATAGCTGTAAATATGCAAAGGCCTCACATACTGAGTATTGAAACAGAGTTGCAAAAACTTGGTTCTTTAAAAAAAATCTTTTTTACAGGTACAAGCAATAGCCAAGCTCTAAGGCAGGCTGATAATGCTTCTCCTGAAGCTTATGAGGCTGCAGTTTCATTGAGCTAGCTTAGCTTTATTAAATAATATGCTGGCTACTTAAAATGACTCTGCCCATGATGATATTTCATCTCTACATTACAATGTGATAACTCATGTGAAAACTCATGGCCAAAAAGATATTGCGCAGTAAGCCATGAAATAGAGAGTATTCAGGTAAAATTTCCAAGTGAAGATAGATAATGTTTAAGAGAGGTAAATGATTTGGTAGCAAAAATCATTCGTGCAGAAAAGAAACAAGCCAAAACCAAAGCTCGCAAGTCTAAGTAGTAACAAAGCATGATACTGTGATTAAAGAGGACAGGAAATAAAACAGAAAGTAGGAATTAACTACCTTTGATTGAAAAAAGAGTAGGAAACCTTTTGCTTTTGCAATCTTCTACTTCTCTCCTATGGGAAAAGGTCAATTGTCTTGATTAACATAATTACAACTTTTAAAGTTACTATTCTAGTGAGTTTCTTTTGGAACTTTGGAGCAAAAATTATAAACAAAAGCAGAGTGCTTCAGTGAGTTTTTTCACTTTTTATAACAAGACTTAAACATGAAAAATTGAACAAATTTTATTGTTAACCTCAGTTGTAGGTTCAAGATTTTAGTTTTCCTTTCTACCTAGTTCCACATACCCAAATAAGGTTTGTTTGTTTGTTTGTTTGTTTGTTTTGCGAATGGGGAAAAAGTAGGTAGGAAGAAAATGACAGAAAAGAAAATGAAGAAAATGCAGGAAATAGAGCATAAAAATGACAAAACACAAAGAAATGTTTCAAAAATGATCTTTATATGGACTCAGATATCTTTTCAAGCTCTCTTTTGAGCACAGAGGAAGCAATATGCCATTTGCAAATTTTGTTCTTGCCCCTTTTTGACGGTGGTGAGCTTTAGATCAAGTGGCAAGATTAAAGCTTGTTTAAATTTGGGGAGCTGGAATTTGGGTGATTTTCTTTCTTTCTTTTTTTTTTTTTTGATCTGTAAGTCTGTCAGCTGCATCAAATTCATTAAGCTCAGTTTATAAACATAAGGCAAAGTTGTCATTTGGAAGTGTTTGTATTCTAGTGGATGGTCACTTGATTGGGAAGAGAGGGAAGAGTTTATTTCCCATATATATCCCAACCTTATATTCCTGTATATATTGCAGATATTGATATAGAATTATATTTGACATAGAATTTACTTTCTTACAGACTTGTTCTCTCTCTCAGGCTTAATGATCTGATACAGACTGTAAGCTCTTCAGGGTAAGGCTTGTGTTGTATTGCTGCTTTATATTGGTTCTCCGAGAGTGAAGCTGTAAATGTGTTGCTCCATAATACAGATTCTTATATGAGAGTTGCTGCAGTTCTTTCTGACACAAGTTACCTTAGTTCAGGTTACCTATCTCTTCAGTACACTAAACTCTGCAGTAAAATATACTCTTTGTGAGTATGTTTACTTTTATTAAGTTCCTACAGTTATGCCATCCTGAAAATAGTGCTCAAAAAGTTATAATTCTGAATCAGAAAAAAAATAGGAATAGCTGATATGAAGAAACACTCACAGTATTATCACACTCTAAGGTAGCTTTTCATAGAATGATGCAATACAGTTTTATGATTTGAGGAAGGTAATGCGTGTAGGTACTGAAGGACTATGCATCAAGTGGATCAAGTTCTAGCTCGGCTTTAAATTAAATACAGTCTAATGGGTAAGGAAAGAAAATATTTCCATTGCAAAATGTAATAACCTATGCATTTTCTTTGTATCATTAAAGAAAGGATGTCAGACCTAATTCATAGGCAAATCTTGACCCAGTTTTGAATAATTATTATATTAGGCATGCCAAGGGAGAAATGAGTAAAGCACAATCTTTTTCCCCACAAGGTACTCTTTGTTGAAATTTATGAAAGCCATTTCACGAGGGCAAAATTTTGAAATCAATATGTGTGAAACATAAAATTGCCAATAATTCTGCAAATGTTAATTATTCTTCAAAGATTAATAGATAGGTCTCATAACATTACTGTGAATATTTCAGAAAACTGCAACAGACAAAAAGCAATATGCAACACAGGGAGAAACTTGTTTGAGAAACCATCATTAGGAATATAATAGTTCCTCTATTTTTATACTAAGAGAAATTACTATGTTCAGTATTTACCATGAAGTTTACTATGACTTTGTCAGACCTAGAGAAAAGGTGGTTTATCTAAAAGTTTGACTGCTTTTTCTAATTATATCACCTGATCTATTAAAAATATTTCCTCTCTTTGCAAATGTCACATCTCTTCTAAATATATTTGTACACTGGGGGTTGTACTTCATTAAAAACTGCTTTACAGTGTTTAAATATAAAGCAAAAAGCACAAGTCATTGTGTCAAATGCATTAGTCAGTCTGTGTTAGATATTCCAAAGATATTCCTTTAGTATGTCAAAGAAGCAGTACATCTAATACTGACATGTGATGGGGCAAGCAATAAATATTACATTAGTGTAATTTAAAATTTGCTTATGGATATTGCCAGTTACTAGTAGTGTTTCTCTAAGTTTTAGAAGGGAATAAATTGGCCTGAAAGTAGACAAAGCTTGCATTGAAGAAAAATAGTTTTTCAGTTAGATAGAAAAGAGATCTCTCTTGTGCAAACTATCAGTGTTTCATGTAAACTATTGGATAGAAAATGTACATTTACTGCATATTTGAAAAAACAAAAGTTACAAAGAGTAATATATGTATAGGATAGATTCAAGAAAAGGTAAGGGGAATTTGAGAAAGCCTAAGTTTGAGTGACGCCTGGATTTGCTTAGCATTTGCAGAATCTCTTGCATGAATTAAAGAGCAGAGAAACGTCATCAGACCCACAAAGACAATTCTTTCTGGCATAAAATTGCTGCTTCATTGTATTGTCTACTTTCATTACTAAGGAATTTTTGTTTTCATATTGCAGTTTGAACAAGACAAAACAGGTCCTTTTCTTTGAGGATGTAAATCAAAAATGCGACCAAAGTATTTAATATTATAATCTCCTTCAGAACTAGTGAATAAAGAAGAGCAGCTTCTATCAACCAAAACCATGAAAAAGAGAAAGAAAAAGGGAAAGAATCTTTTAACTGAGAAAATATTTTCCCTTTTGATCTGCTTAGAGCATTTCCTGCTCTGCACTCCTAATATCCCACAGTGCTGTGACAACCATCTTATTTGTTTTTCATTTAAATAAAACCTCATTTATTCCTATTCAAATTAAATCTAATTAAATTTAATTTAAATTGTGTCTGAGATGGATTGACAGGATGAGACCTTGCACAGCAGCTGACTTGGCTCTACAATTACCCCTCTATTGTGTTTGCTAACATTTATTTACACTTGAAAGAAAGAAAGAAAGGAGGAAAGAAAGGAGGAAAGAAATAAAGAAAGAGAAAGAAAGAAAGAAAAAGAAAGAAAGAGGAAGAGAAAGGAAGGAAGGAAGAAAGGAATATCTTATGGAACAATTGTGCTTCTGCTTGAAAAAGTTAAATGATGGAGCCACAAGGCTCCACCTACCAGACCTCCATCTATCAGAGAATGTTGTTACATAAAGGTTCATGGGATCACAAATAGTGTGGAAATCATACTGCTCAAAGAGACATGATGCCTTGTTTTACCTGCACTATGGATTAAAGAAATTCATTCATTCATTCATTCACATTGCTATGCATATATCTCTATCTATCTATCTACATGAATCTGTCTATATATTAATATATTTCTAGAACCAATGAAATTATCTCTAGTAGGTTGACAGATGAATAAGCCTTATGGCTAAGGAGTTTGTTCAGATGTCTGACAATCTATGGTTAGTAACAGACCATATATTCTTGGAATTTGAGTCTTTCATCTGTAAAATAGACATGACAGCACTTGGAAATTTGTGAGTAAAAATACATGCTGTAGGGACTTATTTAATATGCATATGAGCTAAATCTCATATACCTTCTTTTACTAATATTAGTATCTTTTGAGTCAACTTTCATTTAAAATTGAATCATTTTGCACCCAATACAGCTCAGCCCTTGAGTTATGATAGACATAAGTTTTAACGTAATGTAACACAGCTGACAAAAGTTTTTCTAAGAAAGGTCATGAACAGGCAAAACCATAAAATAATTAATAAATAACCCCCTGTTAAATAGTAATTAATAAAGTATGCTGGTTTTAAGTATCATGAATGCCTGCTGAACTACATTTTTGAATATCAAATCTTTGATTTTTTTTAAAAGAAAGTATTTATGTATTGTATGTTCCCAGTACAACTGTAGGTTACTGACAAAGTAAAGTTGTGAAAATTAGTCTGATATGAATGTTAAACTTATTCAAGGAGAATCTCTGACCATATGTTTCCTTTTAACATTGCACACCTTCTACAAGATTTTTATCCTTCCTTTTTTTTTAATTTAAGGTGACATGTCAAATTCTCTGGTAATGGAATTAGTGAGTTTGACACTGGTTGTATTAGCAGCAAATTTCACTTGAAAAGTTTCAGATGTGACTGATAAGAATCTTCACTTAGAAATTCCTAGTATTTATTAAGAAAGGAATAAAGAAAACATTATGCCACTGCATATATCTTTTACAGCCACTTCTAGAATAGTGTGCAGTCCAGATCCCTCTATTTCAAAAGAAAAAAAAGCAGAATTAGAAAAGATACAAAGAAGATGGATAAGGATGATCAAAGTTTCTGTGTAAGGGATAACTAAATAGGAATTTTCGATATAGAAAAAAAGATGACTAAAGAATGAGTAAGATAGAGGTTTATATGGTAATAAGTGGCATAGAGATGCTGAATTATTGCAATGAAATTAGTGGAATTACTGTTTGCTATGTCCTCCCAAGGTCTAGGAGGCATGCATGAAGTTTAAGGTTGAAAGGGCAGTTTCAAACCAGCTGGTTCATCACATAAGAATAAAGAAGCTGTAGAACACCCTACTGCAGGTTGTTGTGGTAACAACTCTATGTATTTAAAAGGTTACTGGACAAATTTGTGAAAGAAAAATACCTTCATGACTGCTAAGTACAAACACACTAATTCTGGCTAAAAAAGTCTCTAAGTCACAAATACCTGGAAGCTGGGAGACTATTTTAGGAAAATAACATTATGTGTTACCCTGCTTTATATTCTGTCCAAAGTATTCCCTCCCCACTGGGAAATGTGATAAGCAAGAGAGTGACCTGGGTGGATCTTTGTGCTCAAGAAAAATTGAATAGATTATTTTAAGAAGAGTCTGAACTGTGTTTGAGAGCACATGGCTTTAAGTGTCTTTGAATGAAAAATTAGATTAATAAATGAATAACATGTCTTGAACATCCATTCCTAAATTATGGGAAAGAATGCAAAAGGGCACTGTACTTGGTTATGAAAAACACAGCTAAGGTAAATAATGATATATGACCTCTTATATCTATATGACTCTCAGTCTCAGAGAAACTACTTAGCATTCTAACATTGTTATCACTGTTGTGAGTTGTTTTTAGTAAATCAATTGATATATTCATGCTTGGTTTTTTTTTATTGTATCTCAGTCACATCTCAAAAACAATCAACACAATTATGCCTTTTGATGCAATGAAATATTATTGTCCCTCTTTGGTAGGAGGAAAAACTGAGAGATCTTACAGGAATACTGTGGTAAATATGGCTAAAGACCCAGCTGTTCTTTCCGCTGGTCTCAAACATACAGCGCTTCTTTTCTAACTTACATATAGAGAATATGTATACAATTGTGAGTTAAACAGAGACAGTGAAAACACAGTGATTCTCAACTCTGTGTCAGAGACCTTCTGGAGCTTTATGGAACCTTAATATATGGTCTATCGAGCCATATCATCATCATGGCTTTGTCTGTTAAGTATTCTAAAATGTGACAAGATGAAAAGCATTGAGAAATCACAATGATCCAGAATGCCAAAAGTTTAAAAACCTTGAAAGAATATACATCAATACAATTCCCTACTATTCGAATTATGATATTTCCTTATAGCTGTCAGGAATGGTCCAGCTTAATATTTTCTTTGAATCCCAACCAGCAACATGAAAAATAGTTGCAAATGCCAGAATAGTTTAATTTTCTATCAAGGATATGGCTGCAGCAAAGACATGCCAAGTTTAAATGATACTCTATTTAATTGTGAACAGCTCTAAACAACTCAGAATAGAAAAAGACCATGGGCAGACAAGTAGTCTAAATGTATTGCGTCAAAACCTGCAGTATATTTTCACAATTTTAAGTTGTTCTATGATGACTTTAGCATAATTATATTAAATTATCTTTCTACTTTGTGCTTACTGCAGTTTGTTCTAAATGTATTTCTCAAAGAATCTTTCAATAAAAGTTAATATAAAACTATATTCCAAAGAATGACAGAATCTGCAAAAAAGGAAAAGATAGGTGAGCAGTCAAATCTATCATTTTTAGATTAATTGCACCATTCATTAGAATAAAGACAAGAATACAAAAAATAGAATGCATAAAATACACTTTAACATATTTATTGATCAAATAGTCTACTGTAGACTGGGCCATTAAAAATCATTATTTTATGAATCAAAAACTAAAAAGATGAAATGACTAGGATGGGACTTATTATTCCTGTAAATACTCTTTTCCTCACTGATGGCAGAAACATTGTGAGTGTGTAACTCAAAACAGCTTACATGCAGCTTCAGAAAGCTTTATAGCCAGCATTTTTCAGATAATGGTATTTCTAAAAATAAACTTTCAGAAATATCAATTTTCAGTTTCAAAACTCTTATAGACTGTGCATGTCAGAATTTAACCTGCAATTATTTTCCATTTTATTATTCACACTACAAAATAATTTTTATTATTTGTCAATAACGTTAAAGTGAAAACTTTTTTTTGTTGCATTTTTTTCTCTTCTGTTGGCTGAGACTGTTTGATTATCCTCCTTTCACCCTGTGCTAATAGAACCTCTTTTATATGATTTTCATGAATACTGATTGCATTTGGTTTATTCTGGAATCCTAGCAACAGTCCACATTGCAGTATGCAATATCTTTTTTAAAGCAAAAGACTTTAATTGTGGAAAAGCACACGGAAGTACGTGCTATTTTTGACTTGAAATCAAACATTTACTGACCTAGAGAAATACTTTTTTCTGTGGTATTTACTTGATACTCTTTCCTTGTGAACTTCTTTAGTCATAGGGCTAAGGGGGTGGATTCAATCTGGCCCACTATTAGTTTGTAAAGAGGCAAATATTTCAAACTAATATGCAAAATATTTTTCAGTTTTTCATTTTTCATTTTAGAGACTTTTAAGATTCAAAAATCCAGATACAATACAGTTAGAACACTCAGTAGTTGAAAGATGATTTACATTACATCAGAAATGTCCTTTAAAAATCAGCAAATTGTATGGAAATCTCCTAAACTCAAGAAGCAGTTATGTATAGTGGGACACACAACTACAGTAGTTAGCTAACCAGAGAACAAAACTTCTATTCTGTCCTGTAAATTTTTGACATACCCGTTGCAGATAAACTTCAATAATGAGGCAAAAAAGTATTTTCTTTTTAAAAGTTTTATGAAATCTTTTCTTTGCTGTTACAGAATTTTTAGTAGATACTTTTTGTATTTTTCATGCATCTAATGTATGAGTAATGTGATTGCTTACATGCTTAGATTTTAGTTACGCATTTAATTATACAAGATAGTCAGACTAATTTAAGACATTAAGGAGATTTATCTTCTGTCAGAGTGACGAGCCCACAAGAGCCAGTGAAGATATCACCATATTTACTACTTCCGTATGTGTTAACTCAGATTTTGGAATGCAGCTTTTTTAAACGTCTGTTTTGCTTAACATTCTGTAAGGGTTTGGGTTTTTTTACAGTCCAATCTTGAACTGTAATTCAAGAAACAATGGTCACAAGATAAGCAAATGAAAGTAGGACCAAAGATAAAGACACATTCCTATTGTTCAAGATATCAGCTTGATATAGGTATGATTTATTCATTAGAAAATAATTATATCTTAGAAAGATACTTGATTATATGTCTTCTGTATTTCTAAAAAAGGCATTGTTACATATTTTATTAAACCCAGTGAAACTGTTTGATTTTTCATTTAACACAGATATGTATACATACTTATGTATACATATACATGCATAAAACTGTGTAACTCATATCCCTGACCAATAATAGAAGCTAGCACAAGATTGGTCAAGAGTTTACACAATTTGAGATAATATCCTTTGTTAAAAATTGTTAAGTGAGTCCAGGTATGTGCACAGTGAAGAGACAGCTCAGCTCAGTGAAAGAATAGGAAGAGTCAGCAGTCTGGAAAAATAAAGGGCTCCAGAAAGAACATAATAGTAAAATTTCTTGCAGAAATAAAAATACTAAAAGGAGGGGAAGGGAAATCAAATAAGCAAAATGTAGGTGTTTCTCAGATCTGGGAAACAAATAATGAATATGAAATAAAATATCTGTGTGATCAAAAGCTACCAAGTATTCAAGCAGTCTGGAAAGCCCACATGAAATGTCCCTAGGATAAAAGATAAGACAAAGTGATTATTAGTTGGAAATACTTCCTTCTACTGAAGAAGCCAAACAAAAATTGGCCAACATAAGAGTCATCAACAAGAATGCATTTCTTGGACTTGAAAAGGTTAGTATTCAAATGCAGAAGAAAATCAGAAAGTCATATGCCACAGTGGCAGTAATTCTCCTGAATCCTTAACTGCAAAATAAAATGTAAGTTCTCAAAGAAGAAGAATTATTGCCCACGTCTTCTTCACCCCACAAAATGAAAACTCTTTGTAATAGTAAACATTTAATGAGTTTGTCAGATCTGTTTGTATAGGAAGAAGTTTGTGGTTATTTGAAATGATACTTTCCTGCAGTGGCTCTTTAGATTCAAGATTGCTGAAGGGCAACTTGTTACAGAGTTAATGAAACAAAAATTTCATGATGTCACAGCTTCACATTTGCCTGAGCGCAAGTGCTGGCCTATCCTGATGTTTCATCCAGATCAATTCACTGCTGAGGGACATTGCAAGCACTTCCTTAATAGGAGAGCAAAGACTTGATAGCAAAGGGAATACATGTGCTCAAAATTGCATACATTCTTTTCAAAGCTTGCAGAAATGCAAGAGTTTTTGAGCAACCTGTGGGAAAGCAGATGGAAGATGGCAGGAACGGACTCCAGAGCAATAAAGAAACAACCCCAAAAGACGACTTTGCTTGTTGTTCCTTGGGGGTTGTTGCAGTTTAGGCCTACCTGGCAAATTAATTGTCAGACTACTGAAACGATAGTAACCTTCTTCATAAAACTGTAGTAACCATAGTTTGCTGCACAGTGGGAAGACCTGTGCTTCAAGATGGGCTATTTTAAAGAAAAATCTGTAGATAGTGAATATAAGTGTCTTCATATTCCAATTAGCTGGTTCAATATAAACCGTAATTCTAAATCTGCTGGACTTTGGGGGTTTAGAAAAAGCCCATACTAAGAGGAATGTCTGTTAAGTAAATTCAAATGAAATGTTGAGAAGTGATCACATTGAAATATTTGGAATTTATTTGATATTTGAAAAATAAATTTAAAAATCTCTAGAGCACATATCTGCACTGTAAAACATCCCTTCATAATGAGAGATTTAGTTGTTGCAGTATCTTGTGGGGCAGGAATATAGCAAATCACTAGTGATGTGCTTTGGCTTTTCCTTAAGGTAAAAGCTGGCAATCAATGCTATTTAGCAGAAGTAATTGGTTTTGCAAGATAATCTTCCCCATAAAAACTGTAACCATACCAAAAACTCTTGTGAGTGTATTCTCTTCCATGCTGATGGTCCCAGGCAAGTCAAAGGAAGAATCCAAATTATTTAAAGTTTATGAGAAGCCAGGGCTCGGGTTAATGCTCATAACAAGTGTGATCTGACCAGAAGGCGAAGGACTCTGGAAGACTGCTAAGGTTCATAACCATCCTTCATAGTGCTTCATAGAACAGCACCAAAGGGATAAGAAATAAATCATTTCTATAGTTTATAAAACATTGGCCAATGAAAGCGGAAAGAGTATCCCAATGCTTCTTGAGTTTGGGCATGAACAAAGGATTCTAGGAAACCTATAACTTGACATTGTTTCAAAATAAACTGTTGAGTTCTGACTGTTTAGAAATCTTAAAATCTCAGAAACTGAAAAAAGTTCACACAGTTTCTAGATAAAAAAATAATGATAGTTTTTCTGAGGTGAAATTCCTACACAGAAGCTCAAAATGCCTTGAATATTACTTAGCCACACATATATTTTCACATCTTGGCTACTGGAGCTAATAATAACAAAGCAAAAGGGTAGATAAACTATAGATTTTAAATTACAAATCTGTATCATTATGTATCATTATGTATAATTAACTTTCATACCCATGTAGTGATTATTAAAGTTACTTCTAGAATGAGGCAGTTCAAATTCTGTTGCAAAACGAAGTTGATTTAAAGCCAAGCTTGCAATTCTCCTTCCCCTAAAGTTGCAGAGACTGATTCAGCTGACTGCCTGAGTGAAAGTCTTCCTTATTCCCTGTGAATAAGTGACCTGTATCTGATAGCAATGTTATTAGCCACTGTAGTCTACTTAATACAAAGAGTGCTGCATGTTCTACTTCTCTACTCCTAATCTTGGTATCTTTTCTCTCCTTCTGTAATGCTCTCTTGATCAAGCAGAACAAGTCTAGAGCAGTATGATATTTAGTGACTTTGCGCAAGTGCTTCGAACTAGGAAAGGTGAACATCTGTCAGTCTGCCATGGAACTCAAATACCCTGGAGTCAGACTAGTTTATCTTACTTGCAGGGCCTGGCAGAAGTAATTAGTAATGATGAATGTGAAGAGGGCTGGAGCTTAAGCACCTGCAAAAATATCTAAGGTTGTAATACTCTGAGGTTATTGGTGAATATGGGCAGCAGGAACACCTCTATAACTTAATATTTGGCAAGTGAGCAGGCAATGTAGATGGTTTAAAGGAAATGCCACTTTGAAATCAGAGTCCCCCAGAATTTTACCATCTAATGGTGATTTTTTAATGTCCTCTCTTCTAGAGCGATATTTCAGTTCCCATGGCTTTTTGCATCTACACACATTTGAATGATAGTTGTCCATTGTGTTTAGGGAACCTACTAATTTAGGCATAGGAAATGGGCCGCTTTCAGCTCATCATACTTGCTGCTTCACTATCACAACCTAGTAAGCAATGCAGCATACCTAAGCCACTTCTGCTGCGACTAAGTTTGTCATCATTTATGCTCTTTTGCTAGTAAACTATAATTTCTTTAGGCTATTTTCTGAACTAACTGAAAGGTTTTACAGAATTTTTTCCTGATGTCCACGACCTTGCCATTGGACATATGCTATTGCTTTTGCCCCGCACACTACTGACTGTTCTTACCAACAACTGAAAATTACAATTTCATTTTATAACAAAATGAGTAACAGCCAATAAATTATTCTCAAGTTCTTCATGAAAATCACAAATCAGTTATTTTAATATTTCCTTCTGCTAACTATCTAACAGATTGTAGTAATAGAAAGTGTGAATGAGTAGAAACAATTCATAGATGCCATCTTTGCTCATAGGAAATCAAAATATTAAATAATGAGCAAAATCAAAAACAGCCCTCCAATTTTTGAACTAGAGTGTTCTTCAGTCTTCCAAGGAAAACTCAGGCCTAACTTTATGCCTGTCGACTACACAGTCTGCATATGCAGGTTCTCTCTCTCTCGTTATTTGCATGCACAGTTACCCAAATTTCATGCACAATCACAGTAAGTGCAAGTACAAATTAGGCATGCTTTTGCATATTCAATTGTATATAAAAAAATTCACAATAGCAATTATAATTTTATTCTGTTTAACATTTTAGCTTGTGGGACATGATTTCTGCATAACTTTTTAAAATAAATGATTGCATTTGAAGCTACATTAAGAAAGTATATGATATGAAGAAGTGGTAAAAATTTCAAAAGTTTTAACATACTGCAGTTTTCACAATGGCTATACCTTAATATCAAATTGGGAAACCAGACTGGTTGTGTAATTTGCTCTCTGTGTTTTCAGACCAACAGGGCAACAACTGTATATGCACTTGATCAAAGAGCACATATTTAAATATCTTCTCTGGCAATTAACTTTTGAAGTGAATCATTATTCCAATAATTCATTCTGTCTTCTAAAAGAAAGCGTCATTTGGATTCTAAAAACGTGAAATGTTTTGTTTCATCAAAACATTTTCCCCAGGCCACTAAAGAGGAAGTTTCCCCTGGAATATGTCAGGCAACCCAGAGAGTTAAGTTGCAGCTTGAAAGTTCTGTCAGTCTTACACAGGGACCTCATTTCTGTTTCTCTTGCAAAATTCTCAGTATCTGCCTCAATCAAGATTAGTCCAGAGGGAAATAGTGACGATATATAATGTATATTAGAGCTATAAACAAAGCGTGAACTTTCTTTAAATAACAAATTCTTCAGATAGTCTTAAGGTGATTCAGTTACAAATGCCAGTAAAATGAAATAACTCCCCAAGAAGGTGTACTCCAAGATCTTACTGCCCTTACTGAACATAGGCGATTTCAAACCTGACTGTACCACAATACTTTCTAAAAGTAGAAGGATTTTGTGAAATGCTGTTATTTGCCAATAATATTATTATATCTATATATTTATATTGCAATACACAACTCTTTCCTGCCCATACATAGCTTGTTTTCACAGTCCAAATGTTACTTTGGCAGTACCTCCAAATTCTTTTCTCTTGGAGAAAGGGAAACAGGACAAACTTCACTATCTAGTTTACATTTCTTGGGTATGATGTACGGGAACATCCTACCACCATATGTAAAATTCCCTTTCCTCAACTTAGAAAACACATTTAAAAGTGAGTGATTTCAGAAGATACTGGAGGAAAGCAGAGCTCTTTCACTGGTATTGGCTTAATTTCTTGTTTGTAGCGTCTATTTATATAGTTCACATTTTTAAGGAGTTCTGAGCAGTCTCTACTTGCCACTGCAGCTCAGTTCACTGGAACAGAAAGCTCTCAGGCAAACTCAGCCCTTAGTCAAGTAAAATAATGCTAAAGCCCGGGGGAACTTTCCCTGATAATATTTCAAGAACTCAATAGCATCAGAAGCTAAGCCAGAAGAAAGTAATTCACCCTTGCTATTTTTGTGTTGCCATCCTCTGTCATCCCTATGGATATAGTTTAAAGAAAAGCAGAAAAGAATATCTAAATATTTAAATTTTAGAAGTGATTTCAATATGTAACCTCTTTATGTTACTGTGGTTATTAATAACAGAATATTTTATGCCCACTGTTGTCTGAGAATCTTGTCAAGAGAACATTTAGGAGAGACACAGTAGTCATTAATCTAGATCTATCTAGCTACAGAAACTCTAATCTATTTGTGTACTTGTGTGTCACTCCTGTCACCTTGCAAATGGCTGAATCGATGCAGGCATTTAAACTGACAAACACTGAAAATGAGGCAGCAAGTGCAAATCAAATTTCGAGGAGGCATAAAATACATGTAGAAATGTTCCTCTTTCAAGCCTTTCATGTAAGACTTTCTGGAATCCATGGATTTTACATTCATAAAATTTGTATCAAGTGAGTTTTACAAACAACTGATCTCCTGCAACATCCACAGAACCTTTTTGGAATCAGGATTCAAATACAGTCTGTAACATACTAAAACAGAAAAGGCTTTGAAGAGTTTTGAGTGTAGAAGTTCTTCCTTCATAAAAAGACTCAGTCAGTTTCTAAGCAACATCATTCTCCTAAATCTCTTTCATGCTCTCTATAGTATCCCATCAAGTGACCCTGCTAGAAGAGACTAGTTGGAGCAGCCACAGGCATCATAACGATTTTTGCCTGCCAGGCTTGTTTGTTATTCAGGGCTTTTGCAGGATGTCTGCTGCATAACCTAACAAGCCCCCAAAGGAGTCAATATCCAAGTTAATTCCCCTGGCAGCCAATCTCTTTTCTACTACTAAAGAAAGGGACTTACTGGTGCTGCCTTCTCCCTTCACATCACTGCCTGTATATGCATGGGCACACACACACCCTGACAGAGACCAGGCAACTTGCTGCACAAGTTCTTCTCTTTGAACCTCTCTGCTCAGTATCTAATGTTGGTTTATTGTCTTTACCAGGGGACTTATTTGACAGTGGTGTCTAGCTGTAGCTGTAGGGTAGGATGCCTAGTCCACAAAGATAAAGAAATAAATTGTGCTTTAATTCATTTCCTATTACAATTCACCAGGCCTACTGACACCTGTGAAATTGCTTTGGTCACTGTAATGTCTTTTTGGAAACAGTGTTAAATTACAAACACATCTGTTGCACAACTGAAAACCTGATTTATGGTATGCAGCAATCCTACCCAATGGCCTTACACAGTATATTGTACATCCTTGACAAGCAATTAGATGTTTATGAAGACACTTGTTGCTTATAATTATAATCCTGCTAATTTCCTCATTCCCAAAAGCAACATTAGTGTTTGCTAATGAACTGCAGATTAATTCACTTTGAATTAGTCTCTACTCCCCCCCTCAACCCCTCGTGCATACTAGATGGCACTAATTTTGCTTTGGGGACCTTAAAAGGATTTGCTGTTATGAAAGTAGATTCAAACAGCCTGTGCTATTATTATTTAAGAATTTGGTTTACCTTAATTTGAATTCAATTATTCTCTAATGTTCTCCTAAATTTGAGCTGAGAGATAATGCATTAAAATAGAAAAATAGAGAAATTATACAGATCAATACAAATAGATTGCATGGACGATATGGCAAGAGTATGGTATGAGCAGATCAAACAGTAGCCATTTTCTCTGAGACATCTAAAGGCATGAAGCTGGCATCTGATGACATGAAGCCTGATGGTCTGAGTCTGATGGTCTATGGTTTAACAGCAATATCATATAAGCACCAAATATAATATAACACATTTTCTCATATAAAGCAAATCCATACCTGCTGATTCAATGCTATTCTGCAATGTCTCCTTAATATAAAATAATGTTAACACCACCAATCCCCCTATTGTTTTGAGCCTAACACAACTGCTTATCTTATTCTAAGTCTGTGTAATACTTGACCTGGTAATATGTGGCCAAAATTCACTATCTAGGTGGATACAAACAGCTCTTAGAATTCATGATTTAAAATAACAGATTCTTGCTTTCAAACTTCATATCAGCTGCCAAACTCACAACATAATCCTCAATTCACACTGCATGAAAGCTTTCATTCTTTGCCAGCAGCTGCTAGCTGAGCTATTCCTGCCCTCCCCTTCTTTCCTTGGCGGATGATGCGTTAAAAATGTACTAACTGGGCTATGCACCAGCTGCAGGTGTATCAGTTTGGACAAACCAGCAGTCACAGAAATGAGACAGGATGGAATTCTTTCTCCTCAGTGGGGTTACTTTTATATCCTATAATGAAGGCAATGTACACACTGCTTCAGTGAAAGCACTAGCCATGTTTGCACCACCTGCCCTTGCTTGCTACTGGCTATCTTTAAAATGGGATATAATTGTTTGTTTTAGTTGTATTAATGAGGGAAAGGTGGATTAAATGTGAGTTTTAAAAAATAAAAATATAGAAACTGTGAGCTTGCTGTAATCCTGCTGGGGTTCAGAAATATTCAACTAAGTGAAAATAATTAAACAAAAACATTAATCTCAGTGATTCTTAATTCTGACTTTTCTGTGGAAATCTTTTTAAAATTTAAGTCACACCATGACTGAGACTTTTCTTGAGTAATTATTATGCAAGGATCTTGAGATTTTGACCCACAGGGGCCAGACTTTCAAAACAATTCAGCTCTCACTTATGAGCTGAACAAAGTGGCCAGATTTTCAAGTGCTCAGTATGCAAGAGAATTTTCAGTACTGAGCACTGCTGATAACCTAACCACTTTGCAGAGACTCCAAAAAGGGTATTGAGAATTTGGGGGCAGGAGGTCATTTGTTTCTTTCTTTGCTATAAATGAGGCCTTCGGTGTTTATTTTGATGGTTTACTTATTTGTAAATCATAACAATATAAATGAAATGATCTGAAGATATACATATTAGCCAAAAAGAAAAAAAAAAGAAAAAGATATAAAGTTATTAGCATTCAAAAGCTTTAAAATGGAGAATGTGATAGTGATAACCTTAGATTGATTTGAACCTCAGATGAACCAAATTTTTGAGACTGAAGAATTTGCTCAGAATATCATAACATTTAAGGAGTTGTTCTCTGAAATAACTTCAGTCCCGTTTTGTGCTCCATTTCTGAAATGTCCCAAATTCTACTTGGTCATATTTTTAAATGAAGAAGAAAATCATTTATTATATGAAGGGCTGAAATTATGCTATTATCTGAAATTATCCTATCACAATGGATTTAAATTCTTTAGACTAAAGCTTTGTGTCTGAGATGCCCACTTGTATGGAAATAAAAAAACTCTGTCACAGGCAGAAGATGTATAGTCACGCATTTAGATTCAAATGAAAATAGTTAAACAATAGTATTCAGTGACATATTTTGTGAAGTAAATTCCATAATCATTACTAAACATTCAAAACATTCTAGACAGTTTTCATTCTTGTGAACTTTTTAGGTTTTTTGAAATTCACATAAATTTATATAAAAAGAAACTCATTTTATTCAGCTAAATTGAGCGTTAAATAAATAAAGGTCCAGCTAGATGGAAAACATAATGTACTCTACAGGTTAAGCAAGAAAAAAAATCTGAATTATCCCTTTTATCTGAATCTGCTGCAGCACCTGGAGCCTGACTAGAACCTCTAAATAGACATCTCTGGTATCAGCTCATTTGCTCAGCTTCATAACCGAACATACGAGGGGTGAGAAGTATATTTTAGCTTTCTGAAAATATGTAGTAAAAATCTGTTTCCAAGTTTTCCATTTTGATGTATACTGTAAAACATAAAAGTGATGAGAAAATGATTCCTGAATAATAGCAGAAATTCATGTATATATTCAGAATATATAGCCATTGTGATGGTGTTTTTTATGGAATCAGAGCAAAATAAAACTAAAATAAATAAAAAGCTGGATATGGATAGAAGACTTTCCTTCTTCTGTATCGACTGATAGAAATGTTACTCTCATCTCAGAATAACGTGTGAGGCACCTTGTATGCAGGCTAAGCTATCTGTCTCAGCAGCATATGCTTCTGATGGGGTTGATTTATCCTCTTCTTTTAAGAAGTTTTGCCTGCAGGGAGCATAGCCACCCGCACTGTGCAGGAGGTGAAGATTTTAGTATGTGCCTGAAATCTGAAAGTGGTGAGTCATCACCCTTAACAGGTTTTTATAGTTTAATTGCTCAGTGGCCAGTGTATGGAAAGAATTCAAAGAACAGTGCTACAGATTTTTTGCATTTGCACACAAAAAACAAAGAGAATGATTTTTTTTAAGTTACTTGTAGAGGTTGGAAGTGGAAAGTTCAAAAGAAACTCTGCTCAACAAGTTATGTCAGTCAATTCATTGTATTCTCAGGTCCAAATCCTGATTATACAAAATTCTTCTGAAACTTTACCAGAGATATTTATCTTTCATAAGGTCCATGGTGTCAGACACTGCCTATGAAGCCACATTCAAAGCTGGTTTTAACTGTCTAAATAGTACCAACTTTCCAACTATTTTTTACGCTGGTACCAATTTATACTGGAAATGTAACTAGCAATTCAAATCTCCCTTTTGCAGATGTGCGCAGAGATTGCCCTATCTGTAAGAAAAGATACAATCATCTGACTATTTTACCTGTTTTTACTTAAGGCTTTGGACTAATTTTAGACTGAGAATTGTTGTATTTACTCTGAAAGCAAAAGCACATTGTTCTGAATTTACAGGTTATTAACAAACCCTGGTTTAGCGCGCATTCACTGTTACTGATTTTTTTGGTGGTGGTGTTTCTTACTTCCTAGTTTATGGCTATTCTTGTTCCAAATTTCCAGTTTGGAAAACTCCTTAACCATATTTTATTAATTAACAAAAAAAAAGAAATGGGCAAGGGAATTAATGGTTTTTGTTGAAGCTACTCTGTATCTCACTTTTCAAGAAGTAGTCAAATTAAATAAAGACTTTTTGCCAATGCATAATGGAGGACAGTGCTTTCTATTACTAGGTTCTTAGAGTTCAGTATAGATTTACCAGCCAGGGGCTCTAAGCATCATAGCAAGTGACATGCTCTCTCTCAAAGATTTTTTTTCTCAAAAAAAATCTTTTATTCTGTTTAGTGACAAGAGAAGAAAGTTATACCCATGTGAAGCCATTGTGGGCATCTTTACAATTTGCTTGCCAGTACTTCTGGCTAAAGATTTCTCCTGGGAACCAATTTGGATGTCTTTATATCAAGTAGGTAAGACAAAATGTACCAATGACAAACTACAATTTGAAGTCACGGCTTGTAAGAAGCCAGCTGTGACTCCTGAGACTGAAGCGTAGCCACTAAATGTACCAAGTGACTCAGACATCACAGTACCTCTGTTTTATATATTCTAGCACTTAATTTAATCTACAACCCCCAATTAGATTTTCAGGTTCCCCCATACCATGTATGAGAGATTTATAGAAACAACAATCTGAATGAAAAGTCATCTAAGCTAATCTTCCAGGACTTAGATCTTGGCCTTCATAGAAACCTTGAAGGCTCATTCTGCTTGGGATTCTTGCTTGTGGAGAAGATCTTTAAGCAAGGTCATCCTTTTAGTGCAGAAAAATTGAGCTGAATTTCCCAGTGTTCTTTCACACCATAGCCCAGCAGTTAGGATGATAACCTGAAAGGTGAGGCACCTCATTTTAAAATTCCTTACTAACTTGTTTTTTTGGAAAAGAGATTGTAACACAAGTATTCTGCTCCCTAAATGAATGCTTTAGGCACTACCTTACATTTACTTTTTCCCTTGGCCTGGTGAGTTTGTAAGCATTTCATACAACACTGAACATTTTTAAATAGAAGAGGCTGAGAGCATTGTTCTACAAAATACTGTGTAATGTGATAGGAGTAAATTGCCAGTACAAGACAGAAAACTCAAATTCCTTCTTCAGATCATAGCAACAAGGGAGGCAAATGATTACCTCAAGGAAATTTCCAATATTAAATGAATGACTAGAAAGGCACCCTTTTCTCCACATTAACTCTCTGCAGTCTGATGGACCATGTTGCATTGAAGCAGAGTGCAACTCCTGGTTCAAACCTCAAGCAAGATATGCAAGGGAAATCTTTGCTTAAGATTCCAAGAAGCTTGCTAGGACTTGAATGATGATATTTATCATGAGGAACATTTAAAATAGGTATTTAGAGCTGTTTAACAGCAAGAAATGTATGCACCAGTAGTATTACACTCCAGCTGCCAGATGTGACACTCTCGATATCCGTGTCAGTGATAGTCAGATATCAAACTAGGAGATAAAACTAAATCCACAAGTAGTTTCCTGTCACTCAAAACAGTATATTTAACAGAATTTAACTCATCTGTTTTATATATTAAAATTCATTAAACTATACAGTCACCTTGCTAATGAAGAAAATCTTTTAAATTTTTGCAGAAAAATAAGAGAAAGTAAGAAAGAAAATATTATACACAGCCCTGTTTCTGTTCTTTTATATAATCCAAACAAGGTACAATCTCCAGTAATCAAGCTGCTGAAGATGTCAACCACAAACATCAGCTCCCTCTGCAGGATCTGTGCTTTTCCCTGGGTTTTGCATATAGAAGATAATTTAAGTCTTTTTATTACTTATTTTCAAGTAATCTATGGATTTGGGAGAAGCTATATTTTTATGTCTCTTGTCACTGGTTTCCAGAGCTCCTTGAAGATTAGTTTAATAAAAAATGTATTGTTTAACAAGTTGTAGAATAAATAATGGCAAAAACTGTCAAGTAGTGAGTTCTTTAATCAGATCCAAAAGATAGATTTAGGAATAAATATTTAATCAGTTTTACAGATTTTTTAAGAGAATAACAAAGATTAATGTCCGGTGGAGGGGGTGGAGGGAAGAAAATAATTCTTTACATTTAACAAACATTGTAGATGAAACTAATATCTAAGTAATAGTTTTATGCCTCAGACTGTGGCATAATTTTTTTTCAGAGTTTTAGGCATGTGCAACTCATGTCTTCCTAGAATGGGACAGATAGAAGCAGCAGTACAATTAAATTTAGAGTTTTAAGAATAAATGTATTTGAATTATCAAGGCATATAATGAGTGTTATTCATAAGACAGTATTCTAGGGCATAATTAAAGCAGAATCTAGATACTGTACGGAAGCCACAATTTTTTCAAGAGGTCAGGTCATTCTCTTATCAGTTAGTAATTTTCATTATTTTAACATTTTGTAGTCAATGAATTATGGATTCAGCAGTGTTATAAATAATGAATGGAAAATTAAAATTTGAAAGTAAAAAATGTCATGTTAATGAAATATGATAGGCATCCTAAAGAAAACTTTTATAATACAAATGCCAAAATTCCGTTAAGATTACAGTCATAATTCACTAGCCTTCTAGAGGAAACAGTACTGATCTCTATAAGCCATCTTTTCTCTTTGGCAACTGTTGTCTTCAGCCTAACCTCAGTGTATAGGAGGTAACACTATTCAGGCTGTAGCTACTTTTTTTGCCAGTGGAATTTCTCAACATTCCTTTCTATGGTTACAGATAACGGATGCTTTTTTAAAGACATGAAATATCAGAATGCATTCTCCTCCTCTATCTGTTAAAATTCGCATGTACTAAAAACAATCAAACACTTTCTGACTAATTTATTGTTGCTGTTTTTTAAGGGAGGGAAATATTAAAATCCATGTTTTTCAGGGAAATATTCTGATTTTATCAAAACTTTCATTGTTAACTGCATCTCTGCCTAGCTTGAACTCTTACCTAAAACCAAAGGAAGTAAAGTTATAAAATGTAAAAAGCTCATAACTAAATTGCATTTACTTCTTCTTAATGAATATGTAATTAACCATCTGTGTAATAAAGCATTCCAAACAGAAAATGGAGCACCACAGATCACAAACTGTGATTAGGTCACTCAAGTTTAATCCAGAAAATAGAAAGGAGGATCTTTAATCTAGATTTTTCTTTGTATACCTGAATGGGCTAATTATGTACTTTATCTAATTTACTGTATTTCCTATTAAACCTTTATCAGCACTTGCTGTTGAAAAACAGAATCCCACATTCAAATCAATGTCTCACGTTTTCAGATACAAACCCATTTCTAACTAAACTCTAAAGTCTTTCATGTGGTTTCAGCTGTTGCTGGAAGCTTGCATGGAAGAGCTTGGTTGTCAGGGCACTGTGAAGGCCAGTGGCTCTCTGTGCCGGGGTGCCGGTGGCAGCAGGGCAGGACCTTGCAGCCAGGGCCTGTCCCACCACCTGCAAGAGAGCAGGGCACCAGGGGCTACCAAGAGTCCAGCTTGCCAGACAAGTTCATACCAGTGAGATATGTCCAAGGTCAAGCCAGGAAGTCAAGTCAGGATCAGGTACAAGTAATAATAACCAACATCAGAGAAAGTCCAATGATCACCAGGAAAGTACATAGTACAGATCTAGATGAAGCCAGCCCACAGGTCTGGGTCATGGTCAAGGTGAAGGGGGTATGTGGCCAGCCGTCACAGGCATGGCTACAGCTCTGCTATACAGCACTATAGCCTTAGATGGGCATCAAGTGTGAGAGCCACAGCTCGAAAGCAGCTCCCAAGTGTAAAGGGACAGGCCATAGGAGCCGCCTTCTAACTTTCTGCAAGGTCATCACCTCTGCTCTATCTAAGCTGGCCCTGAGCCCAGGCAGCCAAATTACTAGGACACGAGGAGAAGGGAATGTGCTCAGGGCCCTGAAACGTATGATCTTGGTCCTGATCTCAGATATCAGATCTCATGGGAATATTTGTTTTTCAAGATTTCAGCCAATGAGAAAAAATGAGAATGCAGAATTATTTACTAATCAGCCAAATTCTAAAACAAACAAACAAAAATGTTAAATGAACAGCTCCTAAGTATCTAAGAGATTATGTGATTATCTCTTAGATAGCACTAGATCTCTTAGATAACAAAAAAAATGACATCATCGAGAAAGGTGCTTGTAACCAGCCTAATTTCCTTTTACTGATGAGGAAACTGCTCTGGTGGAAAAGCACAAAGTAGTATACTGTATACAGCTTTATTTCAATGAGTCTTTTATGTAGTCTTGTGTAAGGGTCTCATAAGCAAAATAAAGAAAAATGGTAGAGCTTAAACCATGGTTGGTTGAGTTCACAGACAGTGCATATTTAATTGATTCATTATCAAAAAGAGAGGATATTTAAAGTGAGGCTCTGTCATAATCCCTCTTGGGTTTTGACTCTTTAACAACTAAGTAATGGACTAGGCACTTAATAAAACATACTTGTGACACGGTAATAGTAGGGGTAGCAAGTCCTTTTGGAATGGATCAGATTTGCAATTATTCTTGAAATTTGAATGGTCTGAAATTTAACAAAACCAAATTTAAGAAAAGTGAAAATTTCTGAGAGAGGTGAATATTTTGTATTTGAAAAAAATACTTTGACTTTGGAAAAGTTATAATGACCCATGAAGTGAGTCAACAATATGAATTTTGAAAAAGGTTCCCACAAAAGGACAAGAATATTTCTGAAATGAAGTAATATATATCTGAGAAATAGTTATTCCATTTCTACTTAGCATTGTTAGGTCTCAGCTGGAATTTTTGGGGGTGCCACATTTTAAGAAGACCTCATCATATTCAAGGAAGTCAAAAGTGGAACAACAATGATGTGAAGACATTTGAAAAACAAGAACAATAAGAAAAGAAAATGTAAGCTTTACTAACAAAACATAAGGTTTGTGGCAGGTACAAAGACTAATCTATGGTGGGATTTTGTTGCTTAAACATTGGTGTCTAGAGCCAATTTAAACAGCCCGTGTCTTCTGGCAGCTGTTTCAAATGGACATGTTTCTCCAGAAGGTCTAGTATCATATCTGTCAATTTTGTAAGGAAATCCTAAATATTTTAAAGCATCCGAAATGGCAGAGATGCCTATCATTTACACACCTGCATCTCTCCGCAATTGTACAAAAACACACCAAGAATAAAAAAAATTGAAGTGCTTCGCACATAGACTTAAGATATACTATGAATGGCTTTCCAGTGAGAAAGATAAAGCAATGGAAGATTAAAGTGAGTGCTTCTGGAATTCCGTTTGATAGAGGTTTGTAAAAAAAAAAGTGTCTTTAAATAAACATCTTTTAGTTGTCCAAGTACCCTTTTAGTCGTCCAAGTACCCTTAATCCTACTCAGAACAAAACAATAAACTCAGTGAAATCTTGCAAGCTTTTGTGGTTCTATAACTTTATGATTTCTGTCTAGAAATTAATCTAATGTAAGTGACTGCTTTAATTAAAGTGTAATATTGTTTTGACTGCCATCTTGTGACAATGGCTATAGAGCTTCAAGCAGTTCTGTCTTTAAAACTGGAGTGAAACATTTCCTCCACAAAATTTCTTCTCAAATTAAGTAGGAAATAGTATGGAGTATACACCTGACAAGCATCATGCATAGAAATGCTACCCTGCTGAGGAAAAAACAATTCACACTTAAAAATATATACTGCTGATTGTTTAGCAAGAGTAGGATTTAAGTAGTAAGCTTTAAGCTAAGCCTTCTTGCATACATGTCCAATTATGCTGAGAACAGAAAGAATAGAAGAGAATCAGGCATTCTATAAATAAATTCACTTAAAGAGAGAGCAACACAAAGAGGAGAAAAAAAAGCAAAACAAAACAAATGGAGCTTCCTGTGGCTTTAGGTAAACATTCTTCTTCCAGTGCTTTTCATAGTTGTTATCAGGGAGTATAATCCCAAAGCTCTCTGCAACAGCTTTTGTTCGGGTGGTAATTTTGTCTTCATTTCAAATGAATGGCATCTGGGTGGGCACAATGATTCTTCATGTAAGTTTCCCTGAAACTTCTTTTATAGCTGTTGCTTTAGCATTACTTATAACAAAAATTTGTATAATAGAGAATGCGGGGTAGTTTGTGTTTGTAAATTAAAACTGTCCTTTAAATTAATTTCAACTGCCTTAGCAGGTTTCTGCCTTATCAGAAAAAAACAAAACAAAGTAGAGCTAGGACATCAGGGGGAATCTTACTTAAACGCCACAATTCTTTGCCAAGTAGTGTGTGTTTGGTCTGCGTTACATATGGGTTTAGGGAATGTGGGGAAGAAACTGAATACTGGAGTGAAATCTGCCTGTTCCCTTCCAGCACCCTAAATGAAGTGGTGACTGAATTGTCTGCTCTCTAAAGAGTCATTCTCTGCAAATGAGTGCAGTACTAATATGTGGAGACTTAAGAGATTTTTCTTTTTTTTTAAACTGACTTTACCTTCAAGAATTTTTCCACAACATATAGGAAAATACTCTGTCATTGATTTTTACTGCATATCTAATAACTGTTACCCTCTGTGAAACTGTCTTATTAGCAGTCCTTAAAAAAAACGCTTGTATGTGCTCTGGGGATCACAGTTGTGATATCCATATCAACAATCTGAACAGGAGTTTTATCCTGCAAGGAGACTTTTGGAGAGAAAAATCCAAATGCCAGAGGGATGTTTCTCCTCGGGTCTCAGGGACATGGTCAGAGGTGGATTCTGCTGTTCTCCACCATGAACCAGAGGTAAATTGTCTCCCTTTTGAATGAGGCTAAGGGGAATGTGAAGATCTCATTCCCACTACCTTCCCATCGGAACTGCCCAGACATACCTGGATCCTCTTGGGGTCCAAGAGCAGGGGCAAATGAGAATGATCAGGGGACACAAGAGCCCACAGCTATCTCCAGGAGTCAAGGTACTGTACCAGATACTACTCTCAGGGTTCAGGTTTATCCATCCTTCCCTCCCCACAGGCTCCCTGGCCACTCCTGCAGCCCAGTCTGTCCCATTACCTTCCTGCACATCCCAGCATGCCTCTCTGCAGTGAACCCCTCACAGGCCAGCATAAAATTTTCAAATCTCTCATTGGTGTAGTGCAGGTCCTGCTGTCTATCTCCCATTCTCACATTTTCTAGTCCCTGGACAGAATGAGTTTGAGATGAGCCATGTCTGGATCCAGAGTCACCCTCACATTTGTGTGTGATCCTGGAATCCTGGAAGCTAGAGTCACTGGTCAATTAAAAGGTGAAAGACAAGGATCCTCCCTGGAAAGACAGCTTCCCAGAACATAGTCTTCAGCCAGTCTCCCAGCTTCACCACTGAACTCATTCTCAGAAACAAACTTTCTATGAACTAACAGGCACAAAACTGAACCTGAATGTAACTAAGCAACACAAGCAAATGTGGAGATACATGTAAATGTGGAAAGATGGAAACCATTTGGATGAAATTAAACAATCACTACACACCAGAATGAGCTTGCAGAGAAAATCGTGGGCTGGAATGCAATCATCACTGAGAGAACATCTGCCAAAAAAGTCAACTCACCTCTGTCCTCTCAGTATTGATCCTTAAGAGGAATCTAAAATAAAAACAAAACAAAACAAAACAAAACAACAATAAAACTTCAAAAGATTAGAATGGAAAATAAAATAACATCATCAGCTCTCCAAAATCATAAACTCTAGAGATGTCTTATGACTCATTGCAAGTCACCTCATCTTTCCCCTTTAATAGATTGTTGTTGTCAACTCCCTTTTCGTTCAGACAGTCTGATTAACATATCTTGTTACATTCACAGCATTTTTTCTAAAACTTGCATTTAACTTTGAAGATTTCTCCTTCAATTATAGATAGCAGAAGGGCTTATGGGTCCAAAAGCCTATCTGTGTTCTGAAACTACATCAATCGATCAAAGGAAAGATATTATATATTCCCACAAACATTACCTTACTTATATCCTTAGACTGTCACAGCTACAATCAATATAATCAACTTAACACCTAAGTTGTCATAAAATAAAATGATTAATATATTAATATTAACATATTTGTAAATTAATATTTCATATATTATATGTATAAGGTATATGTGCAGTATATAGTGTTAAATTAGTATATATTAATATATAGTATATGATGATGTTAATTATGTAGTTATATAATATTAACAACAATGTATCAATTAATATGAAAAATAAGCAATTTTGTGCTTATATATAATGTAGCTATATAGGAAATCTAGATATTATCATATGTAATATTATATTATATATTATTATATAATGTTATTATATAATATATACATTATATATACACAAACACAGCCGTATGTATAAATGTTTGCATTAATCTCCCCAACATCCTTCTCAGATAAGGAAGTGTTGATTTTAGAGATTTAAATCAATGATATATGGACTATAATGAGTGATTTGATCAAAGTTGCTCAGAAAGTCTTTATGGAAAAAATATAGCACAAGGCTCCTAAACCCTAGATTATTCACCTACACTACAGAAATTTCCTTTTGCTCATTCATAAACATAGGTAAAAATGGAAAAAATCCACCTTGCAATCTAGAAATATGACTCTGTAGCATAGTAGGTATTCTGACTCAAATGAACTTGAAGGATATTTAGTTTAATAAGGAAAATACAAAAGATAAAATTTGCAGCTTCCAAGCTGAAAATCCCAGGCTGATATTTCAAGCAATGTTTATGCAGAGAATGTATATCAGAGAGAGCAAGTACTCCAGAATGAATTATTCTTTGACTCTATACAGGTCTTTTGTTTTAGTATTTTAGGCTCCACATTAGTTCACAGTTCTTGATGAGGTTTGTAAGTGTTCTTGTCATATTTTCAGTAACTGTGACCATATTGACAGCAAAGTCATCTATCATGACCAGCAAATGACTATGCAAGAACAAAAAGTAAGACTGATGCAAAGCCAAGAAGGTGAAGCACAAACAAGTGTCTGTAGGACATATTTCTGTAGAGTTCTGAACTTCAAAATGGCCCTATGAAAGTAACAGTTTTGAATAATAATTCAATATCTAAATTAATAGAAAAATCTCATTCACAGCTCTTAAGCAGGTAAAAAATATGAATCTGATTTTTTCACTAGTGTTGTAGTCAGCTAACAAAATAAAGATGAAGCTTTGCAATTTATTTCTTAGGGCCAGCCATAGAATTTCCTGAATTATTTGACTGAATGAGAAATAATAGCTGTTTGAATTGCTGCTTGACTTTTTTTAAACATGATATATTACCTAGGACTTTCCTATTTTGATGAGTTTTGTTGTTAAGCAATTGATGCTTTACATCAAAGTAGTAAGAATATTATTAACATTTTTTTAAAACAGTAGTGATGAGGTAATACTGGTGAAAGATGCCAGTTCTAAAAATAATCCCCAAAAGATCACTAACAAAATTGATCTATTAGGCTTCTTTCTTCCTTCAAATACACACCTCAAGACACATTACTGCAAACCTCTGAGCAGCTCAAGTACCACTTGTCTACACAGAAATGAAGTCACCAAGTCAACAGTATGAATTTTTCCTACTTCAACATTCCTGAAAGACAAAGCTATCCAGTAACGCCTAGTCAAAGAGGATCTGTTTCTTACAAAACATAGGGGATAAAACATCAGGTTGTAGTAGTGAGGATTTTTGTCTGCAACTTCAAATTATTTATCTTCTATTTTCAGTAAAATTCTAGCTTTTTCTTTGCAGACAGACAGCTATATAACTTTATTTACAAAAATAGTTTTGTTATCATGTTAATTACACATGGGAAGGTAGTTTTTAAAGTGAATTTTATGTTGTTTTTCCCTTCTCCCTACAGTTTGAAGCCTAGATAGTGAAGAGAGGAGAGGAGAGGAGAGGAGAGGAGAGGAGAGGAGAGGAGAGGAGAGGAGAGGAGAGGAGAGGAGAGGAGAGGAGAGGGAAACACTAAAGCCAGTGAAATTGTTTCCACTGGTTTTTGAACCAGGGCCACTTATGCAAATGAACTGAATGAGCCATTTGCAATGCATAATTTAGCTAAAAATGTTAACCTCTCCTTCTGTTCAAGGCACATCCACAATCAGATCACACATTCCTTTAATTTATTCTATTTAGACATGTTTTCTGGGAAAAATTTTATCACTGTACTGACTTTATCACTATTATTTATGAGTACTTGGTTAAATTTATTTATGGTTGTGTCTTGTCGTGAGTACATATTCATTTATTTATAATTTCTGTTTCTATTTAAAATCTCTACCAAATTCTCTCAATGTCTTTAGTACAGGATTTAATACATAGACAACTAAAATTCTGTAACAATTTCTTTAAAGAGGGAGACTACGACCTCTTTATCCATTCTTAATATTCTTAATATTTTTAAACTCAGATTACATGTAGTTGCTCTGGCTGATGTTGCAAAGAGCTCCCAGAAGGGGGATTTTCCAGTGCTTTAAGTTTTCCTATTTCCCTAACAATTGGAATGTATGATCTAATGCTGCTTAAAATGGCGTACCTGACTTGCTTTTGTGACAGGCCATAAAGATTAAGACAGAATAATAATCACATTTATTTCTGTGATCCTTTGCATGCAGAAGCAAGCTTGCTTGTTGATTATGCCTAGACCTCACTGGGATCCTGTGACCATGTTAGTGCAGCATAAATGTTAATATCATAGACCCCACCTCTCCTCTCAGCTTTGCTTTCTACCTCGGATTGGGTAGCGCAGCATGGCAATGCAGCCTCCAGTTGTTTGGCTTGTAAGGCTCTTTGGGCTTGTGTCTGTTCATATCATGAAGTGAGCTCATCTGTATGAAGAGCAAAAGCTGCACCCCCAGAAGCCCAGCTTCTAGTACAGGAGGCTTTATACTCTCTTGGGTAACAAGACAAGGGTACGGCATGTTCTGAGCTTTATCAGTAAATGCAAGAAATAGGAAGTGCAACTCAGTAGGTAGGATTTTGGCCTAATTAGAAGAACAGTATTTTCATATCATAATAACAAATCCAGAAGGCTAAGGAGAAATAATTATTCCTAGTAAGTGGTAAACATTATATTCTGCCATAGAATTTTTGTAATTAGCCGATATCATGTGATTTTGAATAAGCAATCTCTTAAACTTACAGTATGAGTATTTAACTGCAAGAAATAAATGCAGATATTTTAATATGTTTAATGGCATGAAAATTGTAGTGCTAATAAAGCTAACAGTTATAAAAGAAATAAAGCAACAGCATAATAGAAACAGCAATTATAGCAACACAATTATGTAGATTGTTTTCAACATAATCAACCAATCAACATAAGACATTCATTGGGTGTCATCCATAAGCAACGAAGAAAAGATCATATCAATTTTAAATAGAAAAAGAAAGGAATTATTTTATAAGCATCCCCACTTCAGATTTGGCCCCTATAAGGGGGGAATATTTCTGCCATGACTTCCTCAGGATCCCCTTCCCCAGCTGGTATTCCCTTGATTTCCTGTCCACCTCGCTCCAACAATGGCTAAATTAATGAAGATATGAATATACTAAAAACAAGAAATCCAAAACCAAGCTTATGTTATGTCCATTAAATAATGTCTTTTTGATTTAATGTATTCCATTAAATTATTATTTTATAATCTTCAGTCTTTTTTATATTCCTCCCAAATGGAATTACAATTAACCATCTTCTAGTCGTTGGCAAACGATTATATTTTTTAGTAATTGGTTAGTTTACACAGGCAACATATTCTCTTGCTCTCTAAGGCAGGCTCTCAAGGAACAGAAAAGCTTTCTAAACTCTTTATCATCAGAAGAAATATAAACTTTGTGGTACATGTGTTCCTGGACTACAACACTAATTCTAGTAACATATGACTTGAAAGGCCACAAAGCATGAAAACTTCAGTCCTCACTTTCTGTTCTCTTACATTCCTTTAATCTGACATTTTCTTTACTTATATGATATGTATATATATTAGGATATGTAATATGTGTATTTATTCAGGTATAGCCAGCTTCACTATTGGGAAGAATTCCCATCCCACGGGGGGAGCACTGAGAATAATTTCCTAGCTCAAGGAAACTAAAGGAATTCTGCTTTGTAAACCACAGGACTGTTTTCCCTTCAAATGTTTTGGTGAACAGTCAGAGAATCTAAGTTTCCCACTGTGAGAAAAAAATATATGATTTGTTGACTGTAACAGATATAGGATTCCAGAGTGCAGATGGGATGGGGAGACAAACGGGGGGCTCCTCACAAAAAGAGGTGTTTTCAGGAAATGGTCTCAACTTGACCCGAGGACAGAATGGTAAATGAATTTGGGTTTTAGTATTAAAGCAAAGTAGGAGATTACTTCTACTGGGGGTAAAGAACTAAAGGAATTGCTACCTCTTTCAGTTCCTGTGGTAAGAGTAATATGAATTGACTGCATCCGGTATTAACTTAATGATTTGATTGCTGAATGTGTTAATTTGATGGCCGAATGACAATTTAATTCAGTTCCAGTTCTGAGCTTGATTTTCTAATTATAATATCTAATTTCTTAGATTAATAATTTATAGTAGTTTGGACTTAATGCAATTGGCTTGCTTTTTTATAGCTTTTCATAAAACTTATAAAAACAGGTTTTATATAAAACCAGCTGTTTGTTTTTTTTTTTTGGAAAAAGCAGCTGATAGAACAGACTAGCAACTTATACCTGCAGTCCTGAAATGTTAAATACATTCTTTTATCTAATCAAATACTTGGTTCTCTCTAGACCTCAGCATCTCACAAACTGACTCCCAAGCAGAAAGACAGGAGTGAAAAGAATGCCAAAAAGCTTGATCAGATTATCTGTGACACTATGCTTTGCGTTTCCATTATATGATACCACTTCCACTTCCTGTATAGACTAGTGAACTTTGAAGTAAGAATATCCTATGTACCTATGAACGTAAACATGGTTGTCATAAATAATTTGAAAACAAAGACCTTGTAGTTCAGTTCCCACAGACAATTTTGCTAGAAAACCCTGTATTCACTTATATTTACAAACTGTAAACACAATAAGTTCGTGAGCATTGTTGAAGCAAACTAGTAAGATAGAGGTAATATATTTTTTAATTTGCCTGTTGCAACTTGCCTGTAAATAATGAAAAAGGAGTAGAACAAAATTACAGGAATATTATCTGCTTTAATGTTTTAGCATATTTCTATTAATATTTAACAAACAGATCTGTTCACCTTCACATTTTTGGAGAATTTTTTCTTTTTTTGGTGTAGAATCTTGGATGGAAGTAAAAAATGTCAGAACTAAAGACATAGTTAAAAGCTTCACACTTGAATTGTCATTTTATTCTTTTGTGCAGAGACTGAATACAAGAGTCCATATTTTTAGTCAGTGGTGTTGAAAAAACTGACACATAAATGAAAGGACTTACAGCTGAGATTGTGTGTGCATTTGACAAGCTATAATGGAATTGTTTGCAAAGTTTTATTGAAATCCCTGCTTTCATTTATCTTTGTTAGCACAAGCTACAGAAATTCTATCTGAATAATATTCCTGTATAAATTAAACTAACTATATCAGAATTAGATGAGGAAAGGAAAAGAGAATAGCATATTTTTATCTAAAGGAAAAATGTTTTTGTAGGAAAATATTTATATTTTATTACTTTGAATTTTATAACAATTGGTTTGGCATCTTTTCTTAAAGAATGCATAAAACTTGCAAGAAGCTATAATCAAGGATGTGGAACAATTCTCTTCCTCTCTTTTGTCAGAAATGAAATTTCTGTACATTAGTGAACTTTAACTCAAACTCTTCTTCCTAATAACTGACAGGGTAGATTATCATTCCTATAAGTGGTTTGCTCTCTTTCACTTTGTGATGCGTCATGAAAAAGTCCAGACCAATCTAAACTGTGTTTACTGAGTAAAGGACTAAGTTCCTACAAGATTCCATGCACTAATGGTCAATCCACCAAAACATTTATTTTTTACTTAAATAAAAAACATGCAATAGACCTCAGAAGTCAACTGAAATCAAATATTTCTATCCACAGGTTCCAACCAAAAGTGTAACTGGAAAATATCAGGGAAGAAAGTCTTATCTTCAGTTCAGTCATGTTTTCTCACTGTTGTATGCATATATTATATTGGATTTCATAAGACACTCCAAAAGTTCCTGTGACTTTGCAGTTTGTGGCCAACTTTGAAAATACTGTAAAAAAAGAAAATTCATGATAATAATAAGGCAAATCTGTATGTACAGCAGAAACAGCTGAAAGGGAAAACAAAACAAAGCATTGGAGAGCTTCTAAAAGTCCTCTGGGAAATAGAAAGCAAATTGCTTCTGCTCATCTGATGCAATAACTGTGCATGAGTATTTAGGTACCTGCCTTTCATGATGATGCAAACCAAATGATACAAGATAACAAAATACCAAAAACCTGCCAGGACATATTAAAGTACACAGTTCCATAATTCAGCTGAAATAACTAATAAAGCTAGAAGTTTAAGATAACTGTGAAAAATAATGAGAGCTCAGGTAAAGAACACCTTGTAGCAGTGAACTGAACAGTCTTTTCATAAGCGAACAGCTTCCATGTCAGTTCTTAATCCATTGCTGTCTGCTGTCCATCACCCCGTACTGCCTTCAATCCGTGTTTAAACTGCCGTGCTCCTGAAGAAAACTATTCATGCCTTAACTCCACAAGAAGTATTTTGTTAGCTGAAATTGGCTCATTTAAAAGCCATTTAACATTTAAATTGTTTTGTTATTTTCAGAAAATTGAGATATGTATGCTTACATGAAAATCATGCAATGGTGTGGGATATTCATCCCAAAATGTCACAGCATGGCTTCTTATTGCGTAAGGATGCTGTCTAAATGGCACGACAGCCGAAAGGAGATGAGCAAAAGATAATCACTGTTTTAGAAAACAAATTCTCGAGATGCAAGTTTTAATGATTCCTTTAGCCCCACTAAACTTGAAATAGACAAAAATGTCTACATTAAAGGAAAGTAAAATGTATACTGTTTTTTTTAAGATTACTTTCTTTTTAAGCTTCTATTCACATTGTTAACTGAAGAGTTCTCAAAACACATTTGATTTTTTTGTAATACAGAGGAGCAAAATATATTTCATTGTTTAATTTTCAAAGCATTCTGTACAATTGCTTTTAGTTTAAGTCAATGGCACTATTCATATAAATAAAAGGTCTGTGCCAAATCCAAAATTCTAATATCCTTATTAGGATGACAGGCTGCATTATTGGTATATTCCTTTAAGCATTTTCTTATTATTCCATTTCTATCTGTTCTTGCCTCATAGGGTTGTACTTCATGACAAAAGTTCTTATATAGGCAAAACTACAGCACCTTCAACAGAGGATCCTACAGCATATAAGAGGAAATGGAAGCAGGAAGATGTGTGTGAGTGTCCCTTTTATGGAGAAATAAATACATGTTCTAAATACAGAGCTGTCCTTGTGAGTTTTGGGGAGAGGCTTCCATTGGGTGGGCAAGGAAGAATTTTTGCTTTTATTTTTAATAAAAAAATTATTAGCTTTACATGTCTTGGACAAAAGAAGGTACAATGGAGATACAGGCACCTGAAAGCAAAGAAAACTTTCAGGAAATGTTTATAAATACTTTTGTTTTCATCAGTTCTCCATGTTCATTCAGTCCTGCAGCCTGCATTGGTTACATTACTGATAGCAGTGAGAGGATTTTATCCTTTTATCTTACTTTAAACTTATCAGAAGCAAAAATACCTTTTCCTTCTCTATGCTTTGATTTCAACAATAGCCACTGCTTAAGGGAATGGATTGGTATGAGATCAGCACTGAGAAAGCTTCCAGTAATGGTACTAGTAATCCCCCGTAACTGCAAGCCTGGCTCGCTTTCATCCTCTACACAGAGCTGTCAGGTGCTGAAGTGATCCTAGTCACTGGGAACCCAGCTCCTTGGTAATCAAAGGGAGTTTTCCCAGAGGATTCAACAAGGCCAAGATTTCACCTTATAATTAAGTCAAATATTTATGAAACTCTTTAGAAAATTCAATTTGTTTACATGCTTTTGGAATCCTGAAAAGTCCCGAAATGTGCGCAGCAGGAATTCAGCTCTCTTTATTTGAAAGGACTTGTATCTGTTTACTTTTACAAAATGCAAGATATGCCTAAATTTTCTCTTACGTATTTGCTTCTTCTGTCTGCTACTGTCTCCTATTGTGTCATGCTTTTCTTCAGAAGACACTTACTAGTGAATAACTTAAGTATTCAAATATCGCTTGACTTGAGTTTTACATTTTTCAAAACATACTTTTTACA
Organism: Apteryx mantelli; assembly: GCF_036417845.1. Classification (NCBI taxonomy): domain Eukaryota; kingdom Metazoa; phylum Chordata; class Aves; order Apterygiformes; family Apterygidae; genus Apteryx; species Apteryx mantelli. The sequence goes on from NC_089981.1 coordinate 58,137,330, forward strand.
AGTATGTTCCTCAAGACAGCAGTGTTCCATTGCAGGGTATCATTCATTATTATACTCACAAGCTAATGCTGAAGAAATGTATAAAAGATTTATCCCAGGGCTGATACTTCCAGTTGGGAGTCTGAAGAAACAAAAATTCCCCTGCTGTGAGACAGAGAGCAGAGTGACTTAAACATAGCATGTGATTTGAAATACCTTGCTGTGCTGGTTGTCCACCCAGCTTGCCTGAACTTTTTGAATGATTGTGCAGCTGTGGGTGTATTTAATAGGTTCATAGATGATGCAGAGGTAGGAAAAAAATGCTTCAGACGTTTATAAGGTGACAGGCCTGATTTTTTACATGAATACACTTTCTCATGCCACTGTGCTTCCACTTACTACTCTAGCCTATTGCAGACTGTTGCAAAGACTTTCTAAACAGTCCTTCACCTGAAAACTTCTTCACATTTATAAGCAGATAGGAAAATTATTTATTTAAAATGATTAGCAGTTTTTTCTAGAACTCTGTATCAAATGACCACTGTCAGGCACCCGATCCTGATTTTCCCTTCAAATATCTCTACTCAATAAAATGCTATGTAATATAGTGTAAAATCAGGAAGTTTTAGAAAATGTATTTGTTAATGACATCAAAATTATGCTTCTAAAGACGAGATCTGAGTGTCACCTAGCCCATGCATCATTGTTAAATATATAACTCATCCTTCATATCTCTCCAAATATCTATCATTATATAGGAAAACTTACTTGGTAACCAACTCAGTAATAGTGGTTTGGGTTTTTTTCTACTTGCTTCAACAGTTTTAGGATTTTCATCCATTATGCTTTTTGATAATTCCAAGTAGATTGTTCAAAAGGTGCATTACAATGCAATCACTCTTAATGCTCAAAGATCACTTAGAAATTAGCTTGTTGGTATGTATATAATCATAATGAAATTTTGCTTTTAAGTGCAGTACTCGATGAATTAACTCTAGGTTTTTACAGGGTTTTCATGCAAAGTTAAGTTATTTTTTAAGGAAGATTGTCAGTGTGACAGTTGGCATCACCAATTCTAATTTTCATCCAAAATAGAGTTCATGTCTAGCGTGGTTCTTAAGCTATTATCCTCACAGATATCTAAGATGCAGGATGCTCAGTTTATCACTCATCATTTAACAAACTGTTATTTAAACTTTAGTCTTGTCCAATAGCAATATATTATATCTGTACCTATATATTCCTACAGCAATATGGAGTCTGTTTTTCCATTCTTTTCTACATTATTCTAGCTGACTAATGGAATTACAGTGTAGCACCACTCTCAACTTTGAAAATGAAGTGATGAATTGAGTCTGATTTATGAGAGTTTTAGCCTTTAAAATCTGTGCCTTCTTCTGATCATGTTTTCATTGGCATTAGGCAAAAGATGCTCCTGGGTAAAACTAATTCCAGCAGTTGAGAATTGATTTTTCATCACTGTTCTGCTTCAATTTGAATTCACTGGTAAAAGCCACTGTGATGGAGATATAACTTTCATCCTCTCCAAAATCTTTGGCTAGATTATCATGCCTTTATTGATACTGGAAGCTTAATTTTAAAATGGTATAGAAGAATTGACAGAAGGGACATTGCACTTAAATAAAAGTTGAGTACAATATTTAACAGGAGTAAACAAGCAAATTCCTATTTTAGCTTTTCTTTTGGGCATTATACCTGAAGTTCCTATTAACCTTAATAATGTCATCAGGCAATTTTTTGATGGAATGAAATATTCTCTGATGGAAAAGACTAGATTTGGAGATAGTGAATCCGATGGGAAGTGTTAGCAGGTTAGACAGAGCTAATACATCAACAGACTCAGCACAGCAAAGAGATAGCATACAAAATTTAGGGAAACCTTTGTCAACATTATATCCTTCTCCCAACATCTTCACGTAGATTAAAATTTTCTTGGCTTTCTCCAAAAATATCTCAAGAGCTTTGCACAAATCCGCTATAAAAACTGAATGTACCAAAATTCCAAAGCAAAACTCTACCAAAATCAGGCATTGTTTTCAAATGCAGAAACCTGCGATAGCAAGCAAACATCTCAGAAGAGTGTTGGGCAAGAAAGTTTCCAAAATTTTGTCTGCAAAATTGTGAACTAGTACGTAGAGAATAAGATGCCTTTTTTTTTTCCTTTCTTAATATTTAGCAAGTTATTTCTCTGTGTAGTGACTGTGTAGTAATGTGTCTATTCTGACACAGTGCAGGTGTTATAATCACTATTGTTGGATTGCATGGTGACCACATGCTAAATTTTTTGTGATAATTAGGAAAGGAAAACCACCATCAACACAGAAGCAGCTCATATAGAAGCAATCAAATGGGTTTATTAATTGACAGAACAGAAACAGAATAACAGTAGAAAATGCAAGGTTAGGCACTTGGGAACTTGCAAGATAGAAGTCTCCTAACTGTTCAAAAATGGCGGAGGTAATTTAGAAAGAAAAATCACATGGCAGTCTGTCTTCAGTGTTATTAAGGACTGATCTCTTAGGAAATTCCTCAGAGGTAAGCAGGAAATGATATCTGTTATAAAAGTCTTGAAAATATTCTGCTTGACAGGAAAGCCAGTCATACAAAAAGAAATTTGCTTTTAGCACATAGAATGTGCATAAAGGAATGGCCCAGGATGTAAGTAGTGTTCCATCATACATCTAAGTGACTAGGGCAGGAAAATTTAGTATAACTCAATTTTTGAATAAATATTCTTTTTTTTGGCGGGGGAGTGAGGGGAGGGGAACAAGTGACCAGAAAGAAAGTTCTAGAGAGCTAGCAGTTCTAGAGCTATGAGATGAACTTTCTGATTCCCCACGTTAGCACAATGGTTGATTCTGAAAGAGAGTATTAAGGATTTGAAATTCTACAGACTTTCTCTGAGTTTTGACAAATTCAAGACAAATTCACAAAATCAGTCAGAATGGACATTATGAAGAATGAACAGTCAGTTCTGAGACAGGAGCACAGGACTTGTTACCTTCTGTAATATAGCAAAGAGGTTTTTGAGAAAGAGCAAGGTAATCTGAAGTTAGCACAGGGTCTGCTGGGTATGGATACAAATCAGTTTAGGTTGGTTGTTAAAAGAAGTTTCCCAGCTGTTAAAAAAGCAGCTTTCAGGTCTTCTTTCTAAAGCTTAATTTCTGAATATCCATGGGATTATACAAAGCTGTTGTCTGCCATGGCAGGAGACTATTCGTACTGTTGTAGGCAGCTCTAGTAAGTCTTACTTCCTATAGCCTGAACTTCAGTCTAGTAGCTTGAATTGGTACCTTGGGAGGATAAACTTAGGAGGCAGACCCAAATATAAAATAATTTTTATTTCTTGGAGAAAACAGTAGGATGTTATTAAGAATTTACATCCCTATTTTGAATGTCATAGAATATAGTGTAATATTTGGGGCTTTAGGTTTAATTGTTCTAAATTGCAAAAGTCCAGCAAAGCAGGAGGTGCATCAATGGAGGATTTAGGTGTTTCTTTCTTCAAGAAACAGACCACACTAAGACATATTGTCTTAAAGATATATTATTTTTACTTGAAATTCGGTTTTATTTCAGAAAGATTTTTAGTAATAACAAGGTCATTTAGGGGTTCCAATCTGCATTGATTTTTAATGACATTTAAACAGTTCTCGGGCCCTTTTTCGAAAATATCAGACACCGATAATAATAAATTCACTGCAACTTCTATATTTTCTGTTTTAGTCAAACTGTTTTTTTAAGAATGAAGAAAATTATTTAAAAATTCAGAAATAAAGAAAAGTGGATATGTTGAAATATCAGTCATCTATGATCTTGTGAGGGGAGTGTGAAGAAGGGGAAAAAATTTAACCTAATTATCCCTTTCTCGTAAATTGTCAGTTAAGAGGAGCTTCCAAAGGGATGAAAATACTAAAAAAATACAGTTGATTGATTATCAAGATAGCTCTTATTTCTGTTTTTCTCCCAATATCTAAATCATGTCCTATTTATGGTAATGACACCTAAAACCCAATAAGGGCTATTTTTCTGCAGCTTCTATACTGAAGTAATAAAGTTGTATGTATGTCCCCTCTAATTAATCTGGGGGGTTTGAGTTAAAAGATTGCTACTATGTTGTCAAGCTTTGAGGTACTGAACACTGGGCATATTTTCATTTTAAATAAGTTTTTAGTCTGAATTTGTCATAATGGTCTGGCTCCTCAGCTGTCACACAATTGCATATAGTATGAGCCAGAATGCTAGAGAGACAAAGTTTATGATCCCATAGCATGTAAAGCAGGGGAGAAGGATCCTTACAGAAACCCTTGTTGTGCCATAATTGAAGAAGAAAAAACAAAATCTGGGCAACTCAATCTGAGCTGACAACTGAAAATCTCAAAAGGCCTTTTATGAATGGTCTATTTCTAAATACTTTTTCCTATATACTTTCCCTATCATTCTCTTGCAAAGTTTTCAGCTGTGACCTCATTTAGAGGTCTCATTTGTTAGAGATCAAAACTCACTCATGTGAATGTATTCAGGTGCAAAAGTACTGTGAAATCTAATCAGGTCCAGCTGGTTCAAAAATGAGACACAGAAATGGATGTTATTGAGACTGCCATACGCAAACTTTCCTTTTACACTTTCAAGCTGAGCTGTTCTGTTCTGTCCTCTCCTCTGTAACTTTGTTTGATTAAATAGTTCTATTCTGATCTTATACTAAAAATACTAAACAATTGGAGTTTAGTCTGTGTTAGCGTGAGGGGCTTTCCATCTGCCATGGGGCAAATTTTGCTTAGTTTCAATGGCATAACTAATGGCAGAGAATGGACTCATTTTATGTTCCAGTTCCAAAAAAAAATCAAAGTTGTTCAGCAGCAAATGTCTTCTCTACCCAAATATGCTATTAATTAAAGAACTGTACTAACTGTACTTTACTCTCTTCCTCCATGACTCCAAACCGCATAAGTTTTGGTTCTTTGGGAAAATTACAGTGGGTTCAAAGTGATCTCAAATTCCTTTCTCCCTAATCGGTTAGCTCATTAAGCAATTTTAACCACCTTATGTAACAGCTTTTATGTTAAATAAATTATAATAGGGAATCAATAGTAAAGCTAGACTGATCAGGGAGAAGATCAAAGCTTTATACAAAGATTATTGGTTGAATGTCCTTGAAATGTGATACCTATGGAATTAAGGGCAGATGCTTAATAGTCTACAAAGTGATTTTTATATTACTAGTACACAGATACATGACCAGTCTCTTGTGCCTGTGGGTTTTCAGACAGATGCAAGAACAGGTCAAAATTTAAATATGCATGTGTTCTTCACACCTCAAGCTAATTAAATTCTATTCTTTGACATGTTCACATTTTTAAATGAATTGGTAAACAATAGCATAAGCAAAACAGTACTGAACTGGCTTTTTAAAAATGACTCTCTTTTTGATGTTAGGTAACCTTCCACATAAGACAAGTGAATTTTCTGATTTTACAGCAGTACAAAAAGTAAAGTTCTTTCACTGGGAAATTAAACAGTGTTACAATTACTATCTAATATTTAATCGATGTTATAAATTTGCAGATTCATCACATCTTGTGTGCGTGTAGAGGGGGGAAAAAAGGTGGAAAAGAATTAATCTAAATTTCTTTTGTAGAAGACACTCAACCAAAATATTAACAGTCTTTCCTTAAAGAGCAATTCTATTCTAGAGGGCAACTTTGTAAAAACAGCATTGTGGAGTTCCACTTTTATTATCTCAGTGATCTGCAGATCTGCTCAGTGTATAAGTGGAAGGACAGTTTATTCTGACTGCCAGCCCAGCTCAACATGTCATCTAAAAGCCAAGTGGGTTTTCTGTTTTGTTTTGATTTGTCTTGATTTTTAATCCCTACTCATATATCAGCAATAATGTTTCCATATCTGGATTTGGCTTCTAAATTTGTTGATGACATGGAAGCCAGAATAGAAAATACACCATTATTTTATTCCACAGTATTCTTTAAAGAACTAGATCTACTGAAAGCTTTGGTTAGTCAGTAAAAGCAACAGATAAGACACTGAACGGCTAGGAGTAAATTTCTTCAGAGAGGAGCTGATCCTATAGGATCCAAGAAATGTAAATCCTCACAACTCCCAGTCTTACTCACCCTTGCTTCCTTGCCCCACTTGATATTGTTGCTTTATGTTCTCAAAATGAGAAAACAGCTCATGGGAATTCTTTCTTTGCTGTACTCAAGTAATCAGGCTTCAGAAACAAATGAAAACAACAGAACAAGTGGAAACAGAACAGCTCACTTTCTCTGTAAGTTTATCTTATTGCTCTTTCACAGCAGACCCATGCCTCATCATCTGCTATTTTCAATTATCTAGTGGGAAAAGGGCACTTCCAACTCAGAGTCTCCAGTGCACACAGGGACTAGAATACAACTGTTCCCCTGCTTTCCTACTGTTATAAAAGCTCAATCAGTCTTCATGATGCTTACAATCAAAGACACACTTTTATCCTGAGTCCAATTATTTTCCATTTTTGGTTGTTTCAAACCCACGTTCTGAGATCAATGTGCTTAACCATTCTTTAAATTCATTTATTTAGTGGTTCACATGTTGGCAGTTTAACCTGAGACTCAGAAGATTAAATGATGTTTTCTTACCAGGCTGCTGTGGCTAAACATCCTGATTTTATATCTTGCACCTTCTGTGTTTCCTTAAGGCTATTTTGTTGTTAGATAGTTCGTTATTTGGTTATTGAGCAGTGAAAGTTATGTTTACTGAGCTCTGCTGTCCAAAGGCTCTCTCCGAAGATGTTCATTAGTAACATGCATATTAAAAGCCTTAACTGCATGCATGATGCCAGGAAATGAGGCAAGCAACTCACAAATATTGTTATAAAGATGCTACTTCTTAATAAATGTGAAAACACTATTTCCATGTGACTAATCTAGTATATCCAGGTCAGTGCTATTCAACTTTTAAATTATCAGCTATACCCTAATAATAGACAGCCCTGAGGCTGAACCACAGTCCTAGTTCCACTGTTGTGAAGTCACTTCACAATAATGAATTATCTGTTGTAGTGTCCTTAAACTTCAGAAAAAGAGGTCCACAACTGGTGTGGGCTCAGCGAGTTATTATGGTTGAACTGACAGCTAAATAATTCTTTAGCCTGCTTATACTGAGTCAGGCCCAGTTGCTACTGGTGTAAATCCAAACATGTAAATCTGCTTTTATTCCCTCTCTAAATTGATTTTACAAAGATTGCCTCTATTTCTGTACTTCAGGCAGGACATGGACCTTTCCAAGAGCTCTGTATAACAGCTGCCTTGTACAGAAGATTCACATCAGAATGAAAGCATTTTTTAGGCCTTCTGCATATCTCTACGAAGTGTAGAGACATGCATGTTAAGAAACCTTGAAAATTATTTCTGTTTTGTTTCTTAGAGTTTTATTTCACTGAGTAAAACTGGGTAATAGCAGAAAAATATTGCCTGAGTAAAAACAGGTACTAGAGTATGAAGATCAGTTTTCAGCTCAACATTTGTATAGAGGAAGAAGGTTGACAAACACAAAACTATCTTCTCACAGATATAACTCAACAAGAAAAAAAACTTTTGGAGTTACTGTTAATTAGAAATGCAGGTCATAGGAATATTTCCCAAATATTGCTGCCAGAATGACTTGTTATGTATCACCACCTCTTTTTTCATGTTTATAGGTTCTTCTTTAAGTTACCCTCAATCTAAAAAGTAATTGCACAACAGGGGTTTATACAGTTTCATAGGAGAAATGGAACACAGTAAGTATTGCAGTCCTTTTTGTCCCTGAGTTTGGTTATTTTCCTCCCAGATAGTTGGCAAAATCAAGTCCTGTGAGTTTGAGTGTGAAATCACAGTTTCCTTCCTCTTAAGTATAATCTTCCTTTACGGTGCAGTCCTGCTCAGTGCCTTCTCTGTCCATCACCAAGAAGTATCTCTGTGCTGTTGTACTCAGCCTAAGGTCTCCTGCCTGTACTTATCCTAGTCCAGGCTGGATCGAGTTTTCTCTTTCACCCAGACTGTTTGAATTAGAAATCCCACACTGATCCACACTGAGGATTACATGTTCAGTCTGTATTTTACTCTTCTCCGTTTCTTGGCCTCGTTGATAACTCTGAATTCTACATTGTGTGAGGAACTGTTTCCTTTTGTTTGCTTCAAGCCTTCTGCCATTTAATTAGCTCTATGTTCTCATAGGGTAAGACTGGGAGAGCAGACATTTTCTCATCTACACTCTTTTGATCATTCATTATTTTACATACATTTCTAATTTCTCTTTTTTTCCTTCAGAAAAAAATCCTAATCTTTTCACTGTTTTCATACTAGTTTCCTCATGCTCTTGAGCATTCTTATTTTCTCTGAATTACCTTTATTTTTGAAATACTATTTATTTCTTACAGTGATTAGAAGAGAAATCATTTTGCATTTTACGAATTATTTGCAAGTATCTGTCAACTTCTGTATTCCTAATTCAAAAAAGTTTCTTCACTTCTTAAATACACTGAGCAGATTATATTTCTGAAACTGCATACCTAAGTGATTTATTAATCATATATATTTGGATATTTTTCATTATAGTCCTTATATAAACAGCTGAAGAAAGATCTACTGTGTGAATAGATCAAACATGAATAGATCAAACACACCCTGAGAATAATATTACAGCCAAATGCTAACATTCAATGGGACAGCCTACTGAGAGAGACATATTTGAAAATAAGACTTTGTCACCTAAGTAATTTGAAAGTTTATAAAAATTAAGAATTTGTAAATTATTAGATTATAAAAAAACATAAAATTCTTCAGGAACTTATTACAATATATGTAATAGAGGTAGAAATTCAGGGTGAATGACTTCAATGCAGGACAAAAGGAATACATTGAACAGTGTATTCATAAGGGACAAATTTTAAAAATTAGATGCTTGTATTAGACTTGCTAATGCCTACTAAATATAGGTGAGGGGGGGTGGCATCCAAAAAATTATATGGGTATCTAAACCATTTGCAGGGAATTAGAAAATGTCTGAAAGGCATTTAGTGTCTTTCAAGTGCAACATGATACCTAAGTCATTTAACCATCTTCAAAAATTTTACCCTTAAATTAGCGGCCTGTTATGCAAAAGTGCAACTCCTTCTACTGAAACTGAAAAATTAGGCTTAGGATCCTAATTTTAAGGAGTAATTTTAAAGATGAATTTTTAAACAATGAATTATTCAACCAGCTTTAGCCACAAAACAGCCTTCTCTACCTCCTCTTTCCTTCTCTTTTTTGTACATCCAATATTTCTCCATAAAACTGTAAGTCTTTTCAAAAAGCTAGATGGGGCAGTAGATGTTCAGAGGTATTATTAATGTGCCTGTCACAGAAGTTTCTTGTCCACTGGGAAATTGTTCATTTATGGTGAACCAGACCTCAACTATAGATGAAGTTTTGCAAGCTAAAAATATTTTCCTTCTCAGTAATAAAGAAGGGACTTTGAAATAATACCTTAAAAAGAGCAATGCAGATGACTAATGAGTGACTTGAAAAGAATGAGTGCAATGTTTAGCCTTCTGAGATTATTTATTGACTGGACTTTTACCATATCTATTTTTGATTGACCTTTTCCAAAATATAAGAATTATTCTGTGTCTGTCACCATATTTATGAGCTTTTGGTTCTAGTGATTAATGGCTAAAGAAAATAGACATAGCACTAAAGATTTGTTCTCTTATCTTATTATTTTTAAAGGGGAAATAAGTCACTATTACCAATACTACACTTATGCTAATGCCAGTCTGCAGACTCTGAGACTTTCAGTCTTGCTTATTTTATCACAAACTCAGAATTTGTAAATTTGTTTTTAAACAGAAAACCTAATAACATGTATGAAGAATGCCTCATGTCCTTAAAATTCCTATTTTATCATTTATGTTAGTTAAAATTCTAGGCTAATTTTACTTAGACTGCAGTCTGATTTATTTAGCAAAACCATGCGTATTAAGCCCTTCAAAAGAAAGAAAGAAATTAAGATCATTAGACATGACATGAACATTTGAGAGGTAAAGCAAAACAAAACCACAGCTTTGCTTCCCCCTCTTGATTGAAGCAAGGAAATGGAGTTTCAACTTTTATTACAATACCAGGGAATAAAACATATTTGATAGCTCCACAGCAGTCAAAGATTTTATATTTAAATGAGGGTAGACGACATTGGGCAGGAACTGATATGATTATGCTTCTACTGATGAGTCATAACTAATGATACAGTGTAATGCTCATGAAGTAAAACTGATGATGGAAGTGAAAAGAATGCAACTGGCAAGACCAAAAAGACAGTTGAGAGGAATATGCATCTATATGCATGTGAGGTTTAGAAGAAAGGCAAAAAAAAAGCTTATTTTAATGTTTTTGCAGAAGAAAATGTTTTTGATAACTTATTGGACAAATCTGTTTACTAGGAGGAACCTACAGCAATTAAGCAAATCATGACAGAAAAATATATTTTACAAATACTGAAATGATAAAAACACAGAAATAAAACACATACTGTTTTCTGCTGGATTATCCATTTTTTATTATAGAATTCACCCTCTTGAATGTTGTTCAACCTTTCTTTTTAGTTTAGATTAGTGTTGGTCATACACCTATGAGTACTGACTCTGTGCTTACAGTAACTGTGATTTTACACCTGACTTTTTTTTTTTAATGTCTGGTTCTTGAAGACAGGTAGTTTCCTTCTTCTCTTCCCCTTCCCCTTCCCCTTCTCCTTTGCCTTCTCTTTCTCCTTCTCCTCCTCTTTCTCCTTCACCTTACCTCTCCCTCTCTCTCTCATCTCCCCTTCCCTCCCCTCCCCTGTGCTCCCCTTCCTTTCCTTCTTCTCTTTTCCTTTCTTCTCTTTTCTTCAAAATTTTTAGACCATAAAGTAAATTTTTAAAAAGTAGAAAACTTTAAGTCCTCAAATCTCCAGAAAGTTCAGAGGATGAAAAAAGATTCACAGCTGATTATTATTTTTAAGTCATTTTAAACCATCCTCAAGATATTTTGCTTGCTTGAGGTTGATGACATTAGTCATGCTTTAGATGTATGCATTTCATTTCAAGGCTAAATTTTCTAACTTTAACTTTGAGCCACTGGGCTATTCTGTGCCTATGTATACAAGACAGAAAAAAAACATCATTATCAGCCTTTCTTCCATCTGTAAAGATATCAACACAATGATTATATCAGCTCTCAGATTTCTCCTTGATAAGGTGAATAAGTTGATCTTCTCATGTTCAGGTTGCTAGGCTTATTTTCCACAGATGTAGTGAACCTCCTTTAAAACCTTCACCAGTACTTCTTTATGCAAGAGTGGACACGAAAATGGAACACAGTAACTTAATAGTTTTACCAGTTCTATTTGCACCAGCTAGAACACTTCTTTACTTCTATTTGATATTTGCCTTTTTAATGCACCTTAGAGCTCACACTGAGGTTATTATTAGCACCTTAAATACCTCCCCCAAAACACTGACTCCTGAGCATGGCACAGTACAGCGGGAGATGGCTGGTGAGATTACCAGCCCCTTCTGTGTCCACTCCAGCTCCAGGTCATGGACCCCAGAACTGCTTGTGATTCACTGCAGTTTACACCTGACCTTTTAAGGCAAGCTGTAATGAATTTTGGTTCATCCTGAAATGTTGTGTTGTACCAAATAGATTCAGCACTTGATTCATGAGCAGTTTACCTGTGTGTGCATCTCAGATGGGATGGACAGTTAAGTAAAGCAGTAGCACAATCTATATCAAACTGTCCCACCTTTGCTCATTCATGACAGCTCTCAGTCACCGCTTCCCATAGCAGTCTTACTTTTGTGGAAATAGCTGCTTCTTGTTTTCCATATGTATCATTTTCAGTAAGGCTATAGGAAAATGCCTCTTACTGGATTGTTCTTTTAATGAAGGCACTCAGGTCACCCTATGACAGTGAGATTTCTACTTATGGGCAAAATCCATAAGACTTTGTATCATATGCAACCCTCACCAAAGGTGTAATATTTTCAGTACATCACTTCTGGAAAAAATATATTTTGTAGTGCCAATGAGAGATCCCTGCTGTCCTGACAGAATAGATCCATGACAGAAATGACATCTATTAATGATATGCCCCTCTTTAAAATGAAAATAAAATATTATGGGTAGCTAATTGAAATGCCCTGCGGCTGAAGAGCAACTATAACGCAACTACAAAACTGCTTCTGTTAACCAAGTCCCTAATCCTGTTAACAAACAGACTCATTAACACTGCGACAATTTAGACATTTATCTTTCAATTGAACTATTCTGTCAAATTGCTCATGACTGCCAGTAGCTGACCATCTGTAATTCAGTAGATAGTTTCTTTGGATTTTTTAACAAATATTGAGCTTTTATTTAATTCTTTGCAATTCACACAGTTTCTTAAGATTTTAACAAAATAACATTGCTGGTTGAGAGAGCTCATCATCTTTTCCTTTAAGATGTGTGGAATGCCCCACATCCTCCTTAATTGAAATTCTGTTCTTCCTACATCATCACAGGAGATAGGGACATCCTTCTGTTCACTGCCAGATACAGAATAGGAATACCTGCTGAACTTCCTTCTGCCTTCTGCATCACTTCTGGCAATTTTAACATCTCTAGCAGGGAACCTAGACCTGTCCTGAGAATTCTTTTGCTGTTTCTCACATGTTAAAATGACTTCTCACTCTCTTTAGTAACGAAATAATGAACAATTCTGTTAAATCCTCTCCTTTCCCTCATCATTCATAGATATTTTAAGCTTGTAAGTCAAGGTTTAAAGACACACAATCAAGCTATGGAAGCTGAGTAAATGATTGTCTGTTGAGCCATGGTACCTGTGGGCTCCTACCCTGTGGCAAATGTGAGGCAATTTGACTTAGTCTCATTTGCAATGAAAGCATTCACATGAATTGTTAGAGTGTCTCAGCTGTCATGCAATAACTTCTTAAGTTTTGGTAACTTCATTGTATGTCTGAGTCTATCCTTTCTAAGTTTCTTTTAAACATTTTGAAAGTCTAGAGGAGTTGATGCATTTTATTTCCTTTGTTGTTAGAGGCACTTAACACACATAAATTTATATGTTAATACTCTCATTGAAACCAGCAGGACTGCTTATGTGTTCAAACTTCAACAAGAGCTTTATAAGCCTGATTGATAGACTATTTCTTAGAGGAACATGGGTACCACATCAGCTACTTGATAGTCTCAGAACCGCCTTTCAGCTACTACATTGGTCTCTAAGTGCCCCAATTTCCATACTAAGTGCCCCAGTCTCCATACTGAGTTCTCTTCCTTTGTTAGGGGACATTTGCAAAGCTACATAGCTGTCATAACGAATTCTAGACCTAGAAGCTCTCAAAACAGGAACCCTTTCACCTCTCAGCGGGCGTGCTGAGTGCTCAGGACTCGCCTAGGCTGTGCACGTATCTGCACACACCACAAGCCACATGGAACACTTATATGTGAGACCAGGCTCTGATTCTGACACAGCAACAGGAATTTGAGCTCTGGTCTCCCATCCCATCTCCACATTTCTTCCAATGTCACAAGTAAATATTTGTCCCTGGGAACAGTGCTGCTGGGGCTTCCTCTTATTTTTCATGGATAAAGAGAGACAGAGTGAAAATGTCTGACTGTAATAAAATTCAAATCCTAAAGGGAAGGATCTTCTGGACAGCCAGGAAGGCATCTGTCTCTGCCTAGAATAGCAGTTTAGGAACCTAAGCCACACCCTTATCTTCTGTTTTATACCCAGAACAGCTGTGAATCTCTTTGCAACCTATCTCTTCTCATGAGAGCTTCTCCTGTGTGAGAAATTTGTTTTGCCAGATGCACTCTTAAATTAGGATCTGCAGTGCTGGTTTTACCCTGCCTTAGTACTTCTGAGGAAATAATCCAAGGAAACATAGACACCATGTCCTATTAATGCAGCCTGAGTTACTATGCATCAGAAGAATCACTAAACTGTTCATCTATGCTCCTCTAGCACTCAGTAAATACAGTGTAATTAAACATAGCTAGATCAGAAAAGAAAGAGGGGTAAGCTAAGATATAGTGTTCTGCATTTGATTTGGGCAAAAGGTACTCTTGGGGACTGTTACGTGGCTTAGCTGATACGCAGTAATTAAACTGTGAGAACCTGATTGTATGCAAATCCTTAAAGTGCTTCCTAAATCTCTTAGAAAAATTCTGGAAGAATGGTGTGTTTCAGTACCTCTGCACTACTTTCTTGCCTCCTCAGTAATTTAACAATTATATCAAGATTTCTTCCTCTGTTCAGTACTGGCTTTATCACTGTTATTCTCCTTCACTGCTACAATACATGATCTTGACTCTCCCTCCTATTGTGAAACATGTCCGAGTATGTGCTTGTCTGATTAACAATATCAGACTTGTGTCTTATCTTTCTGCAATTGGACATATTCAATTGTGAGGATGTAGGGGAATTGAGTTAGAGATGTCCTGTATAACCCTGTGAAGATTAATGTACACTGCTGAATCTCTGACTGCAGGAGTTCCCACTGGACAACAGGATGGAAAAGGTAAGATTTTTTATTATCTATGGCCCTGACATTATGATCCAGTTTCAGTCACCACAGTACAAAGCAGTCATTCTGCTCTGAGAGAAGTTACTTGCAGGGATGATGAAGATAGAGTATCAGAAAGGTAAAAATGATTAGCTCAAAATGAAGCATCCCAAACTACTTCCTTAAAAAGGTTGTAGTTTGGCAATTGCATTATCTAGTCTCATGGGGACTGGCACTTGCAGATATGTGTTAGCCTGCATGATTCTGAATGTCAGGTGCTTTTACTAGTTCTCACCTTCACCTAGGCTCCAGACCTTTTATGAAATCCCCAATGTCATTGTGCAATACATTTCTGCTGTGATACCTGACAAGTTTTATGATCAGACATGGAGCTGGATTAAAAAGTGGTAAATATTTTGCTTACTCATGTTATTTCTCTCAGATGTCTGACTATCTCCTTCACACCTTCTTGCCTCCCTTGTTCTGCTCCTTTTCTTTATGTGGAGAAAGACTTTCAGACTGCCTCTACTTTGCTGTCAGTCTTTATTTTTGAAGGTTTTCTAAATTTGTTGGTTTGGGACTTTTCTCTCCCCCTTTGTCTCATTTTCATATCTAGAGCAGGCAGAGGAGGTTCCAACATGAATTTCCTTTGATGATAAAAGCAATGTCTTCTTAGCAAATGAAGGGCCACTTGGGAAAGTAACAAGAGTTTGAAAAATAATGGCCTGTTGCATAGGTTGCATTAGATTTTGGGTCCACTCCTGTTACAGCTTTCACCCTTTCATATATTGAGGGGAAGGGTGTATTAATTTGTTTTTAAGTGAGATTTTAGAAATATAGAAAAAAAGGTATTTTTTTGCGATAAGAAAGATTTGCCAGACTAAGAGAGGATGAGATGAATAAAGAAGGATTCTGTTTCCACAAAATCACTAAAAAGACAATTGCTCTGTGCTATCATACGGAAGAAAAAGCCTTGGGTGCGGTGCAGGTAGCTCCAGAGTCTATTATACTACCAATACTGAGCTGTCAAAGAGCTTCTCCATTCTCTCTTTTTTTTTTCTCCCCCCTCCCCCCCCGTAACACTGTTCTTTAGCCACCTGCAAAAGGGATTAGAGGAGAAGGAGCTCCAGCTAGGCTTGGAAAAGCTATTTAGCTTGCTTATTGGGGAAATGTCTTCCCAGCTACTTACTGCCATTTTACAACACTGCAGCATATGGGATCAAAGACTAGAACTGCCACCTCCTGTTTACTATGGGCTGGAGCAGTCACAGAAGTGTCAGGGCTGCTTTCTGTCTCAGTGTGGTTGGGAATAAGACTGACAAAGGTAGGTTGCTACCAACAGGTTAATTTCTTTTTCTGTATTTCACCCACAATATTGATAAAAGTATAGCTAAAATTTTGAACTAAACAAGTAAAGTGTCTTTTCACACTTATTTCAAATATTCTTGAATATACCTGCAGTACTGGCCACAAATATGCAGGTAATATTACTGTTTCAGAGATAACCTGAAAGGCAAAAACATAAAGAAGAGAGACAGAAAACGAAAACCTCAAAACAATACTTGTGTGTGTTCAAGCTTTATAGTGAATGTTATGATGAAACAAGAACTAATATTAAACTGCACAAATACCATGTCCCAAGGCTTAGAATTAGAAAGGGTACTTTTGTAACTCTGGCAGTACCAAATTTGTGTGAGAGCAGTCAGTGATTTTCATCTTGCAGCGACAATATGGTGTTTGAAAATATCAATTGGCTGAGAAGAATACTTCCTTTTAAAGGTGAAGTTAAATTCAAAGTATCCAAATGAGGGGTGTAAGCCTGGGGCTTAGACAGGATAGGAGGCATTTGGCAGTCCAGATTCTAGTTTATGCCTCTGATTTCCCTTTCCAGCTTTGAGACAGTACTTCTCTTGGTTGTATTCACCAAAGAGAGAAGCAGAACAGAGAGATGACATACTGCAATTTTTTCACTAGTCTCAAGTACAAACTTTAAGATTGTGTTCACTGGCTGTGCCTGTTAACTCAGGTACCTTAGCAGAAAGATCTGCAGACACATTTAAGGATGGCTTTTGAAAAGAGGAAAAAGCACAGGTACTCATCATGTACTAACAACACCAACTAAAGTGAGCGACATGTACCGTTCTTCTCTGCCCTTTCTGTACATACATTAAACAAAGATCATTCGTTTCCTCTATGTGCCTTGTGCAAAAGCTTGGAATTATATCATTGCCTGCATTTAGTTTTTCTGGTTGGTTATCCAAGGGGTGTGCATTGCCATATGTGAAAAAGAAAAGGATAAAGATGAAGCTGAAGCCGAACTGCTGCTTCTTTCTTGTGGTACTGGCCTTGGAGGTGGACTAATATCAGAGAGCATGTTGCGCACTCCATCCAGCAGAGGAATAAGGATCTTGCAAGGATATTAGGCATCTATAACACATAATCTGCTTCTGAACTACACCTATGCAAAAGGTCCAAACCTTTGCTTGCATATTTTCTGATTTTCATGCTGAAAGGCTGACTTGCATGTGCAAATATGAGTTCATGGACTCTGTGAATATCTAAGAATTTATGCCCGGGGACTTCTAAGGTTTTTGCAGTGTGTACAAGTGCCTTTTTTCCTTCTTGGTCCTTTAGCTCCAACTAGAACTGCTTGTATTTTTAGTTCTGGAAGTTTGTGATTCAATTATGATGGTGATTATGCATGCATTTCTGCCCTGAGGCTTGCTTACTGGGCTCATAATACTTAATGGGCTTAGACTTTGAAAAGACTGGATCTCACAGCACTGTAAGTAAAATAATGTGAGAAGATACCATTATTTCTATTTCTCTCAGCCGCACAGATCAGCTATTTTCAGTTTGGTACATTTGAAAAAAATATATATTATTTTCACTGCACTAAATTTTTGTAGAAATTTTACAAAATGTTTTATTTTACAAAATTGATCCATAAAGGCAGTACAGCTTGCATATTTTTTAGCAACTAGATATTCCCAACTAATTCATATTTTCATATTAAGGCAAAAGTAATGTGTAAGCTTAAAAACTATGTTGGATCAAAAGTTACATTTGAAATTCCTTTCCTTATGGTTTTGTATGTGTAAAAATTTGTGCCTTATATTTCTATAAAATATTTGAGGCTAAAAAGAATACATATATTTCTTACAGGGTTTTTTTTTCCTTTGTCTACATTGAGAGCACTGTAAGTCACTGAAATCTCTTCAATATTCTTTCAAAAATTCTCTTCTCTTCAAAAAGTGATTAAGAAACAGAAGATTTTACATTTTAGGTCTGTTAATGCAATCAAGAAATGATGTCAGGAGAGATTACTTAAAGAAAATCCGGTACTTGACAGATCAGAACATGAATGGGACTCTTAAATATGGCTTACACTGAAGTTCTACAGCTCTCAGCCCAGTTCAGCTAAACTATCATAACAAAGTAGAGTGATTATAATAACTGCTACTCACTTCTAACTGTATTTTCTAATTAATTATCTTTTCTCATGGGCATCCAGGCCCACATATTTATGCATTAAGATTCAAGCAGCATTTTTTAATCTTCTTCTTCAAACTTGGTGTACTTGTGTGTGTTTGCTCAAAAGGGAAGCCAAGAGGAGCCATTTACTTCCTCTACATTTACCAAAAGCTGTTATTAAGCCAGTGGCACAAAGCACAATTCTTCACAAAGCTTCAATTCTTGCATATCAGGCCTACTTCAAACAATATTCTAGTACCTTTCTAGCTATTACTTCTTGCCTGGTATATTAAATACCGCAAGTTATTCTTTGTGTGCAACTCTCTGTTTAAAAGGCTGCTGCATAGAAATCAAATATTTTGATGATTACAGGAGCACCCCAGAGCAGTTTTCTCTGCCTCAGGTCCCCATCTGGAAAAATTATTTATCTAGATAATGACTCATTTTTCATTAAATTTTGAGATCATTTTGCTATGGAACAGAAAAATGTCATTTTCTGAGGAAAGCAATTGTGTGTTCTTGTCATGTAGTGCATAGGTGATTGCACCCTGATATTTCTGTACTCCTTTCTTCTAGTTGTAGTCTGCAAGCCCTATTTTAACAATGCTGTCAGAGGGGAAATTTTCCATAAAAAATGTTGCTTCTGGGAAAAGCATTATTTAAATAATTTTGTTTTCAAAAATATTTTTTAACTTAAATATTTTTCCTCAGACAGCCGCTGAACATTCAGTATAGGCTATCACTGACTAAGAAGGAAAATGCCTCCAGATGCATATATATCTATTTTGTGTCAGTTCTTTATACTCTTGGGAAGTAACCAGTTAATCTCTCACACCATCTGGATAGACACACTCTTGTTTATGCACCTATCTACGCACTTTCACATCTGGTGCAATTAAAGAAAAAAGAATTACTAGCTGGGTTGCTTGCCCTCTTCATAAATACAGATAGAGAAATTGGGCATTTTTTAACTGTTTCACCTGTGATTTGGATTTAATTTCTCCTCTCAGTGAACAGAGTTGTGGGGATGATGACTCTAAAATCCCTTCCCTTTGTTGATATTTATAAGCCACAGAAACTTGAGGTTAAGCTCTGACCCTGTTTTCAAAGGCTTTTCTCATCAGCCAAGGGCAGGAGCTGAGCTCCTGAGGGACCTTGGGTTCATAGCTGTACTGCCAATGAGTAATGCCTTGAAACTGCATGTAGCTCTGCTGCACTTCAGGGGGGTTTTGGTTTTTTTGATGCAGTGCTGGTTTTAGTATCTTGATTAAAACTTAGTAGTTAACATTAAGTAACTCTCTTGCACTATATAGTCTCACTTTTTTTACTATTTTTCACCACTCCTCTTTATGATGAGGGTAATAAATGTACCTCTATAGGTTTTTCTGTGTCATTTTATGCTTCTGACTCCATCAATAAAATCTGTTGCAGCAATGCTAAAGCAATGTCTCAGACGGTTAAATAAGCTGCATGACCTTATTAAATAGATTTTTTGTGATATTTAATTGTGACTGATATATTTTAGACAAAACATATGCAATTGGCCAGTTTCGTGTCTTGCAATTTTTTTTTTTTTTTTAATTCACTAAAAGACAAGCAGGAAGAATTATTCATTCCTTCACCTACAGATAAATGTGGAATGAAGCAGCCTGGGCAAATTTACTCTCAGCGAAACATAATCATGATTATAATTATATATAGATTTATTTAAGATTGCCCCTATTCGCTTCTGGTGTTTTCTTAAAGATTTGTGGACCTGTTAGCTCCCCCCTGCCCTTTTTTTTGTGGTATGAAGCGATGATCAGCTTCAGCGCCTAACGAGGCCGCCATTCTACACACGTAGAGACAAAGCAGTGGTTTCCCTAGCAACGAGAACCGTGCCAGAGCTCGCCCGGCACTTACTGCCCCTGGGTTTGGCTTCCCTTTCTCTGTAGGTTCTCTGTTAGTTTGAGTTCACAGGCAAAGCCCGACAAGCTTTTCCGAGATTAAAACTCCTTAGTATACAAAATAATAAAATAGAGCTAGCGCTATCTTTTATAGTTAAACTAAAAAGTGGAAACTGATGTATTTTGGGGGGGTTATATTTTTATTTATGGAAACTTAAAACAATGGTTAGTACAAAATCATTACAAACCACAAAAGCTATTAAACATTTTACCTACATCTCTCTATAACTTAACTGGTCTCATCATAATTTGCTGGAGTTAACTCAATTCTCAGCCAGATTTTGCTATCTCTAGAACAAGAAATGATCTAAGTTTTAGTCCTGAAGTACTTATGCATGAAGTTAAACATGTATAGATGTGACTAAAGATTTAGAAACATATAGAATATTACTGCCTTTAAGTCTCAATTTAAATCTAGAGCAAGATTACAGTAATAAGGTATTAAATACTTATCAGCCAATTTTTACTATTTTATATAGTAGAGGGAAAAATAAACATTTAGTCCTTTAATTTAAATCCATGCTTACTAGGAACAATTTGAAATCTGTGAGTTTTCTGTGATAAAGACTTTTAAGGTCAGATGAAAGGATGAGCTCTTCCACAGCCTCACAGTTTCGTAACAGAACTGAACAGTTCAGCACCTCACTCAATCCTAAACTTGGTCAGTACCC
Organism: Apteryx mantelli; assembly: GCF_036417845.1. Taxonomy (NCBI): domain Eukaryota; kingdom Metazoa; phylum Chordata; class Aves; order Apterygiformes; family Apterygidae; genus Apteryx; species Apteryx mantelli. The sequence continues at coordinate 58,157,990 of NC_089981.1, forward strand.
TGAAATTGTTCACTCAGCCATCCAGCTCAGCTGAGGGACTTACCTGGAAAGTGCTCTCCAAGTACACCTGCTCAGACACATTAAAAATAGAGCTGCAGTTTCCACTTCCTTTAAAACTTTTGTGTTAGCCTCATGGCTAAGACATTCATAAGGGATGTCTAAAAACAAACAAAAAAAACTATATTTAATTCCATCTTCTTCTTCAAGAGATTCAAATCAACATTCCCATTTTTAAGAGGATTCCCTAACCAGAAAGCTATGAATTGTTCTTCATCTTTCCTGCTGTCCCGTTGTGTTGCTGAGAATTACAGAATCTGTGGGCTGGAAGGATACCACAGGCAGTAACAAGATTTTCAAACTTAGTGGTTAGGGCAATTCTCTTGGAAAAAGACTGTGGTCCCTAATTAAAAACTATTTTGGAAATTTCTGGTTCATGGAAAATACAGAAACACCTCTAAACGCACAGCTGTCTATCATTTCCATGTCCCAGTCAGGCTAAAAAAATCATATTCTCTGTTACCAGGAATTTTGAACTATCAAGAGTAATGGAAAACAAGACCTTCCTCCCTTCCACCACAACTCTGTAATTACAACATTGTATGGAGGGATGGACAGCATGTCTGTATATCTCAAAACAATAACGAGGATTGCTCCTGGATAAGTACTCCGATCAGTAGACTTCTACTGAAGTCATAATTTCATCTGTCAGTAGCTGAACTTTTAAATCATTAATCCAGCTCTTTCTTTCAAAAAAAAAAAAAAAAAAAAAAAAAGATCCTGAGCACTTGAAAGCTCTTTAGGGAGAGAAAATTCAGGCATTAGGATCCCAAGAGGACAAAACTTCCTTACAGCCTTGAGTAAAGAACATAAAGGCAGAATTTAATATCTCTGTCTTCATTATTCCCTATTGATGACCTGTAGGAAGCTAGATAAAGAGTGTCTATGCATACTGAGTAGGGTCCTGCATATTCAGAGAGGACCCTAGGCAGGTGCTTCCACTGGGATCTTAAACAGATGGCGTACTCACTCCCCCTGTGTGCAAACTGGGGGGCAAATCACTTGTCACAAATTCAGTTGGGATTGATGGGGCTGGGATTGATACAGCTTGGCTCTCGTTTACGACCTATTTCAAATTAAATTCCACCATTCTATATACAGTCAAGCTAGCAGTTGGAAAATAGTAAGAAAACAAGGAAGAAAAATAAAAATGAGAGAGAGGAAGGAAAAAAAGAGAGGCATTTTGCTTTGAACCAGTAAGCATGATATTCTCACTTTTTCCTCCCTGAAGATTGCAAAGGAAACTCATTTCAGCTTTGTAAGACCGCAATGATTGCTTCAGACACAAAATGAATCAGGCCTCTTGTTGGATTATGTGGGTGGTATTTCCACTCTTCCCTAGTGTGATAATTCATAGCCTGCAGCTGTGGCATGCAAACTCAAATATTTTCTCTTTCTGTTCGGCCTTAAAAGGAAGGGCCAGCATTCATTTGCTGTTTTGTAAGAAAGGGGAAAAAAAGTTGAAGGGCCATTAAAGATTATTAGTTTGAAACAGAGTAGTCATAAAATAAAACAGTATAAACTCTGAGTGAATTCATCTGTCTTGACAACAGTATATTTTTAATGTAGTCATGGTCTAGTATTGAACACTGAACAATAAGATATGTACTTACTCAGATGTATAAAGAATCGGATATTGATTGGAAACAATCTGAATCCTCCTTTGCACTGCTGTAGTGTCATAAATATTTTTTACCCAATATTCACTTATCTGTTTTTAAAAAAACAAAATTTCTGTTTATAAGGTGAGATTATTTGATTTTATTAATACCTATTAAAACATATGTCTGGAGTTCTGTGTATGATTTGAATGCATCAGATAAAACACAAACCATAAACTTGCAATTTTCTATCATTAAAACAACTTTGAAAATTCCTTTCTGAACTCCACTTCCAAGCACACTTTTATTAATCTATAATCTCTTCTTACAATAAAAACATATAAGTAAAACTTGAATTCAATGTTTCTTTGCTTGCTGCTACAACATAAAGTTGATCTTCCATAGCATGTTTCTTAAAAGCTGCTCTAAAAAGGTTTTCCATACCCTGTAAATTATTTTCTTTCCCTAATGGTTTGTTGTATTGTTTGCCAGTACAATGATTAGGAAAGCACTATTAACACTTAAGCTAATTAAGGTTTTCAGAAAACATTGGTTACGTTGTTCTCATTAACAGACTTAGAAAAAACAAACCATGCTATTCAAATGTATGAAAGAAAAAGAAGATTGCTTTTAAATCTCAAGAAATGAATGTAAGTGTTCATATTCTGTTGCATTAACAGTTTGTTCCAGTACATTGATATTTTATGTGGAAATCCTACTCTGCAATTAATATGCCTGATGCAAATTGAAAAACCCATAATCCATCCTTCTCTGTTGGTATGTAAGAGTATATTATTATTGAGAAGCTACAGGATACCAGAACCATTTTTTAAAGTTGAATGCTCATTACCTTAAATCTGCATATAAAACAGTTTGCATTCAGACTAGGTAATATACAACTGAATATACCATGATACATGTGAAAATGTGCCTAATAATAATAGTAAAAAAAGTCCTATGTGTTTCATCTCTACAGAGACATTTATGTTTTCTAGCATTAAGAATTAAAAATAGCTAGAAACTAAACATGAAATGGTAATGAAATGCCTGGCTTTTGGCTAGCAGGAGATACCTGAGTAGTCACTTCAGTTAACTCGGAAAATCAGGTGACTATTGTTAGTCAAACACCATTTGCTAGGAGTTTACCAAGTTCTACTGAAGAGAACAAATATATTTTTGCACATATAATAGCAATTAATGATTGTGTAAATGTAAATAAAGTATGCCACTGCCAGTTAGTGCCTCCTGGTGACATTTTTAGCTGAGCTGATTGCTTGATCAAGCATTGAGAGTTAAGTGCCCTTTCTTTCCAGATCAGATTTGGAATGTTTATTATTTGTACATTTTAGTGGTTTCTCATTTTATTGCTCTTCTAGGTAGAGTCCTCTTCAGGGCAACCATCCAAAATAGATGAGTATCATTGGAGGTGTCATTTTCAAGAGACCCGAGCATCTAATTTCTGAACAGTATCTAGATTTGCCTTTCATGCTGACAGCAATATGAAGGAAAAGATTTTCAGGAGACTTTTCAAAACTGGACACAGTTTAATGTAAAATTGCTATCTAATTCAGATAAAAGGAATATCTCACTAAAAAGTGCAATTTCTATTTGCAGGTGATATCAGCAGGTTCTGAAAGACCATAGAAATAATACCTGATTTTCAAAACCAAAAATATCTAGTAGGTTTTTTTATTATTGAGGGTTGTTGGGTTTTTTTTCCTTCTTCTTCCTCTGAAGGAATATAGGTACCTGGTAATCTCTGGGTGTTTCTTTCCTGAGGGACTGGAGAACATTTTCCAGCTCCTTAACCAGAGCATATGCTACAAAGGACATAACTTCACAGTGTGGTAAGACCCAGGTGTCTCCAGACAGGTGTCTGGAGGTGTCTCTCTCAGGTGTCTTCACAATAAGTTGAGACCCTCTGTTCCTGGACACATCTTGGTTTCTATGGAAAAGGAAAGAGGATATGCTGACTAGAAGGGAAGCACAGTGTTCTCCAGCAAGTCCTCAGTTTAGATGTCATGAGATTGGAACTGTGAAATGTGGCCAACCTGCCCACAGATGGGTCACAGTCTGCTTTAACCTTTGTCCGAAGATCTTAAAACACTTTGCAAACAAGGATAATCATGGCTGGAAAAATGTCTGGGAATAAGTTTTACAAACTTGAGGAATAATTAGGACATCTTTTAAAGTTATTCACAGATGGCACAGATATGTCAACATGTCCAGATCTGGGATATATCAATGGATTCCAGGTTCCTCATATTTACCATAAAAACCCTAGAAAACTGTGGGAAGGGTGACAGCAATTGCAGAACTTTTCCTCAACCTCTATCCCAGACAGTAAGAAATCTCATTTTTCATTGAAATTCACCATCTCTTTTTTTTGGTCACAACCTCAGTCTGCATCTAAAAAGGATGTAACAAAAGAGTCAAGCTGTCATATTTGGCCACGGCATTGAGTACTGTGATGTGCAGGGTCTCAATGAACTTTCTGTGAGGATTTGGGAAGGGACTTTACCTTTGTGGCACAATTTCTCCTTCTGATGTCTGCAAGTTCCTTTGGAAATGTGCATCTATGGGAGACATATTAACTGCAAACTAATGGTGTTCAATAATAACTGCTCTGACCCCAAACTAGTCTTCCTATCTGGGGTTATTTCTGCTCTAATGGGTTGCTGAGCTAACAATTTTCTCATCAACAGTGATGACTGCATCTCATTAAATTGTGTCTTTTTAAGAAATTAAGAGACAAATTTCCAAAAGGTGTTAGTAAATGAAGTTAGTTATTAATTGTGTTACAGATTTACACAAAGTGAAGGTGAAGTCCAGAAAACCTCAGGATTCTTTTGCTGCTGTTGTTGTTGCTGTTGTTCTTCGGTTGTAGTTTTTTCAATTCTTTTATAGAGAGTTGGTGTAAGGGATAGAAATAGAAGAGTTGCTTTTGAGGGAAAATCATTTATTTGCTGCTATTGCTTGTTCTTTTTATGTGTGGTTTAAAGACCAGCTGCTGCAGTGAAAACAATAGGAGTTGCTCTGTTTACTTCACTTCATTTTCAACAGGTTGGTTCTTTATTAATAAAATAATTGTGTGATTATTTGTTCCTTGTGTATTTGCTATTTATTCTTTGCATGAGAGGAAAAATTAAACATTGACTTTTATATAGGCACATATTATGGTGAGGTGGAAAGTGGGAGGGAAGAGATGGTTAATACAAACACAATATTACTACTTCATGTAAGTAGTCACAGGATAAACTCAGAAGAGTAGAACCAGCAAACTAGATCTTGCAAAGATCCTGACTGGATTAAATTCAGAGGGTGATTAGAAACCTAGATTTGCCCTTGCTTATAGTTGTATTTTTCCATAATATACAAGGGGGGTGGGGGGGAGCCACAAAAAACAACAACAACAAAGAAAAATCCAAGTGTGTGAGTTATGGCTTTACTGATATAGTATTACAGTTTAAAAGTTTGTTGGCTTTAATGTTGGTTTTAATACTGTCAGGTCTTCAAAGCCTTCTTGACTTCACACATCATGGTCTCTTGATTCTCAGTCAGGAGAAAAAAAAATTGCCATTGAATTTTGCATCCAAGAAGAAAAAAATGCACTGCTGAATGTCCACTGTTGTCACTCAGTAATGCTAGCTAACACTTCTGTATCAACTTTTCTATACAGGTTTTCATCTCTCATTTTTTACTATTTCTCTCTTATCTGAACGTTGCTAATTATGTAGCTAAAGAAAAGTCCATCGGCTTCATCAAGTTGAATTCACCCTTCTGTGAAGAAAAGGATAAAGGTAAATTAAAAGAATCATTTTCTGCTGTTGCAGCTAGGCAAGAATTAATGTTTTGTAGTTCATCTTTACTATGTGCCAAAACATATCATATTGCTATGAAAACAGCAGAAAGAGGAAGAAATTCCACAGAATATCCTACTTACTTTATTCCGTTTACCTTAATAGGAAAAAAAATTCTATAGGCTTCTTTTTCCTACCTGTCCTAGTGTCATCAAGCTACTTCTCCTTGATATCTACAGCTCTCTGCAGCAGCAACAGCAGCATAAATCACCTCTGCTGTTTCTCCCCCTACAGGTTTCCTCTTCCCTTTTTAAGTTGTTGAAGTATTCAATGCTGAGGCAAATGAAGGAAAAAAGGCTTATGGACACAGGGCATCGTCTAATGATTGACATAAGTGCTTGTTGCATATATATTTCCATGAAATCAATGCTGTACTGCTGCAGAATGAGAGAAGATGTCCCTGCTGCCTTATCCTTGACATTGCTGAAGCAAGCTGTATATGATATATCAAACAAAAAAATCTCTATCAGCCCATTGCACAGAAAGTAAAAACTATATTTTGAAAATGCTTATCCTATCACCATATCAAAATCATATTCAAGGCAATATCTCAAGTAATGCACCTTTCCTGGAAGATCCTGGAGAATATAGTGTAATTTAAACCTGGTAGCAAGCTGATGGAGCATGTTACAAACTTTTGTGAACACTCAAAGTTCAATCAATGTCTACAATACCCTGGTACATTCCTAAAGATCACTGGCTAGAAGTCTTCGATAGAAGATGTCACACCCATAGTAACATTTTGTGTTACCAGGTCCTAAGCTTGTCATCTCAGCGGAAGAACAGCACAGCAGCTTCCTGCAGCTGGCTAATATTGTATTGGAGTGCTGGACACTGCAAAACTAGTGCTGTGATTTTAGGTATTGTCACAGCTGTGGGAAATAAAGACCTCATATATCACATACCCTGAAATCCTCTTTAAAGCCAAACAAAGGTTTAGGTTCAAGTAAACAAATAATATGTAGCAACACAGCTACTCAATTTAGAGACTGTCTGTTCTTTAGAACTCCAGGAGATTTCGCTTTCTGATTCATGCAGGAAAAGCAGTCAGGATAGTGCACAAGCTCATGAAGGCAAAGCCCTCCTTTGGAGTACTGCTCTCCGAAGAGGATCCCCTTCTGGGGATACATGCAGCTTTGTTAAACCAGAACTTACATGGTAGTCTTTTCAGACTTAAATCTATCCATATTAAGAGGTTATCTTAATCAAAAGGTAACCTTTAATCTTTCTTTTACAGAAATATAGAATGCCTGACTTAAATATTGCTGTCTTTTTGATATTACAGAGCTATCTTGAGTCTGGGCTGTAAAAAAAACACGCTTAGCATTGCTCCATTCCTCCCCCTAAACAAATAGTTAACTAGATATGAGGAAAAGGGACAGGTTTCATCCTTCCCTGCTTGATTTCTTCATACCCTGAAATATATATTTTTATAAATATATTCAATAATAACAGTACCTTACAGGAGCAAATTAAAATAATGAATGTTGTTCATGACTAGCTCTGGGTCAAAACAAGGCATCACAGCAGCAAAACAACTTTGAGGTGATAATGACTGGGAGGTGAAGTTGATTTTGAAGGGTACTATTGGAGTGACCTAGTAAAAGATTCCAAAATTGTGCAGAAATTGTCAAATATCTTAACCTTTTAAGAAAATACTTTAAAACTCACAATACTGATTTCTATACCATTTAGTTTCTTATTCTATGGGAACTAGTATCACACCAGATTTATGGAACTGGCCTGTTATAACATATACCCATATTTCAAGCTACACAGTTGCATAAGCACATTGTTTTAAGAGCAGCTAAAATGAAGCTAAAACCAAGCTCTGTTCTCCCCTTTACCCTGAATGACATTTCCTGCTGCTGCCCCTCTAGTAAGCAGCACTAATATTTAATGATTCCTTTTGGCACGGGAGTCATATTGGAAAGTATATTGCCATCTTGAGCTTACAATGGAAAAGTTTAATACTTCACTGTCCCCATGACTGAGCAATGTCTTAGTGGCACAACTTTCCCCTTCATTTTCTTTGAATTTAGGAAAATCCAAATCAAAGTGGGAAGAAAATTTAGGTTTTAAGTCTTTATTTCTCCCTCCAAGAAGGATTTTATTGAATAGCACATTCTTGTAGGGTTCTGTAATTCAATTTAGCATAGAGTACTACCATAGCTTACGCTCTGGCAGCAACTGCAGTCCCTCTGAGGGGTACCAGCCTGTCATGGACAGAGCAGCTGCAGAAGCTAAGTGATCTGCACACTGTAAGGCAGACAGCCATATACGTGTGGCTGAACAGCCACTCTGGTGGCAACAGGCAGATAATGTTCAGAGTGGCTGTGACAGCTGACAGAATGGCACCAATGAAGTTTTCTTCACACTAAATAAATTCGCAAAGGCTTAGCCTGAAAACTAGCAGTTTTCAAAGCAAAAAATGAGGACAAAATTAAAAAATTTAGGCTTAGTTTTCAATTAGTTTTTTTATATGCAGAGTGGCTTCCTTTGAAAATAACTGCATGCTATTTGTACTTATATATACAAACTCTTCTTTTTAGCAGCTTTTTTTCTCTCCTCTTCATTCCCTACCAGGCTGCTGATTTTCTCTCTTTTTTTTTTTAATATAAAAAAACCCTTCACTCTCTCACTGCACTTGTTCCACTTTGTTCTTTTTTACCATCACTCTTCAAAGACTTTCAGGAGTTGGACAAAGTTCTTTTAACAGCCTAGCACTTTCTTTCACAGAGCCAAATTCTTCTCTATTTAAGTCAGCAGCGGTCTGGGTATCCTTGTAACCTTTTTCTTTTTTTTTTTTCTCTCTCTAATATATCCTATAACTGTTACTGCTGAAAATGTCTGAGAAAAATGCAGAGAAATACAGCTGTTAAGGGAGGCCACATGATTTATTCTTTCCACATCACAGAGGGACTCTCAGTCACAGTCTGGAATAGAACCCAGGTCTATTTATCTATTATAGGATTTTATATCGATATCCCCAAGCAAAATCCTCTGCTTTAAATGAAAGAAAATACCTTACATGAGAAAGTCATTTTTCATATGATTTCTTTTAATAATTCATTAGTTTTAAAACCACATTTAACTCAACACATTGTGGGGGGAGAAGGGGACTTGAGGTATTTTTATTTAACTCTGTAGAGCAACCAATCTCAGTGTCTCTGACTTCTGAATTTATATCATATTCCTCTAATGACTGAATCTGAGTACTTCCTAACACTGATGGTTTTTTGTTGTCTTTTTCACATAGACAGGTACTCTGATTTACAAAAATTAGGTAACTTAGTAACAGATAGAAATAGATGCCAGATGTTGTGTTACAACTAGGGTAGTGCTTAGTGCCTATCACTGAGGATGTTGTGACATAACAGAAATGGTTATGAGAACTGGCCCACAGCCAAGCTGTAGAAACCGCTGATGCTTTCACTTTTACACCAAAGCTTTAAAAATCTTACCGTAGTATTAACATGTAGTTACCTGGGAAATCTGGACTATCTTCTGGGCAGAATACCTTTTATTTGTAAAAAGGGAATGTCTTTCATAATCAGTGTTATGTTTCTTATTTCAGCACATGCCATATTTTTTTACAAACTTAGATAAACCTAGTAAGTTACATAACAGCCTAGCTCTGCACATAGCCACTTTGAAGAGTCAAAAAAAGACATCACACTGTCTCTAGAAAATTACAATTATGACATATTGAAAAAATACTTTACAGGTACAATGTATATTTCAATAAAGGAAATTAAATTTTTAGGTGCTAGCTATCATTGGTAGGACATTTTAAAGATGGAGAGAGTAATTGTGAATTTAAAATATTACTTTCCGAGAGAAATATAAATACTTCTTGCATAAAACAAGAACTGTTAAGTAGATACCCACAGATTTCTGGTAGGTAAATGTTACTTCCTTCAGCCTTTCAACCTGCACACATTTTCTCTTCCTTTAAATTAATTTTACAGAATAGTGTAATGTCTAAAAACTCCCTGTGGACTTGAGCTAATTGAAAAAGGAGACTTGCTGAAGTACTGTGTACAAGAAAAATATTGTTTGCTGCTCAGGTACAAGCAACCCAGACATGCTTCCAAATCATTTCAGTGATTGTGATGTGTTCTTTATCTTGGAGAATGGTCTCAACTAGATTTGAATCCAAAGACTGCTTAAATTAGTGCTGTGTAAAATCTAGTACTAAACCAAAGCCTGATTTTTGGTGACTAGATTCATCTTTAACTTCTGTGTATGTGCAAATGGATAACCTCTACCAGTCAAAGCATACTTATGTTTCCTATCTGGATATTTAGATCATTGTAATGTAATTGCAATAATCTAAAATGTTGCTTTTGTGCTGTTTCTTGTTGTTTGTTTGTGAGTTTATTGACCAATGTGTTTAAGCAGCTTCTGTTAGTTTGCTTCATCTATGAGACCATCCTGAACCTGCCCACACTGTGCACTCTCCCATAGGTGATACATAAAGGGATTATGATTGTGAAGGCCTCACTAGACCAGAATAAGCATACTCCTCTGTCCAAACAAAGCTGAAGGGAGATAGCTTTTCAGGCTTTTCCTAGAATTTGATATTCTTATAACAACAATGAGTCCAGGTAAACCCTGCAATACAGACTCACTTAATCCTTTGGAAGGCCTCATAATGGAGAAGGTTATTCTTTCAGCTAATTTTTCATGCTACCATCCCCCTGATAACTAGCAGCCTCTCTATTCTATGTGGATTAAGTGTGAGCCAGCTGCTGTTTTTTGTCATATCCCTGTTACATAAACTCTGCTTTATTAACAAGACCAGGCTACTCACTATAGTAAATAAATAAATAAAACAGTCAAAAAATATTCTCTGGTGTAGTTAATTAGGACATTTGTATATTAATGACATCAAATCTGTATAGGTTATATAACTTGTAAGTTTTCACACTATAGTATTTACCCTGATTTTATGTTATAGAATTCTGAATGTTTGCTCTAACAGCATGATAACTATTAATGAACATGGAAATATAAAGTCTCTCATATATATATATAGCCTGTTATTTCTGGGTTTGATTTATTTACATCAAATACATGGCAAACACACTTTTTCATAATTCACAGAACATTAAGCCAAAGTCGTCAGTATGGGAGAACAAATCCATGTTTTGAAGCCTACGTTTTGTCTGATACTCTAAGGTGGATATGCAGAAGATCATTATGTATTCTTCACCACAGGTCAGTTGCTTAGCTACCAGAGAAGTAGAGAACTACTAATTGAAAGTATTCAGTATTGCTGGCAACATTTGCTGCAGGACACTGAACTTGGAAACAGTCAGATATAAATGTTGCAGGAGGAAGGGTGAAAGAAAAGTCTACACAGCATCAACTTGCTGAAAATAACTAATATCTTTCTTCAGTATTATGATATTTGGATTTTCATCAGTAAAATGGTACTGATCCTGATGATTAGTCATCAAATGATACTGTGATGAATTTAGTAGTTGTGGAGATTAGTTATTCCCAGTAAGTTAATATACTGTGGTTATATTTTAAATAAAATTATTGTTCAAACTGCTGGAGTAATTTCCTATTTGTATAGTTCCAGCACACTTCCAAGTGTTTAATTACCTTCAGGGATCTCTAGTTAATAGGTACAGCTATTAACAGGAAAAAGAAAAAAAAAAAAAGGAGGACTGGCCAAAATAACATCTCTCAGGAGATCCTTAATTGCTAAAGCACTTGCATTTGATTCAAATCTAAACCTGAAGCTCAGTAGTGAAAATGAACATCCCCTTTTTTAGCTCAAAGAAGAATTAAGCAATACAATATTATCAGCTTTTCTTTTCACGGTATTCTCCAGTGTAGGTGTTCTTTCTATTTTTTTTTCCTTTGTAGTCTATGTTTTATAACTTCATTTTCTGCCAGTGTTAATGTTTGAATATAAAAGTTAAGGCCACCTTGTTTGGATAAGTGAGAAGCTCTCTTTAATCTGTTGTCTGCCTACGAGACTTTTCAAATGAGACATTTGAAACTTTTACCTTTGGGTTGCAGGTTAAAAAAATAAAGTTGGTCTAGAGCTATACTCTGCTGCAGTCTGTATATATAATGTATCAGGAAAATGCTCCTTGAAACAAAGTCTGAGCAGTTTTCCTGAGAAAATTCATGGGAATTGCTTCCATGGAGCAGTATCTTCCAAATAATCTCACATATATTTAGTAAATCTATATTTCCATAGATACATAGGTTTTAAAGCTAGCTGGGATTTTAATGATCATTTAGTTCATACAACGTTTCACAGATTTGACAGAATGTGAGTGAATGAAAGATACATGGTTGCCATATTTATCCAAATTCCAGAGGATTTTACAACTAAGATAATTTCTGAGAGTTTCTGGAGTTACTTGAAATATATTATTTAGTTGCTATAGAGCAGCTGATGAACAGAAGCCTGTTATTACACTGCCCTGCAAATTCTTGTGCCCGAGATTATCTGTTCACATACCAGAAAGCTTGGATTTCAAATTCTCCAAACAAGGAGGATAGTCCTGAATTTGAGCAAATAAAATAGGTTTAACTGACAGAATGCCCTATTATTAACTTAGCATATTTTCATCTACTGATTCTTTCATATCCCAGGTGTGTAACTGAACTAAGTGCGTCATTGCAGGGCTCAAGCTATGTATCTTGTAACTCAGTTAATCCCTTTTTCTAATGTCACCATTCACTGTGAATTTCAAAAACCACTATTTCTTGCTTAAATTGTACATCAGTCCATTACAGAGTATTCCTTGAATTGTCCCTTTGATGCCTGCCTAAACTGTCCCTAAACATAGTCACCAGGGAAAGTAGCAAGTGCAGCTTGTTGGAGACAACTTCCACTCACAACTGCACATTCTAAATAAGACATACAGTTGAGTATCCATGTATTTATGACTGCATCACCTTGCAGTGAGGAAAAGGTCAGCAAGGCAGTTTACATTGCCTTTCATGGAACTAATACATGATGCACAGGGGACACAGCACAAATTACCACCTGAAGTGCAGAGACATGTTTAGTATACCAGAGCTTTCTTAGTTCCAATCTATGAATTCAATCCAACCTTAAATTTCCTCAGGCACAGGATTTTTTTCTCCAGCTGTAGAACAGGTATTTTTCTACAAACACTAAAGCATCACTTGGGAGTCTCAACAGACAATTGTCATTCCCATGCCTAGGTAACACTGGCAATGTCACTGCTTCCTTGTCATCCCTTGGGACTTTCCACAGAAGGTTCTGCTGTATTTAAGCTCTACAGTTCTCTTGGTTTTCCTTCCTCTGTCATACTCTTTCAACTGCAAATTTTCTATTACAAAGAGAAGGTATCCTCATAGATTTAACTGGAAATGTTATCATTGCAATTCTTCTTCTAGGACAAATTATTTGCTTATTTCATCTGCCTTATTCTTAGTACAGACTCAGAAATCCTTGGCTGGCATGTATGACTCATCTTCCTCTGCGGAACAGAAAGTACAGGTTCATCCCAGCGCTGCTGCCTGCTTCCTGCCACTTTCCTCCCAGCTACCCCTGCCACAATGGCCAGTGCGTCTCTGCAGCCTCGCTCCCATGATGGGCAGGTGAGGAAAGCTGGGAAAGATTCATCCCACCTGCCATAGTTCTCTTGCCTCCCTAGCAATGCTAGAAGTTTCCTATGGGTACATTATGTCTTTCCCTGCACCTTTTGCTTAAATTGTTTGTTTCTCCTCTTTTCTCTGACAAGTGTTTTTCTTCTCCTGTAACCCTCCAACATGTGTGGAAGCCATAATGACATTTAAGGAGTCAATGAAGCTTTGGTCCCTTTTTAGGTGTTGCTATGTGATGTAAATAATAAAACTTGTAGCACAGAAAGTCTAAAGTGTTTCAGTAAATATTCTAAATTTGGGGAAGAAGAGATGATAAGGTAAAAGCAATGACCCAAATATTTACAGACTTTTCAGTCTGACCATTCTCACAAATAAAACAGCAGAAATACTGATGCAAGATTCATTAAAGGGATTTAAAGAAAGCAACATGACATTACATAACGTTACATAACATTATGTTGACATAATTAATGTCAATCAACAACTTTATAGAAAATAGAACTTTTCAAACTATTTTTAATAGGACTTTATATTTGGTTGATAAAGTGCTGATATTGTATATTTGGATTAGTATGAGGCCTTTCACTTGATGCTACTCAACACTTTGATTAGAAAATTGAAACAGTAAAAAGCCACCATGATATACTAATTAGTTTAAAAATGGGCTAAGCAGTAAGTCTTAAATGTAACTATCAACAAGAAATTGTTATTAAAGAGATAAAAAAGTTAGGTCTGTCCCCTTTCATTCTCACAAATTAAACTATTACATGAGCAAGCAATGTGTCCTTGCGGCAAAGAAAGCCAAAGGTATCCTGGGCTGCATTAGGAAGAGTGTCACCAGCCGGTTGAGGGAGATGATCCTTCCTCTGTACTCAGCCGTGGTGAGCCCCCATCTGGAGTGCTGTGTCCAGGTCTAGGCTCTCTGGTACAAGACAAATGTGGACATACTGAATCTGGCCCAGCAAAGGGCTGGGCCACAAAGTATTTGTCATATGAGGAGAGGATGGGAGAGTTGGGATCATTTAGCCTGAAGAAGAGAAGGCTCGGGGGGATCTTATCAATGTGTACAAATAACTGATGGGGGGGAGTAAAGAAGACTGAGCCAGTGAAAGAACAAGAGGCAATGCACACAAATTGCAGTATAGAAAATTCTATTAGAACATAAAAAAAATTTTTCATTGTAAGGGTGATCGAACACTGAAGCAGGTTATTGAGAGAGGTTGTGAAGTCTCAATCTTTGCAGATATTCAAAACCTGACTTCATACAGTCCTGAGAAACTTGCTTTAGTTGGCTCTGCTTTGAGCAGGTGGGCTGGACTAGACCTCAAGAGGCCCCTTCCAACCTCAACTATTCTGATTCTATGATACAATAACTAAGAATCATGACCAAAGGAGGAGACTATTGCATTCCTGATGTGGCCTAACAAAACTGTGTGCAGAAGTTTGACATGCGCTTTCCCACAATACTTTGTTATGAGATACTGAAGTAGTTTTAGACATTGAAATTTATCTATGAATTGTTAAAATAACACATGGACACTTACCTTATCAACTTTCCCTTTCTTTCCCTTTCCCTTCCTTTCCTTTTCTGTCTCTTATTCCTTGGTGCACAGATACACATAGATACATTTTGCTTTCACTGTTTATGCAATCAGGCCTATAACCAATCATTGAAAATTCTAAGGCAGCCTTAAATTTACAGTGAGTTATTGTCATCCTTGTTATTTCCAGTTTTCCTAGTAATACACACCTTTTGGTAAATAGACACGATTGTGAGATGCCTAACTGTTGGGCACTAAACCATAGTTCTCAAGGTTTCAGTTTCCTACATGCCCACCAACATATCAGAACTGGGGGGCATTCCTCCAAATAAGAACTTGAAATATTCCCGTCAAAACATTTCTGTTATTGTAAAATAAATATTTTTCAGTATTTTCCTATCCAGGAGTTTTCAGACTTTCTGCCTTTATTCAGTTCCTTCCTACACCAATTTTCAGAATTTCCTAAGGAATGTGAAATTCTTACCAGCTCTATTATCAAATACTTCTTCCATATTATTTTCGTATCTGGAAATTAAAACAAAAACAAATGCTTATACCACAATGGTTAAGTTATTTCCTTTAAGAATTTTTCCTACTAAATTTCTGAAAAAAAATCAGAAAAGCAGCCAGTGTTCAGGACAAAGAAAAGTCAACTAAGAGTCCTGTTATTGTATGCTTCTTAACCCAGCATCTAATTTCCTCCTCAGTCATATATCACTCACTCTGACATAGAGAAATATAAAGTACCATACTATTAAACTGGTGGCTTATGCAAAGGAATGGTTTCCCACTCATTTTCTGACTTTAAGCTAGTCTTTGAGAATGTCATTCTTGGGTAATTACCTCCAATCAAAAAAGCCATCAATATTTGTTTATTCCCAAGTTTATGCATCACTTTTATGGCATATGCAGAAACTGGGCACTTAAACTGAGCTTGTAATTATAAGGCAAGCATGCTGCTCTCTGAAAATTATTTTTATTAAGTTACTTTTGCCTTGCTGATGTAGGTTCTCATTGTGCAAATGAATCAGTCTGCATGGCCTCACTGAAAGCGATGGTCCCGACTGAGTCAGCTGCAGAGTCATCATTGCCTGGAGGTGGCAGTAAACAATTCCCACCAGTGTCCTTACAACTGTTCTTCATACCAGGAGGAAGCAGGTAGTTAAAATGGCCTCTGTAAGTACAGTACTACAGCAATCTATCAAAATCTATCATTTCCTCTTCAGATAAAGTGCAATCTGTCCTGTCACATTGCTTTACCATCCTGGAAATCTGGAAAAGGGAAGAGAGGGGGCATACTCAAACATTTCTTGGCCTTCTATACCCACAACCAGGCCATAATCAAATCTCATCCTTTGCATTGCTCCAAAATATTGCCAATATATCTCTTGCCAATTTGTCGAAAAGATAAGACATGCGAGAGGAATTTGATCACTGGAATGAACAAAAAGCAAAAGCATTTTTTATTTGAGTAAAGCAGAGGCCCACCTCACTCGTTCCACCCATACTGTTTTTATTTCCTATTGTTTCATTCCTAACACTCTCCCTGTGTTTTCCTACTTTTGATTATTAACTTTTATTTACCTCACAGATAGGGAGCATGTTGAAGTCTTACAGTATTCCAGCAGTCTCTACTTTTCTGTTTTATGTCCTGTACTCTAAACTATAAATACATTCTGTCTCCTTTAAGCCCACTGACACACTGACCATCAGGAGTTCAGGATGTTCCTTTTTCCTCCCTAATCCTGCTTGCTAGGCCACCCTGCTTAGAATTCTGGGTGTCCTTTGAGATTTTCTGCATAGGTGAAGTGAGGGAGCAGCTTTGCTGAGCTAGTGGGTTTATGTCCAGTAAGGTTTTAAAGCAGCATAATAGACATGGAAACACAGAAAAAGAATAATCCTCTAAATTCCTACCTGTTCTAATGTTATTTTGAGCCACCCAAAAGGCCAATTTATTGCATTTTGACTTACATGTGTAGTTTTTAGTTTAAAAATATAAAGAAGTGCTCATTTTTTTCCCCAATGGATTCAGCTTTATGCTCAATTTGTATGCAAAGCAAAGCCCATACTTGTAAAGGATATGCATTATCAGAACACAACACCTGCAGGACAAAAGAGAGGTTAATTTCATTGTTGCTATGAAGCAAAGGAGATTGTTACAGAGCCTGCAGTAACCAAGCTCTGTGAAATAGCTGCATTAGTCATTAACTTTCCAGCACTAAATTTCATATCAAACTCAATTAACTACTACATAGCTTTTAATGACAATATTTTTCAGATGCAGCTCTTGTTTACTAATAAGATTTCCTATCACGACCATCTTTGCCATTACTTTGGTGGTGTTAATAGTCAAGTCTTGAGTTTCTACAAAGAAAATGGGGCAATGAAAATCACATTTACTGAAAGTTCTTCTTGAATTATGCTTCTAAATATTTAAATGTTTAAATTGCATGTTGGCAGTAAAAGCAAATAAGCATATAGAAGACCAATGTCATCTTTGCATTATATCCACAGAATAGATTGAAGTTGCCGCAGAAGTTACACATATTTGACCAGAACATTTCTGTTGTGTTTAAGACTTTCATGATAAAAGCCCTTTAAATTGGAAATGTTCTTTATGTTTGTTATTTTTTTATCATACTGAAAGTCAAAGCCCATAACAAAAGAAGTCACAAAGTTAATATCACAAGAAAATAATTTACATAGGTAATTAGCATAACATGCACATATGAACAGCAACTGGATTAAGGGATCAGATCACCCATAGCCTACAGCAAAATGTTCTAGTCTTTAATCTCTCTGGTGTCCACCAGCAATTACTGCTCTTTTTGAGGAGTGGAGGGAAATCCTTAGATTCAGCAAATACCATCTGTACCTTTGCCTCATTTGTTCATCTGTTTTGACTGGTTTCTCTGATTTCCACATGCCATTTGTGTCCTTTGTAATTTTTGCCTGTGCTGTGGGAGAAGTACAAATGAAAATGGTTAACTTTTACAGCAGAGTTAGATTTCTGCTTTGAAAACACTCAGTCACTCATGGTTTGTCTGTGAGAACCTAGTTTTGAAAGCATCTATGATAGCACTGCTCTCTAATTTGGAAAGAACTATAAATGATATACTCAGCATCCACAGTTGCTGGCTGGTTGTGTTTGCTTTCACAGCCATAGAAAGCCTGAGTAACAGGGCTGTACTCTAAAGAAAGAACTACAGAACAGCAGAAAGGTTTGTGGACATAGTGGGCAAAAATGGCTAATGGAGACACCCAATGAAAAGAATGGTAAAAATTAGCTTTAAAAGTTGATAAAAAACCTATATTTTTTTCCTATAGGAAGCAAAAAAGCTGTTAATGCTGTGGTGCCAAATGTGTTTTCCTATTTCTATAACTTCTTCCTCTCCAGCCTTCTCATCTGCTTTGTTTGGTCTCATCTCCTGCATGTTTCTAGCAACTGGTATGTTTTACTATTCTGCTTTGGATCTGTAGTTGGAACTACAGAAAAGAATCATCAAGTGGTCAGTGAGATTTATGCTGTTTTCATTTTATTTGACTTTTTTATAAGGAAGTTCTGTAACCCAGTGACAATCAACATAACAAAGGTAAAACATAGTGTCTTGGACAATAGACACATTAATCATGAGTCATTAATAATGACCGCTATCAGTAGGGTTCATATTATTTATTGTGATCATGCCATAATGAGGAATGCTGGGGCAGGATTCCTCCACACGATCTCACAGATCTTGTATGGAGCATTCCCTTTCATTCTCCATGTGCTGAGGCTAGCTGGGGTTACTGCTTTATCTATGCCATTAGGTGTTTTCTTAGGTGGTACTCACAACCCTTTGTCATCACATCTTGTCTATGGTAAGTACCTAAAAGAGCAATGCCTAAATGGTATGGTAAATCAAAAGAAGGACCTATATTTAGTACAACTCCCACATAAGGAGTTGGACTTGCATTGTATCTCATGCTAAATTCTCATGTTATAAAAAAAAGAGGAGGGAGCCCCAGCCACTTTCTTCCTGGAAGCAAAATCCATTCAAGCTTAGGGCGACTCCGAAACACCCCAAATGCAAGGTTGTAGAAGACAAAGAACAACTCAGAGAATATTAAACAAAGACAACTGAACTAGAAAATGGAATAGACTCTCTCCACAGAATGCGGGAGGAAGGATATACGTGTGTGCATGCATGTGTGCATGTTTATTTTTTTTCTAAATCTCCTACGTTAGATAAAGAAATATGGTTTTCATGTTGAGCACTGTCAAAGAAAAATGTGTTGTTAAAGAGAAATGATCCATTCTGTCAAATGAGTAAATAAAGCAACATATGAAGCAATGAAAAATTATCTTAGAGAAATGTTGTGCATTTTAAAAGTATTTTGATAAAAACTATGAACTGAGTTTTGTTTCCCTATGTCCTCTTTTGCACATAGAAGTATCCTGCTAAACAACAGAAGAAACTCACTTCATCTGTCTTTCAAACAGTGTAGTCGAATAAGACCTCCCAGGTAAACTTTAGTAACAAAAGGGAGATTCTGCCCCATCCTCCCACCCCCACCACTGCTACACACGTGCATGCACACACACGCACACAGAGTCTTCTTCACAGTGTCATAGTATGGAGGATATCTCACATGTCTGTTGGGAGAATCATTTCTTTCCTATAGGGAATAATCTCTACTAATAATGAAGAATAGTCTCATGCCTAAAAACTTTGTTGTCTTGTATAAATATTTGGCAAGCTGGCTAAGCTCATAGAGGGAGATCTCCAAGGTTATACAACCTTGATACAAATTCAGAACATAATTTGAAATTGGTTATTTCTCAAAGCTTACACAGTTTTAATTTGAACTGTGGCCTCAGGGGTGAAAGGCCATTAAATAACCTAGTGATCCATGAAGACAATTTCAAAATGTACAGTAGGTAAAGTAATATGAGATTGTTTCTGTATTTGCATGTTTAATTTGTTGCTACTAAAGAACATTATTAAAGATCTTACTCTTTGATATAAGGTTCTCTCTCCAATAAACTAGTTGAGCTCTTTAGTAATGTCAATTGTAGATTCACCTTGAGCCTAATAGGCAGCTCTCTGGATGCTTTCTATGTTGCCATCTACCTACCACATGTATCCTGTGCGGTACTTGAGTTTACGCATAGGAAGGAACTTCTCCCTTCCTCCACTCCAAAAATCACATAGTTTACGTGCATGGCAAACAAAACCACTTCCTTCTGAATATCTCCTCTACATTTTTGCTTCTTTCAGTGAAATAGCTGACTTTAAATTAAATGAAAATGTCTCATTAATAAGAGAATGCCATCTTCTAAGAAGAGATGATAAGCCTATTTTTACGCTGGATGAACAGTTACAGTTGATGGCAGATTAACATCCTAAAGGATATCTTTGGTCCTTGACACTATTAAACAGATGGTTGATTGACTGTTGAATACATTAAGTGCAAATTTGGAAAGTAAGTTTACCAGGAACAGATTACCCTTTAGTTTTCTATTTTAATGTTTTCAGAGGGAAAAGTTGTATTCCTTTACTATGTTGTAAAATCACAGAGTCAGAAAAGTCTATGTTTGAAGAGACCTCTGGAGATGTGGTCCAACCTTCTGTTGAAAGTAGGGCCTTAGATTAGATTGTCCAGGACCCAGTCACACCAAGTCTTCAGTATTTCCAGTGAGGGAGATTCCACCACTTCTCAGGGCAGCCTATTCCAATATCTAGTTATTCTCATGGTGACAATTTTTTTGGTTCTATCCAAATGGATACAAGGGCGCACTGCTGGCTCATGTTCAGCTTGCTGTCCACCAGGACCTCCAGGTCCTTCTCAGCAAAGTTACGGCCCAAACAGTCAAAGCCCATGCTGTACTGCTGCTTGGGACTATTTTGTCCCATTTGAATAATTTCAAATAGTCTGCTTACAAGTGATGAAAGAAACCGATGTCTGGAAGATTAACAAGTTTTTAGTTACCTTTTTTCAGCTTACCTTTTATTATTACAAAAAGGCCTAAATTATCTGTTGATAGAGTTTGTTAAATTATAGAAAGGATTAGACAACAAAAGGGCAGAGCCACTGGAGTTAGAAATTAAAATATTATTTATGTCTTCCTCATATAGTCAGGTGTAAATGGACCACAAGATTTGGAGTCTGGAAGGAATTTTCCCTAGGTCAAATTGCCAGATACTGCTGAGATCTTCTTTGGTATGATGTGCTGACAACACTTGAGATGATCTGAGAAAGATTTTACCTCACAAAGACAAAAGACCCATACTCCCCTGTCCCCAGGCTGGTGTTACAGGGATATAAGGCATTAGTGAAATCATTGCTTTCTTCTTAGTATTGTCCTGAGGTAGATTGTATTTTTCCCTGTTGATACTGGCTTTGATAAAGCTTGTTGGGAATTGTCCTGTTACTTGGATTTATGAAGTAATATAAAGCAGGGTATAAAGTAGTGCAGTGTACCGAAGTGTACAGGAGGTTACTGCATGCTTCCTTGTGACTCTGAGGGGATGGACTCAGTGACTCTAAGACATATAATTCACATGCATCAGATGCAAAAGCAGTTCTGAAATGAATATTCAGTTTTCAGCATTCACAATATCTCATTAAGTGTGTGAGCTGTTTGAGATTTCAGAAATAGTAAGCAACTGGGTCATCTTCGTCCTCCTTTCAGCTTCAATTTAGAGCTATTATATGAATTTCAACACCTTAAGTTGTACCTCACTATTTGTTTGGTGTGAGCATGACTCATTCTAATTTTAACTCTCTTCATCAGTTTTGCAAAGGAAAAGTTTTCAGCCTAAGACTTGCTTATGCTGTTTCTGGGTATATAGTATATGTCTATTTATTTATACCAGTCATACTGTATTGCTTCTATATTAATTGACATTTTAAAGATAGAATTTATCTTAAATAAATAATATTCCCACTCCCATTTCTGTTTTAACCACAGTTATGTAAACAGGATTACATGAAAAAAATCATCCTCTGAATATTTGTGGGAACATAAAGCCGCTTATGTAAATGCTATATAAAAGGGTTGTAGACATGGCCACATACACGATCCACTGTGAATTAAAACAAATGTCTAACAACACAACCATCACAATGTTTGACTGGCTTCCAGCCAAATTGAAGATGACCAGGAACATTGCAAGGGATGACACTGTTCCAGTGGAAATAGCTGAACAGTATGTAGAATGGAGCAGATCAGGAAGAATATCAGGAAGCAAAAAAAGCTGCAGCAAAAACAGAGGAGGAAGGACATGGAAAGATGAAAGCAAATTGATATTCTTTTAGAAAGGAGAAACACTATCATATCATTATAGCACTTTCTGTTGCTAATCATGGACCAGAAGTAAATTATGCTAAGTTTTGCACAGGATCAGAACAAAGTAAACCTCTCCCCCAAATTAAGAAATTACAATAGCTAACAGATAAAAATATTTTTAAATTAATTTGCCAAATTAGTGTTTTATTTAAATCAAGCTGGTAATTCAGTTTATCTATAGCTAAAAATAAGTCTACAAATGGGAGCTAAAATAATCTGAACATTTTTCAGGATGTAGTTGACTGTAAAATAGAAAAACATAGTGATTTTATTTGGCTTCTGATGTGCAGTGTTCAATTCAATGTTAAGCTTTAGGTGATTTAGCAGAAAACAGTTTGTTTATTCGTTTACTTGTATGCCTGAAAAAATCTTACTATAACATCTTGATTGGAATTAA
Source organism: Apteryx mantelli (assembly GCF_036417845.1). Lineage (NCBI taxonomy): Eukaryota > Metazoa > Chordata > Aves > Apterygiformes > Apterygidae > Apteryx > Apteryx mantelli. The sequence goes on from NC_089981.1 coordinate 58,180,387, forward strand.
ATGTTGAATCATACACAAACCAAAGAAACACCACAGAACTTTTCTGCACAACATAATAGCCTTTTACCTGCAGTTTGCCGGTTAGGTTGGTCTTTAAACTTCCCCAAGGGAAATGGTGGTCAGGCTACTCTGTACAAATATTTTGAGTAGCTTTGTGAGACTAGCCAGTACACACTAAGGTAAAAAATGAGAACACCAAACCAATTTAACATTGCTCTAAATTGGTGACAGGTTATGATTAAATGCATGTCCCTAGTGGTGAAAATCCACAGTGCCAACCTCTGAGAATGGTTTCACAGTATGTTAAAAAAAAAAAAAATGCATCAAATGTATATTGCCCCCACCTAAAAATTATTTACTGAAAAATAAATGTTTTACTTCATATAAGTGGGTCTATCAAGATCAGGAAAAGAACTGAATATCTCATTTCATTTATACTGGAAAGGCATAGTAGGATTCTGGATTTGGATGTAATGTGCATGCTGCTGATACCATTTACAATGTTTCCATTATATATTTTATGTCTCTTGATCACAAATTTTCGCTCTCCATTTTCACCTCCATCTCTACTGCTGCCTCTTTCACAATTCTGCAATAATCCTTCCATTTATTTTTTCCCTTTTACCTATCTCATCATCATTCATAGCTTCCCAATATGTTGTCCATTGCCTCGAGTCTTGCGTATTTTTATAGAGCTGCCACACTCTTATCTTCCTCACTCTTTTCTTCCAAACTCATCATTTATATATAATTTTATAAGATAGATAGGCTTTTGGGAACAGTAAAATATATTTCTTAGACACTGAGGTGCCTAACAGCTACGTCTAACATGCTTTGGGGAATTCAGACCAAGATTTGCTCTTGTCAAATTCAGGATACTTGTTTGGAGACTAAAAGAAGTATTTGTGAGTTTGATTATTATCTTTGGCATGAAATAAAGATCAGACCAGATTTTTCCCTCATCGCTATGTTCAAACAGGTCAAAAATTCATTATTATCTGTTGCCAGTTAAGTAGCCAGGATGCAAACTGAATTTGGAAGGTTTATGACTTGGGGGGAGGGGGAGAATGTATAATTTTTTTTTATAAAGCCTTTCTTTTTATTTGTTATTATTATTTCCCGAAACTCAGTAGTTAATTTTGTGTGCACAATCACCATGAATCAGTGATGACTTTACTATCCTCTCAGTTAGGAGACTCTTGATTTATATTAATAGAATTACAGTAACGGGGCGGGAAGACTTTCTATGTAGTAAGAGAACCTGAATATTTTGACTAATCAAAGATAACTATTCACCTGTTGTATGCATATTGCTAATTTTATAACAGCTTCAGTTGTTGTATATCATGGCATGTTACTTTATGATGACTTTATGATGACAGAGTTCATGTTTTCTCCAAGGTCTGTGATGTCGCTGTGTCATCCCTGACAACTCTTCTCTATAGAGATTTTTAAAAGCTTCCAGACCTCTAACCACCATAACTTACAGCTAAGATCATACAAATCAAACAAATACAACCCATTGAAAATCCCCAAATACCTTACTGAAGAATAGCTACCTGGGCAGATGTTTCCTATCCTGAATTTGTATATTTGTTTATTCCTACACAAAATCTTTTCACTTTTTACATATAGTTGTTTACATATATCTATGTATACTTGTTAAATATATATATGCCTGTATACTATATTTATCCTCAGGCCAGTCTGACAATTTTTCCAAATTTTTTTGAACTTTAATGCTGTTTGTGTGAGTGCTCAGAGCTCTTCATCCTTCCCCAGGCAATGTTATTCGCCAATTTACAATTTAGTGTCTTTATTCAATTGTTTATTAATGAAAATATCAACCAGGACTAACCCTGAGACAGACACATACAAAATACCATTCTTGCTGTTTGGCACAGCTTTCACCACCAGAATAAATTTAAATTGGTTTACAAATTTCTTTAATTAAGTCTACCCCTCCCTCAGAAAAGAACAATCATTTTCATCTTTTTTTTTGGTTTGTTTGTTGGGGATTACCATATTTTCATACATGTAACCTGTGCCTCTGGTAGTCAGCCAATCAAAGCCAGAAGAAAAGAGGTTTCAGGGACAGAGGGTGCTTTGGAGTAAATTTTACCTGATGAATAACAGGATTGTTTTTCACTAAAAATAGGGTATTCTCCTAAACCTATTGACAAATACACCAAAAATAGGTATCATTTAAAATTCTCTATATAGTACCAAAACATATTTGATAGGTGCATAGAAAGCATTGTTTCAGTAAGACTTCAGCTATTCCTATTCTATTCTGCAAACATCAGTATTTCCAGACTTTCACTCCAAATGCCTATTTTTATTAGTTTTATCCAAAAGATCAGAAAGTTCCCAAAGTTAAGCAGAATGTCTATCAAATGGACAAAATACATCTAGTAACATCAACATTGAGCTTCTGCTTTTATTTTTTAAAAGTAAAAATCCAAATTGCATCTATTTTAAGTAAAAAGAAAAAATGAAACATCTCAGAAGAAAGGGTAGCATTAGCCATTCTTGTCCACACTATTGCACCTGAAAATAATTGTTTTATATTCTTACAGTTGAAAAAGAAAGCTAAATCTTACTATTTACTTTCAAAATTCCTTTCCCCCACTATTACCATGTTTATCTTCAGCATACTTAAAGATGCGCTCCATTTTGTATACCCTGTAATTTCTATGTCATCTGAGCTTCTCATTTCAAAACCAATCGGACCCCTATTCTTTCATCTGGTCTTCATTTTTGGGATGCTCACTATGCATTTCTCATCATCTCTCTAGTGTTGTAGGTCATAGATCCTTTCCTAGTTTCTGTTGCTTTTCTTTAGAATTTTCCATAGAAATAAACAAAATTTCTGTTATAAACAATATGTTATGTTGTCCTGTTTTTCATTTGCACTCATCCACAGTTTCTCAAGTACTTCTTCAGTGATTTACTAATTTTTTGCTGGATTACTGTAGTAAATCAGGAATTTGTAAGTCTTCTCTTGCACCCTGAAAGATTATTTAATTTATTAGTAGATGCCATGGCAACAGTTAAATATCAGGTCTGACTCAAAACTGAAGAGATCCTTTCTTCTAACTTAAGCATCCAGATCAGGTCTGTGAATCAAAAGTACTACTCTTCATTGTAATTACCTCTCTTTTGCATTAGAAATTCAACCTTTTAGGAGAAGAAAAGTCTGCACTAGACCTTGTTTTTTAATTTCATGATAGCAACTGCCTATGACTTATAAAATCCCTTTATAGGTAAGTTTAGAGGTCAACATTACCCCAAGAAAGGGGCTCAAAGTATGCAGAAAATAACTCATACTGAGATGACTACTGCTGGCCTAAATTTCACTATATGAAAAATCATCTAAGGCCCAAGTTCTGAAGGAATAAGGCTGAATCCTTGCCTCCAAGGCTGTTCAAGAATTTTGAGGTGTTCATTTTCTGAAAGAAAATTAAGTCATGATAAATCAGGCTGGTGGGTCAGCTCATCTTATGCATCTGCAAATCCTTTGACTTAGTCATTTGAAACAGACCAAGCCAGTCAGTATTTCTTTCTCAGACACTGAAATATCGAAATATTTTTCCATCAGATTTGCATTGACTTTCCCACCTCCCTCAGTGCTTGAGGGATGCTCCCTCAAACATCTCTTAAACTGACTTTCCAAATAAACTGCTAATCACTAGCAGATACTGAAGTAAATACTTCATTTATAAAGTTAATACTACAGTCAAGAGCTGTTCCATAGCATATCTCATGCTGTCCCAGATAAAAAAAGAGAGTTCTTATTTACCTTATTTATACTTACCTCATTTCTGAGTTATTAAAAGAGACAACCAGCCTTAACAGCTTTAGGGTGTGAGGAGGGGAATCCCAAGACCTAATACGGAAAAGAGAAGTCAAATAAGAGAACAAAATATTCATGTGTCAAGCTTTTTTCACTGTTTATGAAAGAGAAGTCAGACTTTTCTTGCTATTCCAAGGGACAGCAGCCTCTTCTGAGCATCTCTCAGATCTTAGAGCATACATGTGGTTTGTTAAAACTTGGAGAATTAAGAACAAAGAAAAAACAAAGATGGATGTTTAGATTGAAAGATCCCATTAAAGTTCCACTCATTATGAAAGAACATTAAAACTCAGTGTGGCAGAACAGTCTTGATACCTCTCTGTAGGATTAAACTTTAATGCCACTATTTCATTGTAATTCAGGTTTCAAGAAACCAAAAGGCAACGTTAGCTTAATAAGTGATCCTTTACAATCAAACTGGATTGCATCCCTTTGCACTCAATTTTCTGTTTTACTGTAAATTTTTATAAATATTTACAAATAAATTTGGATCATTACCATTTATAAAGGTTTCTGCATTCTAACTAATGGATAAGATATTATTCTAAATACAAAGAATTATAATACAAATTAATCTTAGAAAAATCAGCTCAATCAGCTAATATGAGAAAATAAGGAAGAAGCAATTAAACTAATAAGCAGGACTGACAGTTAAAGAACAATAGTTTGTTTATTTGTAAGACTCATATTCTGCATCAACCTTTCCCTTCAGTTCTCATTTTTCCTATGTTTGTCAGCATCCAGCTAGTTACCTGTTTACCCAGCTGTGTCTTCAAAAATTCAAAGAATGAGTCCCAAGTCCTTTCAAAGTCTGCCAGCCTACACTTGACTGAGAAGGCCAATTTATTTAGTTCTAAGTATATGCACTTTCTTCACAGAACTGAAACCTTATGGATGTATTCCAACAGAGATAGCTGAAAGCTTGTAATGCAAGAGGCATGAACAGCTTTACCATTTCCTTTCTCCTCAGTGTGAGGGGCATTGACAAATAGGCTTTGTTTAAAAGCTAAGCCCTGTCTTATCGATGAAAATAAGAGTCTGTACATTAAACAGTGTGTGTTTTAGCTCTAATCTCATCCTCTAAATTGAAAGACTGTTTTACCATGTTTGGATTAGTCTCCAGTCCATTCAGAGTATCAGGCCTCTGTTTATCAGAGCATTTAGGTAAGTTTATTAGTCCCTGAGAATTCAGTAACACCTGATTCTTACTTGTTTATTGGCAATAGCATCAATCATGTGCTAAAAGTTAAGCTTTTACTGGTAATAAGAATATACACTAGCAGATGTAAGCAGTTTTGAAACTGGATGTATTCTTTGCTTATTTTTAAAATATGCATAAATATATTAGTGAATATGTTTTAGTATTAAGAACACATTTTCAAAATGAAAAAGGGACCCTCTGTGATGTCAAGTGTTTAATTTTGATATATTAACACTGAAGGCATTTGTTTATTAAAAGCGCTGCTCATGAGCTCACTGCAAAAATTCCTCATTTTCTTTTCACAGGGGGTGTTAATTTTGATCCTTGTTTGTAGGACATGTACTCACTGCCCAAGCTGCAGGACATATTAACATTTCATAAGGTTATTCTCAAGCATTTCATTGCATATTGATAACAACAGACAGCAAAAAAGCTGATCACCTCATCCCCTACATATTCCTAGCTTACAGTTGCATTCAGGCCAGTCAACAGCAATGGCTGTGGCTCATAGCTTTATTATCAACAGCTTGCCTACAGAAGGAAAAATAACAAGATCATAGCTCAAACATGAACGGAGAGAAATAAATCCTTACTAAAACAAACAAACAAGGAAACAACCACAATAAAACAACAAAATTATATTCCATGTCTTGAAAATAAACTAAATTCTCCAGGGTAGGCTTGTCAATATTGTCATGTCACTAGCCTTCAGGACCTAAAATGAAGGTGTATTAACCAGGAACATTGCAAAAGGTCTTAACAATTGTGTTCATGAAAATCTTTTCATTACTGACTGTGTATCCAGATGTTCATGAAACAGCTTTTAAATGAACTACAAATTTCAAACCAAATTAAAAATTATATTGATTTTATCTAACTCAAGCTGAAATTTCATCATGGTGTGCTTTTATAAAAGCGCTGACTCTCAGGACAGGATCTTGTAGTTTTTCCCCAGTTTTAAGTGTTTGATGTTCCTAACATCCTCTAGTGATTAGTTCTTATTGTATTAATTTGTTGTTAGACCTTCATCCTAATTTCTACTACTTAAATTATAGTGAAAATATGGATGGACCACAGAGAACATTTTAAATATAAACTATTTTAACCTCTGAATTTCAAAACAAATGAATTTGAAATATCTTCAAATTCAGTAAATTCCAAATTCATATAATTTGTTTTTCTGTTTTGGTTTGGTTTGTTTTTTTTTCTGGACAAATTTTAAGAATTAGAAAGTTTAGCTGAACTCTCACAAAAGCAGCTCTTTTTATCAAATTTGTTTCCCAAAGAACAGAAAAACATCAAGAACAAATGACATACAAACATTATACTGTTTTTTTACCAAAGACAAGCACCTTAGAAAATTTCAGAATTTGAAAATGAGTCCCAGTCTGATGTTAAACCAAAAATTCAACTGATAGCTTAATGATGATCCAGATCCCAATACTACCTCTTGCTGCTGAAAGAAGCAGGCTTTTACCTTTTCAACTCTAAATCAGATAATTTTGTTTGTGGAATGAACAATAGTATATTAAATACTGTAACACTAGTTCAAGACTGTATTTCTGTTCATTTGCATGGAAGTGCTGTAATTATAGCTTCAACTATAACTATGACAGTTTGAAACAATTTTAGATAGCTTAAAACCACCAAATTAACCCAGTTAAGAAAAATGATTACTCAGTTTTACATGCTTCCTAAGGTTTTCTATAAGGCAATTTTAGTGATTACTGCAAAGGCCTGGGTTCAAATCCAAGCTGTTATGCTCTGTTATTAATGCACAGAATAATTTTAGGCACAGAGCTGGAAGCCCTCTAACTGTCAGCGCGGAGAGGTTCTCGTCAGTCCTCTCATAGAAGCTGAGTAAAAAAATCTATTTTTGAGCTGGAGCTCATTAAGTTTCTAAGAGGAATTTTATGAAGTATTTGTCTATGTTAATGAGACTGGACTTGATGACACCTTTTCTCTGTGTGCTTGTTCAAAATATCTATGCCGTGAATCACAGAGCTTGCTCATCTACCCCTTGAGTAAGAATAGTATGGATAGCTGTGGTGGGGTTCACTGATTATTCCAAAAAAACCCTTAGCTAATCAAAGGTTAAATCAAGGGGTTGGGCTCAAATGGAAGGTTTCACATTTTTGTTTATGTGAACAGCAAGAAGGAAGCAAAGGTAATGCTCATGCCACATGTATTGGCATTTTCACAACAGAAAGCAGCCCTTCCTTTCCCCAAGGCCAACAGACTTTTTTTGCCCATGCAGTCCTGTGGTGAACCAAATTGAGAATCTGATCGGAGTTAAAATTAATCTGGCAAAAAAAAAAAAAAAAAAAAAGGCAATTTTATCTCTGATTTGTTCCCTGATCTAGTTCAATGAACAGCAGCACAAACATTTCTGCTAGCCCAAGGGAGGAAGCAAAGCAGGGTGAGAATAAGCTGTCAGGTAGAGAAGGAGGTCAGGACTGCTGCTTAAGGCAGCAGTACTAGCTGATAATGTACTTGAAACTACAGCTTGAGGTGTTTCCTATTTGCATTTTTTCATCAAAACCAAATCTTCATGTTCTACTCTTGGTTAATTATGATGTTCCCTGAGAAAGGACTACAGGATGCATCTTTACTTGTGAGTACTTAAAATGTATTAGCCAAATGTTCTTCCTTGAAAAGAACAACAAAGGTTTATTGATGAGAAAAAATGATGTGGTCAGGGTTCACAAATGGCAATAAAAAAACCCAGACCAATGCAAAAAAGATAAATAAATAAAATGATACTGCTCCATCAGTTCAGACCAACAATTTTTATAGGTTAGTTTTTAGTTTTTAGCAGCTCCTGCTTTATAACTCTTTGAAAAATACATGTAGAAATCTACCTCTTATAAAGTACCCTGTTGTTAAAGGTATTAACATGATATTTGAATAGTTTGCAGGCCACTGCACATGTGTAGCTATTATCCATGAAAAAGAGCTGAGTAGGAGTGAATCAACATCTCCATTTGCACTGGTAATTAATCACTTTTTGAGCAGTGATCCTGCCACATAACACCAAGATGCAGTTTATGTAACTCTAAAAGCAAAAGACTCAAAAAAACCCCTACCTTCAGTTTGAAAACCCATCAATGGATTGTGTAGCCTTGGATTCATAATATGACTGCTGCTCTGCAGACTACATTAGTTTAGAACTGAAAATCAGTAGATATACAGCAACTATTACGTTTCATCTATACAGTGCAGTGAAACAGCAGTTGAGATGAGGTAAAGATGCAGCAACATGTCATGTAGCAGTGTTTGCTACCCTGTGACAAAAGATCACTTACATGGCACAGAAATCATCTACTTTTTCACACATTCATGGATCATAGACTCCAATTAAATAGAAATGGCTTCAAATATTTGACAGGTAAGCAGACTTCATAGGTATTGTTTAAGAAAACAATTCTAGGAAAACAATTCCAGATGACCAACTGATTGTTTTAAGTGAGTGGCAATATTAAAAAGAAATAGTATTTGCTCAATTATGCATCAACAGAGAGCATTTCGGAATCCAGGGCTTACAAGGCAGCAGGATGCGGTGCTTTGTTATAGCTGTCAACAATTTGCTGCATTGCAGGCTAATGGCAGTGGTTTAGGACAGCAGTGTTAATGCTAATGTTCAAAGACTCAGTCATTAACCAGTAAACTCAGATTCTAAAAAAAGACATGAATTGACCACATGGGAGTGTTAAAATGTAAAAAATATTGTCTGCTAATTTTCAACATTGATAGATTTCTGCTAGATTTTCGCCTCCACCACTACAGCAATGTAACAGAATTAGAAACAGACTTTTATGCAGCAACCTCCTCAGAGAATTGCTTATACAGTTGGATGGATGAGTGCAACAAAGAAATGGTAAATCTTCATTTCTGCTCTCTCTTCTGCAAATATATACATAAACACATGTACATAAACACACATATGCATTTTGTTTAATTTCCCAAAGCATCCTTGGTGCCTGATATCTACTTGCAGCTTGCTTTTCAATATTTCACAATAATTTCATTAGATGAGATTAGAAGACATCCATAAATCAAATAAAAATTAATAGATGGTGCAAAATGCCATAAAATGTTATAAATCATCAGGTTTTGTTTCCTGATTTAAAACGTCAACATTTTAATTCTTCCAAACATTGATATTCAGAAGAGCATTGTTTCCTTCCCATGTCTAATTTTTAGTAGTTCTCCAGCAGAGAATAAAGATTTCAAGGACAAACACACACATATGCACAGAAGATCACAGCAGAGTACCAGCTTTACACAGTTAAGGTTAAAAAGAGTCCTTCTGCTTAAAAGACATCTCTGTTTTCTTTAAAATCTTCATGTCCATATGGATTTCCCTAAAGCTGTTTTTCCTTGCTGGGATTTTGGGTAGTATTAGTAACTCAAGTTTAGATTCTTTGGAGCCAGAGGTTCCCAAAATGTCACTAAAGTTTCCAATAACCCAACAGGTCCTTTTAAAAAGTGTGGTGTACTAGAAGTCCAAACTATGTTCCAATGGTCTCTTCACTGAACTCGATTATTCCTGTTTTTCTTAGCTAGTAGACAATGGCTATTACCTTCTCCAGGAAAAAAAAATTGAAAATGTTATTCAGATAAGATTTTTGTATCTGGAACAGCACATACATATTCACCAAGGCAATGGGAATGCTCATGTACCAAAAGGGTGAAAAGAAGCTTTGAGGGCGGTCAGTTGCTCAACAATTTGTTGGCACAAAGGCACATATTGTGATCATTGAACCAGATGTATAATCCTGTACCATCCAACTGAATCCTTCCTATCTGAAGTCGCATCTAACTGCTACCATATGCTTCTGTCAAAAGAGTGTTACACAGGGGAAAATGAGACCTGCCAATTTTGCACAGTCACATAAGAGTCATTGCAGAGTATGTTCCTATTTTTCTTACCTGGGTGATTAACTAAACTGGAAGAACTGGAAGCCAACATTAATCACTCTGCATTTATTAACTGAAAGGATGATGAAACAATTTTTTTTTTATTCCTGAATTTAAGTTCAAGAGATTCCAATGCAAAATTATTTGTGATATTTGGATATTTGGTTTCTTGCAACTCTTCAGTACAGACCAGAGGTCATGAGCAAAGGACTTGCAGCTCAGACAGCGGGTGATGGAAGAGACTGGAGGGTCTGCTGCTGAGTTGATGGCTTATATGAAAAGGGTAGATGATGCATTGAATGGGAGGCTAAAGTACTAAAGGGTCCCTTGAGTGGTAGGGGAATGAAGGATTAGAGATAACAGATCAGTCTCTACTCTTCTATTCATGCTGAACCCTGGAGGACCTTTCGACACAATCAAAGATCCCAGACCTCTGCAATGGATGTGAGACAGCACCCAGGAAACCTTGGCTTTCTAATAGAGGTAATGGTTTTGAGTTGCTTTTCCAAACTGGTTACATGGAGTAGCATTAGGGAAATTTCCTTCCGTCTCATCTGGGAGCCTGAGCATCTCTCCCTGAACTCTTGAGCAAACCAGAAAAAGAGAAGGGGAGAGAATCTTGTGCATCAGACATCAGCTTCTTTAAGCAAAGTTTCTTTTTCTCTTTAAAAAAGGAGAAGCTGCACTGATGAAGAAGAAGAAAAACCTGCAGAGCCAAGTTTGCCAGAAGTATCACATACCCTTCCAGAATCTTCAGTTTGGAAAAAAATGAAACCTCTGGGCACTGAAAGTAAGAAGAGACATGACATGTCAGTCAAACCTTCGTCCCAGCTTTTCAAACAATGATTCAGCACATTTAGACTATTATAGTCACATTTATCTTTGTCGATAACATAAAATTCAGAGAGAGGGACAAACCAAACGGAAGAGAGACTATTTCTCACTTTCTCCAGTGAGGACAATCAGTCCAGTGAATAATTTACTCCTGCTGGAATTAGTCAGGAGATCTATCTACCAAATTCTAGTATCTTCATTGTTACTGCTCTATTAAAGGTGAATCAGGTCAATGTGCTTAGAGGTGAATCAGCTCAATAATACAGGTTAGGGAAAAAAAAAGAGAGAATTTATGAAGATCCAAACAACAGATAGCCCAGATAATGCTATGAGGCTTTTTCCAGCAACTATATTGATTGTCAGTTGGGCCAATTTAGGTCATAACTTAGCCAGTACCCCACTTGCTTTCTTGGCCTATTAGGGGACAGTGGTTAAAGACAGGCCATGCATTTCTTTCAAGGTCACGCAAGAGTTCAAAACATAGCCTGGTGCTGATTCATGAATGTCAGGCTTTTCACTTACTTTACACTACATTCTGTGTTATTTCTTTTGGGAGAAGAAACCCACGAGGAGGATGCTCTTCAAAATATTTTTCTAATGAAAGAATAAATACCAGCTGATTATAGTCCTATATGTATCCTCTCCTTCTCCCATACTTTTTTCATATTAAACAAGAAAAGATTAATATTAACAGCTTTGGTGAGTTCATAACTATGGACACCAAGGGGAAAGTCTGGGGAAAAGTAACAGGAATGTGAGTGTTGCTTGGCTTATTGTGTATTTACTCATGTATATATAAATAGCTCTTTAGGAAAAACACACTGAGAGAATTTTCATGGTTACTACCTATTTAACTTTTAGAGTCGTTCTGTGGCATAAATTCCAAACAGAAACCACTCCCAGTGACGTAGTTTCTGAGCTGGGTCATAAATGACCGCTACCAAGTTCTTTGAGACACACTATCAAGAATCAACCTTCAGAACCCGCAAAGGCTATCACCACCAGATTTGCTGCCTTGTCTTTGAAGGTGTATTTTATTTCTAAATGTGATTTTTCCCCCCCAGGCTTTGCTCTCTTCCTGAGTTTTATGACAGTATTTAGCAGGTAATGTGACATTCATTTTTGTGCAGGCAGTTTTCCAATTAAATCTCACCCATGGTATTGTATTTCCATGTTTGTATTCTTGAATTACTTATCCAAAGTAGGAAAAAAAATTTTAAAGGGAAATCCAAGTCATTGCACATATTTTAGTTAAAATCTCATGCTATTAGTGCAGATACAGATTTTCAATACAATCTTTACCCTGAAGGTATTCTTAGACATTCTACCCTCTGCTGAAGAAAAGGGAAAGCATATCCATGACAACAGGCACCAATGCTCTTTGCTAACTACAGGTTAACATGCAATAAGTGCATGAACCCTTGACTCCTGTTGTTTTGTAAAACAAGATGTAGATAATATAGATGATTTTGATATAGAAACATGTTAATGTTGGAAGAGATTCATTTGGGATGCGCTCTAACGAAATCTTCACTTTTATTCTTTTAGTACTTTTTTCCCCCCTCATTACTAGGCCTAGTCTTTTTGTCGAATTCTACTCGAGCTATGCCCTACTTAGGGATATTACAAAAGGAGACCCACACTGTGGCTCTTTGAACTTTCTCCGATTCACAGTTCAGATTCCCAAACCTCAAAGTCGTTGCAGGAGTTGGCACATAGTGGGAGAACTGATGCTAAATATTAGGTGATGGATTTCTCAATCAGGCCTGGAGGCTGACATGTCCAATTTACATCTCTCTGACTATAACAGCTCAAAGAGAAACAGAAAGCTTTCATCATACTTTTGATAAGATGTGGAGTGCAATCCTATGTCTTTAGCTGATTATGATCTTGCTGTCATCTGGGAAAAGCCTATGGAAATCTGCTTTTCTGAGGTTAGAACTTCACCTTTTTGAGATGAGTCAAAAACCTTAAACTCTGAATTTTCTGAAATCCAAATAAGGTTAGCATCATAAAATAAATATGTGTGAATAAAATGCTACAAAAGTAATACTGTATATTCAAGGCAGTAATTTCACAAAGTAAACAAGGGATGAAGGATGCCAGTATTAGTGATAAAATAGGAGTATTTAAATATTAGTATCAGAAGTCCTATTTCAAAAGCCTTCAGTTAGCTTGTACTACTTTCATAGAACAAAACTAAAACTAAAAAAGACATAGAAACGTATGAAATTTGGATAAAAATAACCAATGTTAATTTGATCAAAAAAACTGATTTCTGTCATAATACTCTAAATGTGTAAACTTGTGAAACGTGAAACCTATTATTATTTAACTTTCTATTTTACTTGAACATTCTGCTGCCAACTTTATAAAATGAGTAGGGACTTAGTTTGTCCAGTGAGGAAATATCTTCACTTAGCAGAGAGGAGTGAAGGTTCAGGGACACATTTTCTGGCTCATTCTGTCCAGCTCAGCTGGTGCCAAGGGAGCAAAAATCTCCCAGAATTGCTTGAAGGCATACAGATATCCAAATTAGTTCCTCTACCTCTCTTTTCTCAGCCTCAGCATAGGGGACATTTCAAGGGTGGGGGAGATTATGAACAGAGGAAAAGCCAGTTGACATGCTTCAGTGATACTTCAATGATGTATGTTCCCTAGTGAGCTGAAATGATTCAAATGAAAGTTTGAATTTGTTGAAGACTGACCTTAGAAATTGAAACAAATTACAGAGTATTTCCCATTAGACTTACTTCTTGGAATTTGTATTTTTAATTATCATGCATTTGAATAGTATTCAGAGGCCCCATTCATTGTTCATGACCCTGCTATACAAAAAAAAACGTTTGTCCTCTTACTGTAGATGGTATGCCTGTAAATTCTGCTGGTCTATGCTCATGAGTTTCACTGTGGTGACACTGGTGAAATTCAGGAGATTTTGACCCAAAATGATTAGGGGACTGCATTTTATTGCTCCATAATAAATGGGTTATATAGAAGTTATCAAAAACTCATAGGTGTGAAAACAGGACAATAAGATTAACACCTAGCTCTGTTGATCCATGTTCTAACACATGTTGTTTAATTTAAATTACCATTTTCACTTAATAGTATTTAAAATTATTTTTTCTTGGTAATATATAAGTTAATGGTAAAAACAGAAGGCACTGCATAGTTATGTGCAAATGAAAAGGTCTGTTTTATGATCAGCTGGATTCAGCCTTAGGTAAGGAGTTTAAAATTTATCTCAGTCTTAAAACCTATTTCAAGTTGTTCCCTAAGTATGTGATTAGACTCTGATCTCACCTTTAGCAGATAAACCTAGATTTTTAGAAAAAAGGTCTGCTATACACCGTTTACTATCACAGGGTAAATTCAGAATTTAAAATCTTCACATCAGCCATCAAATGTAAAACTACATGACTGAGCTGAATAATCAGACATCATGAATAGATAACGGACAGATGAAAATATCTGAGAATAAATGAAATTCTTCCAGATTCCTTTTGATATTCTTCTAGAGAAACTAAGCAAAGATTTTAACTAAATACAAGACAAAAGTAGGATTGAACTCATTGACTGTAAAACTCCACCAAAACTTTAGGGCTACTCTGACTGCTCTGTTGTATTTACATTTATAAAAAAGCTATATAAACTGTTAGGGGAAAAAAAAGTGTCTACTCATGACAGAGTAAGTAAAGAACAATGATATTCCTTTCCTAAAATTCTGATTTGGCAACAAATAACTCCTTTTTTTTTCCTACCTAATAGAAAAGACAATCAAAACAAGATGTTACTGAGAATAAATATATAAACTCCAAGGAATTTATTTAGGAAGGTTTGGGATGACAGATAGTCAAACTAGTGCAAAAGTTAACAGGGAAGAGGAACCAGGGGTGCAGTATGATAAGTAAACAAAGGCAAGATAGTCACTGTGGCTACTACCAAAGGAAATAACAGGAATTGTGGTAGATGACAAAGTGTTAGGAGTTTTTTTCACGGACACTCAGTTAATCTCTGCTGGTTTGCCATCAACCATAGCTTGGGAAAGGCATTATCTGTACTCAGAGACTTCTGACTGCCTATCAGATGATTCAGTCCTACACTGATTTTTTACACTAGTGCTCAATTCAATAAAGTGCAAAGATGAACAAATGGAACAATATTAAATTTTCCTCTTTTTTAGCAATGAATATATGCATATTTAGACAAGAGAGGGATAATATTTTAGGAATGTGCTTTGAGAGAACAAAGGCAACCTGATGCTCTATCAAGGAAAACTCATGCTGAATCTCATTCCTGGCTTATGGGAATTAAGAATGGATTTTGAGAAGCAGAACTGGAGACTTCTAATATATATAATATATATATGATAAAGTGGGGGATTTTTTTTTTCAGCAGCCCCTTACCCCTCATATAAGCAGAGTGGTATGTCTCCAGACATCCTGTTAAAGTCGCAGGGGATATATGGAATGCAAGTATGGTGACTCTTGTCCCCCAGAAAGTGGTAAATAAATAAGATGACCGTTAGAGTTCCCAGATGAGTTAAGTTAATAAAGATAAAGCCTAATTAAATCACAGTCCTTACATCTTGTCTTTCCTTTCATGTCCAGAACAAAACTCAATTAGCAAGCAGTTCTTGTACATTTCGTACACTCCCCTGAAGAGAAAGAGTTCAGTTATGTTTTAATGGCTACTCTCTGCAAACTTTGCCTTTGCACCTTTGTAAATCTGTCATTCTTCTTTTACTGAGCCAGACAAAAGATATGTGCCTTGTAATGAAAGATATACTCTTGGAGTGATTTCACAAGAACACCATCCTCTATCATGATGTTGTGTTACAGCGCAACTGTGGAGAAGATGGAGCATAGTCATACTGATTCCAGTGTCCTTGCTACCCAGGGGTTGCTTTTGGAGTGCTAAAGAGATAAAAGACACAATCAAGAAAGAGATCCCATTTCACTCTCTAGTGAAGGAACATTCAACTTGGTTTTCTGCAGTGTGTTCATGCTGGCACATGAATAAGAGAGACCTTAAAGCAAGTCCACATCCACTTTTTTCTTACTATCTTCCCCCTTTCTACTGGCATTCAAAGCAAAGTACCTCATAAGAACAAAATTTTGTTACAAAGAAAAGTAGAACTAAGCCACAAGGAAAATTCTTCATAAAAGAGGAGGTACAGAAACTTGGCAGGGATACAGACAGCTGCATTTTTGTCCTGCTTGCTTAATAGTGTAAACAACTTTTGTTGGTTAGCTTTGTATGTGACCATTCAGGAAACCCTCTATATAGACATCTATCTTGTCAACCATTTCCTGTGTGTGTAAAATGTAATTCGTCACCCTGCACTGCCTTGGCAGCAGCCTTGTAAAGAACACACTGAATTAATGAATATTTCATAAAGATGTGATTTATTAGCATTCCTCTGCCTTTACTTTGAAAAAGATCCATCCTTCAAAAGCTGAGCACACAAAAGCTATCGGCAGGTATGGAAAGTAGACTGAACCCCCTGAAGACAAAAACAGGACTTCTTAATAACCTCTGGGCCATATAGACTTTAGAAGAGATATTTAGTCAATCTTATATTAATATTTTAGATGGTAAAGAAATGCAGTACTAAGCTACTATACTGAATTTGACTGTCAGAATCGTGAGGTACCGCACATAAAATTATTACCAACTTGGAATTTTTCAGAGTCTCATAAGTTTTGATGAACATATAACAAAATAGGTCACAGCATAGTACAAATACCTCTGGGCTTTTCTGAGCTACACAAGTTTCCATACCATAATAAAATGTTTTTTCCCCCCACAACTCTATCATACTCTAAAGCTATATGTACTTGCACTTTTTTCCTAACCACTGATGCTCTTGGGTAATATCTAATACAAGGGCTGCTGTAACAACAGGTCATCTTTTCCTATGATGACTGTTATTTATTGTGCTCAGTTAATATGTAAAGTCCTATGTCTTACACAAAGACATTGTTCCTTTTCTGAGTGTGCAGCCTCTGACATAGGTTGCAGTACAGGCACAAAACATACCAGAAAATCAAATGCATTTTTGATA